>NC_061862.1:78975084-79313332 GCF_907164915.1 Impatiens glandulifera | reverse complement strand
ACTTTACTAGAGATTTCCAAAACAAAACCTACTCACAAGGTTTGATGCAAATCAAAATCCGGCCCTTAAGAAAAACCATACTCTTGCAAATAAACTTTAAAGTTACCCACTTTAATTATAAAACGAGACTTAAAGAAAAAGTCTTCGTTGTTGACCGCTTCAAAAATTATTCATTGGCTCCTTCTATATATATATATATATATATATATATATGGAGAGATGTATATTCTTTCCTTTTATATTTTAATAGAACATATGTCCTAAATTAAAATAAATCAAAAGAATAAATTTCATCTTCTTCTTTGTTCTGGTGTTGTTGCCTACACGATGACTTTTCGTCACCTACACCCATTGGCGCCTTCGAGAAGAACAAAATACATGTTGTCTTCTTCTCTCTTCTTCTCAAGACATTGTCACCCAAAACTAATAAATATATTAACGATGGTTGACATCTCCTTAACAACTGAAGATTTTGACTCAAATCTTCACGGCAGTTAATTCTTTTACAGCTAGAGACGTTTTCTCAAATAGCCAACAATCTTAAACAAAATCTAAAATTTCCAACAAATTCTTTAATTGAGGTTAATGTTTCTATCATATCTTAATAAATAGATTATGTTAAATATTCTCAAAACACGCTCTGATACTATTTATTGAGAAAAGATCTAATCTAAATACACTATAAAAGATTATATAGAGATACAGGGGTAAAGAATAATAAAGAACAAAAGATATAACGAGGTTCGGCCAACAAATTCTACATCTTGGGGAGTCGTCCATTCTATATATTTTCCATGAAATAATGGTCTAAGTAACCATAAATTACAATATCTCTATTTATAGGAGTACATCAAAATCCATAAAGAAGACTAAATCCTACGTACTTCTAATTTCAATAAAGGGTTAAATCTCAGTACAATATATATACTCTAATAAAATATGAGTCCATAACCCAACACCTTCTCCCTTTCTTCTCTACTACTTTTGTTCTTCATCGGCTTCATGTTGGTACATATAACCTTAAATAGTGATATTTTTGTTGCGTCATATTATATATAAATTTGCAATTACTTACCTTTCTCGTAAGATAAAAAAATTATTCTTGACTTTTAATTTTTATTGTTAACCATATATGAACGTTGAATTTAAATTTTGTTAACAAAATAAGAAAATCTATTAACGCATGTCTATATTTCTAATAGTAAACCCAACTTTGAAAAATTATTAAAAGCACATCTTTAGATCGAATTACTACAACTTAATTTTCATTTATTAGAGTAGATATATATATAAATTATGTTTCCTAGTTAAGTTTTAATATCTATTTGAGTATCTTACCATTAGTCTGTCTAAACTAAATTGATTTTGTCTTGAAAGATATTGTTCTTATTTAGAAGTTAAAATAATTTAACTTCATATATAGTAAGGCTGGTTATGTTTGATCACAAGACCATTCTTTTTCAAATTTTTATTATAATGAACATTTTTCTCATCAATAAAGATTATGTTTATCAGTTCATCCTCATTTTTGTAGGAAATGGCTTGTATCCTATCGCAGAACAACAACGAAAACTAAAATAACTATTATTGCTTCAACAAATAACAATATATATATTGCCTAGGTGGGATGGCTCAACACATGATGGTATGGATCGCAATCTCAAAACCAAATGGCTTAAAAGTTCAGTAAATTTGCATTGTTATATCTATTATTTTATTTTGTTTTTGTCATACCTAGTTAATAAATAATTACTTAAATGAAATTGATATTGTCTAATGAGCCTGTATCTATTTTGAAATGTCACTAATTATAAAACTAAACTTTATGCAAATCCAAATACTTATAAAATCATTAAAATTCTAACTTTATGACAAAACATGTATCTTCCTTACACATAAACATGATGCTCTTTTATTTGTTGATAAAACGACTATATCTCCTAGTTTTTTTTTCTTTGTTCAAATATCTTATTTGGATAATTTGGATGCCTGATTTGGTAATAAGTACACAAACAAAATGATGTTTCATACATGGTAGTTAGTAATAATATAGATATTCCTATTATAACACAATTATAAGGAAATATGTTATTATTTAAAATGATCATGTTATTTAATCCATCAACACTTTAAATAATATTCTCTTTTGGAAGACTCGGAATATAAAATACAACAAATGATACTAATTAGATTTGAACGATGGGACTTCCGGATTTGGCCTTGTTGGAACATTTGGAATGCGGAGTGGAGGTTGCTGGGATTTTGGTTCTCCGGGAAAGGTTGGGTCTGGTAGTGAGGGTGACTCGGGATTTGGAAGTCTCGAGCCGACTGGGGATGGAAATAATGGAGAATCAGGTCCTGGTAGTCCTGGAAAGGTTGAATTTGGTTGAGAAGGAGACTCGAGTTGTGGTAAGTCTCTATCGATTGGGACTGGAAATGAGGGATATGGGTTTGTCATTCCTGAAAAAGTTGGGGCTGTTAAGGAGGGATCCTCGGGTAGTCCTGGGAATCTTGAATCTAGATCAAATGGGTGAGGTGGTGAGTGTTTTGGTATAGAAAGGAGACTCGGGTTGTGGTAAGTCTCTATCGATTGGGACTGGAAATGAGGGATCGGGTTTGTCATTCCCGGAAAAATTGGGGCTTGTAGGGAGGGATCCTCGGGTTGTCCCGGGAATCTTGGATCTAGAATATCAAATGGGTGAGGTGGTGAGTGTTTTGGTTTACTCCAAAAGTGTGTGTGTGTGGAGATTTGGGGCTGGCCTCCAAAAAAAGGTTGGATTAGTCGATGAGGATGACTCGGATTTTATGACAAATAGTTTAGGCATTGATTGGCTTGAAACTTGTCTTGTATCACCTAGTTGTATTAACCGTTATAACAAAGAGTTTATTCATATAATCTATGGGATGTTTATTTGTGAGGAGCGTAGTGTATTTTATATAGGTAACAAGTGTACTAGTTAGATTCAGGAAAAATAAATTAACATTTTATTTTTATTATTTATTTTATAAATAATTTAATTATCTTAAATCCAAATAAAATTAAATTACAATTTTATTATTTAGTTAAATTATAATTTATTTTAAATTAGAATTTGAATATATCATACTACTACTACTAATTTATTAAATTTCCTATCATAAATAAAATAAAAACAAACTTAAATTATAGTATTGATACAATATTGAAAACTAAGTAATACACAAATAAATAATTACATTAAAATAGTCCAAATTACTAAAGTCATATATATAAGGAGTTTAAAAAGTTACTAATCTTATTTTTATAAATAACCAGTGAAAATAATTTTATATTTATTATTATTACGATCGAGGTTTTCGTAAATTTGTACGGTTTAAAACAAAATAACAATACTTCGGTTAAATCATCTTATTTTCACCTACTTACCAACTCACTTTGGTTAGCCAACATATTTTAAATTAAATTTATAAATTTTAATTATTAAATATTATATTATTTATTATATTTTATTTTAAAAATCAATTAAATAAATATTTATTAATAAAAAGTTAATTTTAAATATACAAACAATTGATTAAATGTGTATAAACGTGGAAGCCCTTTATGAATCGTTATCCCTTCCTCGTCTTGATGATCCAAATGCCATATATATTCAGGCCGGCTCGACATTATACGAATTTAAATTCTGTGTCTTTAAATTGTATAGTTTTTTTTTTGTTTTTTTTTTTTATATTAAATTAATAATTATAAATTTAATAATTAATAAAAAAAATATATATTGAATTAAATATATTACAATAATATCTCATATATAAAACATTTCATAATATATTTCAAAAATATAAATATAATAACTTTAAGTAAAAAATTAAAAATAAAATATAAAATTAAAGATGGATAGAAGAGAGACGTTACCGTTACCAGCTAAAAGAAAAAAAAAAGTGGACAAACAATTAACATAGAAATTGACGTTGACATTTTTTTTTTTGGTTAGAAAATTATTAGGTTAAAAGTTTAGAATAGAAATAGAAAATGAGGGTTACAATATTAGGTTAAAAAAAGGTTGAAATATAATTAATTATATAATATAAAATGAGATATAAATGATTAATATATTATAATATAAAAAAGATAATATATATATATATATATATTTAATATGAAAAAAGAAAAAGAAAAAAAGAAAAAAATTAATAATATAATATATAATTAATAACACTATTCAGTATTGAAAATTTGGGACTCTTGAAAGTAATTAAAGCATTATACATATTAACCATATCTACCTTCAATGTTTTGGATATACTTCTGATTAATAGGCTGCAATATTATGTGAATTTAATTTTAACATCATATCAATAATATTGACTCAACAAATTAATCTTGGCTTAATGGATTCAATTTGAAGGACAGTTTGGAAAGACTAAAATCAATTTCATAAGTTATAAACTAAAATGTCATGGTAAGAAACAAATAATCTCTTGTTGGTTCAATAAAAACAACATCAATTTGATCAGTATTACAAGGATGTAAACAATATTTACAAGAATTATTGGTTTAAGATTACTAATTGAACTGCAAAAATTAATAAAATTAGCTACCTTTAATGGTCACCATCAATAATAAAAAAAAAATATCAACACATAAACGATCGACCACCATTGCCTTCTCTTATACCCAAACAAACATAGCCAACAAATAAACATACACAATTGTTAGGTTCTAGGTGTCAAACAATGCCAAATAATTGTAAGATTTTCAGACTTATAATGGGATGAATAACTAAAAGAACACAAATAAATAAATCAAATTACTATAACTTGATTTTCATTTATTTGAATATATATATATATATATATTCAATAAATACATAAAATTCATTATAAAATTCATTATAATGCGATGACAAAATAAAATATTTTCAGTACTTGTAATGACATTATATATTTTCATATTGTAATACATAAAATTAGAGTAAGTAATTAGTTTACGTAAATAATTTGAAAAAATAAATAATTAGCATAAATCTACTTTATGACAAATTATCAGTAATTATAAAACTAAATTTTATATAAATCCAAATACTTATAAATCATTAATATTCCAACTTTATGACAAAATATGCAGTATATATCTTCCTTACACATAAATATGATATTCTTTAATTTGTTAATAAAACGACCAATTTATTTCATAGTTTTTTTTTAATCTTATTTGGATAATTTCTGCCTAATTTGATAATAAGTACACAAACAAAAAGATGCTTCATACATGGTAGCTAATAATAATATAGATATTATTTTTATAACACAATAATAAGGAAATATGTTATTATTAATTTTATTAAAATGATCATGATATTTAATCCATCAACCCTTCAAATTATTATTATCTTTTGGCGGAATCGGAATATAAAATTCAACAAATGATACTATTATTAGTTTCGAACGATGGGACTGGTAGTGAGGGTGACCCGGGATTTGGTAGTCCCGAGCCAATTGGGGATGGAAATAAGGGAGAATTAGGTGTTTGTAGTCCTGAAAAGGTTGGATTTGGTAGAGAAGGTGACTCGGGTTGTGGCAAGTCTCCATCGATTGGGACATCGGGATTTGTCATTCCCGGAGAAGTTGGGGCTGGTAGGGAGGGATCGGGGTTTGTCATTCCCGAAAAAGTTGGTGGTGGTAGGGAGGGATCGGGGTTTGTCATTCCCGGAAAAGATGGGTCTGTTAGGGAGGGATCGGGGTTTGTCGTTCCCGGAAAAGATGGGTCTGTTAGGGAGGGATCGGGATTTGTCGTTCCCGGAAAAGATGGGTCTGTTAGGGAGGGATCGGGGTTTGTCGTTCCCGGAAAAGATGGGTCTGTTAGGGAGGGATCATCGGATTGTCCTGGGAATGTTGGATCTAGATCAGATGGGGGAGGTGGTGAGTGTTTTTTATTCCAAAAGTGTGTTTTTGGAGCATGTGGAGATTTGGGGCTGGGGGCATGTCCAAAAAAGGTTGGATTAGACGATGAGGATGTCTCGGATTTTATGCCAAATAGTTCAGGCTTTGATTGGCTTGGAACTTGTCTTGTATCACCAAGTTGTATCAACGTGATAACAAAAAACAACATAGAGATCAGAGAAGATATTGATGTGAACATTTTTACAAAGATAAATCTATAGGATGTTTATTTGTAAGGAGCATAGTCATGTATTGTATATATAGGTAACACTAGCTAGATTCAGGAAAAATAAATTCACTTTTTATTTTTATTATTTATTTTATTATCTTAAATCCAAATAAAATTAAATCACAATTTTATGAAAAATATCACATTAATAATTTTAAATATTAATAAAGTTAGAAGTTATTATATTACATAGTATACCTAAATAAATTTTATCATTTTTAGTATTAAGTTAAATTATAATTTATTTTAAATTCTAATTTGAATATATCATATTACTACTACTAAGAAGATCCCCGTGCGATGCATACGGATAAAAATATATTGTTACAACGTTTCGCGTTCATCAAATTTGGTGTTGAATTTAAAATATAAAATGTTATTAGCCTAGTTAGTTAAAGAAGTTTTACTTGTTTTGTTAGGTTGCGAGTTCGAACCATACTTATAGCATTTTTAATTTTATTTTTAACCGTTTTAAGTTTATGAACGGGTCAACCCACAATCCGACCCAAGTATCCATTTACTCTCACATATATATCCAAATTAACCACAGCTCTCGACACGGCAATCCGGACACTTTCAAAATTAAGCATCATTATATATATATATAGAGATTAGTTAGTTAAAAAGTTGAATTTATATTGTTACAACGTTCCGCGTTCATCAAATTTGGTGTTAAATTTAAAATATAAAATGTTATTAGCCTAATTGGTTAAAGAGTTGTACTTGTTTTGTTAGGTTGCGAGTTCGAACCATACCTATAGCATTTTTAATTTTATTTTTAACCGTTTTAAGTTTATGGACGGGTCAACCCACAATCCGACTCAAGTATCCATTTAATCTCACACATATATCCAAATTAACCACAGCTCTCGACACGGCAATCCAGACACTTTCAAAATTAAGCATCATTATATATATAGAGAGAGATTAGTTAGTTAAAAAGTTGAACTTATATTGTTACAACGTTCCGCGTTCATCAAATTTGGTGTTGAATTTAAAATATAAAATGTTATTAGCCTAATTGGTTAAAGAGTTTTACTTGTTTTGTTAGGTTGCGAGTTCGAACCATACTTATAACATTTTTTATTTTATTTTTAACCGTTTTAAGTTTATGGGCGGGTTAACCCACAATCCGACCCAAGTATCCATTACTCTCACATATATCCAAATTAACCACAGCTCTCAACACGGTAATCCGGACACTTTCAAAATTAAACATCATTATATATATATATATATATATAGATTTCATTCAGTTTACTTAAATTATAGTATTAAGATAATATTGAAAGCTAAGTAATACATAAATAATTATAACAAATTATAATAGCACAAATTACAAAAGTCATAGTTAAGTATTTCATTTTTTTAAATACAATGAGATTTTGACTTATTTTTTTAATATTATTTTGCTTCATTATTTATTATTATTATTATTATTATTATTATTATTATTATTTTGTTTATAAAGAAAGATTATATACATATAAGCATATTTCATTAGATCACACATAATTGATAAAAAGAAAACTTTTAACTATTTACATAATTCATGCTTTAAATTCACTTTACAATAGATTTTTTATACCATATTATTAACCATTCTTTCATTAATCATCTTATTGACACTACCAACTAAAAAAATTAATTTAATTTTTAATCTAATATATATTTCAAACATGTCTAATAATCTTTTTTTTTTAAATAAATTTACTTTTTTTTTCTGTAATTATTAGGACTTGTTTGTTATTTTCTTTACTAATCACTAGTAAAAAAGTAATATTTAAGGATAGTTTTTTACCGCCGTTATTGTATAATTTACCGCTGTTAAAAGAACAATTTTATATACCATAGTTAAAAATAAGATATTTAAAATGCGGTTTTATATATCACAGTTAAAAATAAGGTATTAACTACGGTTTTAAATATCACCGTAAAATTTCGCCATTAATAATACCTTTTTTACTAGTGTACTTTTTTAAAACCTAATTTTATATCAATTTTTATAAAATTTATTTATGGAGACTTCTTTGTTTTATATTTGATACATTCAATGTTTTTATATTACATATAATACGTAAATGTTGTTTATAATTCAGTTCTAGCATTTTCCTACAAATAAAATAACTATCTAAAAATTAATAAACAAACCTTCTTTAATTAAACTTAATAATTAACCTTAGTTTTAATTAATATACACTAAGAAACAAATATGAACCAGAACAAAAAATAATGTTTATAATTATTATATATAAACATCAATTTCACTGAATTTGAATTGTGTTCCTTCTTCAATATCATAGAATATATATATATATATATATATATATATATATATATATATATATATATATATATATATATATATATATATATATATATATATATATATATATATATATATATATATATATATATATATATAAATATATATATATAAATTGTTCAGTAAGACATAGCATGTACTAAAAAAAAATGATTCTTACAAATATTGTTTCTAGGATTATTTTTTTAATGTGGAAAACATGTAATATTCCCATCATACTTCTTGGATTTAAGGTGTTTCAAGTGAGATTCAAATCAATCCTTCTTTATTTAATTATTATTATAATTACTTAACTATAATTTTAAGCCCAAGAATTAAAATTTCAATTCATATTCTAATTTATGAAAATTTAAATTGATTATTTTGAATAATTGTTATATTCATAAATTTAAAATAATAAAAATAAAAGCCTGAAATAAATTAAATAATTATTTATTATAAATATTGTACTCATTATTCGTAAATTAATTAAAACAAAGACCAAAATTAAATTAAATAATTATTTGGGATAAATATTTTATTCATTAATCACAAATAATTATTTAAAAAAAAATCAAAATATTCATTAAACAATTATTTTGAAAAAATAACGTAGTCATTTGAATTTCAAAATAAATTTATATAATAGCCTTAAAATACACAAAAAAAAATAAATAAATAAAAAATAAATAAAATAAATAAAATAGATAAAATATAAAATTTATGTGTATTAATTAAATTATTGTTTAGGTAAATAAAATATATATATATACATAAATAAAAAAATGCTGAACCATTACCAAAGTTGTTTAACCCAAATAAAAAAAGCATCCAATTAGTGCGTTAGGAAGGTTTAATGCCAATCTAATAATATATATTTATTATAAGAAAAAAAATTCAATAAGACACAACATGCACTTAAAAATATGATTATCTTTCCTATGCATCACCAACCCATACAAATAATCTTCACATATTCTTTTTAAACTCTCATTTTTTTTAAGATATTTTCTTTTTATAATGTTGAAAGTTAATTAGCCTAATTAAAGTCCGTAATAATAACTTCAATTTAAGTGTTTAAGTGATATTCGAACAATCATTCTTTATTTAATCAATTACATTTTATTATTATTATTATTATTATTATTATTATTACTTAACTATATCTGTTTAAGCCCAAGAAGAAATTTTAATTTACATAAAACACATATCTAAATAGGATTATCATATCACAATTTAAACTGATCTGAAATAGAAATGATACAAAAACTTTTTTAATTCTACTAAATATATACACAGAAAAACCGAGTAGAAGGATTATCATATCACAATTTAAACTGATTTGAAATAGAAATGATACAAAAAAAAATTTTTACGCATTGAGATGTCCAAACTAAAAGAGGTGTCTTTTTGTGACGTAATTAATATAATTTTAGACAAAAGAATTAATATAATTTTAGACAAAAGAATTACTTTTAATATGCTGCACTAATATATATATATATATATATATATATATATATATATATATATATATATATATATATATATATATATATATATATATATATATATCACTAGTAAAAAATAGATCAATAACCACAGGAAAGACTGTCGTTATTGCACATCTTACCGTCGCTGAAGATCAATAGCCACGGTAAAACAGCCCGTTGCCAGCCGGCGCTATTACTTTCGTAGCTAAATTATAGCAACAGGACCAAGTACTGCGGCTATTGTGTAGCTACAGTAATAAATTACTGTGGCTAAAGAAGTCACTACATGATATATTTACTCTCGCTAAAAGGAAGCTAAATTAATTGAAAACAATTACTATTTTTTTTTTTTATAATTTACTAAATTTAACATTAATAAAAAGTTTACAAATATCTCAAAATATGATTTATTTTTAGTAAAACTAGATGATTCATATTACTTAACCAAACATACATAATATTTCTATTAAATACAAACATTGTTTCTCATTCTTATAAAATAAAAATAAAAATAAAATATATGAATCCTTAAAATATGATGCTCTCCATTTGTTTCTCAAAAATCTCAGTTCATAATTTTCAAATTAATTGGCTTGTCAAAGACCTGCCAGAAACCAAACACTAAATAATGAAAAGATATCATCATCACTCTATCATCTAGGAATACTATAATGTACTCATATAATCATTTAATCATTTGAATAACAATTAAGTCAAATTCAAACTCAATTCAATCACATTTATAATACAAATAAAAAATGAAACTAAAAGTGTGTTAAGTCCAATGTATATTGAAATCTAATTTTATTTTTACAAATACTTTTGATCTCCCGATGTGGACTTTTTACAATTAAATTTATCATGAGAACAGTAATACCAGTGTTCAGTAACAAGAATTAAGGATTCAATAAATTTCATAAAGTAAAAAACTATAATCTTTTTTGTTCCCATCAAAAGATAAACAACTTAATAAGTACTAAAAATCTTAATCAAATATTAATATTGAAATGCATGTGTATATTGATTCAATTATGCCTACATTTAAAGAGGTTAGATTGGATCATAATCAAATAACTAGTCAACAAAATCTGGAGAATGACTTCATTTCTCTATAGGAATAATTAATGTAATGTAAGTTAAATTACATACCAGGGGTTGGGCTTGTGTCTATAACCAAGCATCTTCCTATTTTTATGTTGTTCATATATATCATCATCATACACCACTTTTCCAGGTTGGCTAGCTCTAACACCCAAATTGTTCAGTTTAACATCACCTGCTATTATTGGATTTGCAAGCTCAGTCCTAGAGCTCCCTAGACCCTCTCCTGCATATTCCAGCCATTCAGAATTACTCAGAAAGTTAAGTAAATAGTTTAAGTTACCTTCTTTTCAACCCATCTTGGATACGAGTTTATGGCCAATATTTTCTGACTAGATATTTGCCTTCTCTACATCATCCCTGATTGTTTTTATGTGGAGCTGCATCATTGCATGTAGTCATAAAATTTTCAAAACTCTTCTTGCAGGATATAATCACCCATATGGTGTCTATTTTCCCAGAATCTCCTCCTACCACACACACATTCAGGGATGTGTATTATTGTACACAAACCACATTATAGGTTTTGACTAATGGTAAGAACCTTCATTTCAATGTTAATGTTACTTCAACTTATGAAGTTAGAGAAAGCTTCATATTAAGACTCTATTATCAAGTAATAATGTTCAAGCAAAACATCATTCATGTAACAGATGGGAAAAAGGCACATATTTTTCAATGCTGAAGTTCCATAGCTCCAACACCTCATTTGTAGCCTTACTCATTATGAAAAGAACTATCATTTGTAACTTCCCAGATTCAAGCCATTCATTTGCATTATGGATCAAATGAAAACAAAATTTGATCAATAAAAGAAAACCCTAACTATTCCACCAGTAACTACTCCACAAAAAAAAGAATCTTAAATTAAAATCTTACTAGTTGAATAGTTAAATTGGAAACGAAGATTTTAACACCCCATCTTGAGTTATCAACATTGAAAGTTCATATTTCTTTACTATATCAAAACTTTCTTCAGGATAAACAGTTCGATTGTAAAGAATGCTACAACAAAGTTTGAGGCATAATCGTTAAATCATGTCTAGAAAGATCTATACAATAATAATTTGTAGTTGATACCTGTTAGCAGCATAACCTGAAAACGGATTAGGAATTGGGATGGGTCGGGTATTATCATCACGAAGATGAAGATGGTTAATAAAGATAGTATTAATCGCGCATCAGCGTCTCCAAATCGCGCATCAATGTCTGCGCATCAGAATCTCCTCCAAACTTAAGTCGCACATTCTCTAACCTTTCCCAATCGCACAGCGCCTCTTCGAAGCTGAAATTGCAAGCAGTACCTCCTCCAAGCTCTCCAAATCGCACAAGCCTTCTCCAAGCTCTAGTCGCAAGTAATGTCTCTCCAAACAAAGTAGCCTAGGTTTAGATTCTATTTTCATTTAGTTGTTTAGGTATAAGTGAAGTGTTTAGTTTGATTTTGTATTTATTTAAAAATAAAAAATTTGTGTTTGGCAACGGGATTAAAAACCAGTAGCTGTTGATACATATATTTTATTATTTAATTTATTCTGCACATCAATAGCGACAGAGAATGTAGATCGTTCTGTCGCTATTACTCATATTTATACTAGTATATATATATATATATATATATATATATATATATATATATATATATATATATATATATATATTCAAATAAATGAAAACCAAGTTATAATAATTTGATTTATTTAATTGTGTTCTTTTAGTTGTTCATCCCATTATAAGTCTAAAAATTTTACAATTATTTGGCATTGTTTGACACCTAGAACCAAGTAGAAGGATTATCATATCACAATTTAAACTGATCTGAAATAGAAATGATACAAAATCTTTTTTTACAACAAAAAAATTGCATTGAGATGTCCAAACTAAAAGAGGTGTCTTTTTATGACATAGTTAATATAATTTTAGACCAAAGAATTACTTTTAATATTCTGCAAATATATATATATATATATATATATATATATATATATATATATATATATATATATATAAAAGTGGTAAAGATGTTACTTTATTTACATATATACTAACTAGCCTAGAGACTATTTATAGTGGCAATATCCAAGTTGAACTATTTATAGGGCAATAAAATGATTAGTGGTAAAGAGAGGAGTATTTCATTCCATAATCAATATCCAAGTTGAACCATGATTTCTTTAAGGTCTCACATTGACTTGCCTCATTCACTAAAACAAAAAAAACCCTCTGCCAACCCATAAAAAGACTTCTGCCAACCCTTAAAAGAGTCGCAAAAAATAACACCGACCCTTATTCTTACGTCGCCATAAGTAGGGTTGGCGCAAGTTATAACAAAGCTCATTTAAATGTTGGTAACATTAATTTAAGTGTAAAAAAATATCATTTAATTTTTAATAATTTTGTTTTAATTTTATGTTTTGATTTTTTTTTTATTTTTTTTCTCAATTTTCTAATTTTTTTATTTTATATTTTTAAAACAATTAAATAATAAATAAAAATGACATTTAGAAGAAGATCATTTCTACTCATTATTGACATTTCAAATAATAATAAAAGAAAGAAAATTTCTTTCAATTATATTATTTCACAAGATCATATTATAGTCAAATAAACAAAATATTAACAAACATATTACATATTTCATAATAATAGATTATTTCCAACACAAAAATCGATCACCAATGCTATGACCAGGTTGTGAATTCATCCATAATAGTTTATGATATCACCAAATTGTGGATCCATAATAAAAACTACTGTAATGCACTTTTAAAAAGCTCTAGATTTAAAAATCACACACAGATGGAGATTGTGAATTCATCCATAATAGGTGATGATATCACCAGATTGTGGATCCATAATAAAAACTACTGTAATGTACTTTTAAAAAGCTCCTGATTTAAAAATCACATACAGATGGATAGATCTTAATAATTATGAAATTTTCAAATAAAAAAAGGTAAATAAAACTAGAAACAACTCTATTTTGTTTTCTTTTTACCTACATCCTATTTTTTTTTATTCAGGAGAATGTTCATGTTCAACATGAATAGTAATAATAGGAAAAAGAAAGGTAAGGGAAATTAAATGTAACAACCAAACAAAATTGATATACATTTGAAGTTAACAAATGAACAAACAAAAATACCTTTATCATTTGAAGACACTTCACTAGATCAGCTCTTGTGAAACCCTTTTGTCTTATTTCCCTGAGATAGAGATTTTAGAAGAAAAAAAAGAACTAAATGTATTTTTGTAGTAAAGTAATAATTGTTCGCGTATGAACATCAAGCTGGGTTATTATTGTTCCACACCATTAAATTCACTGTTTTATCGTGTCTAAGATATTGTATCCATCGCCTAATCATCTATAACAAAAAAACACAATTATAAACAAGAGGAAAATATTCATTTGAAAGAATAATATTATAAATGAGTGTAGTGATTGTTATGAGCATACAACTATATGTGAATAAATTGTTACAAGAGCACGTGCTTGTTGACGTACATCTGCTTCTATATTTGGCAATGGAAGTGAGTTACTTTCCTGCCGAATAACTTACTATACTAAGTTATATTTATATTGATCATGAATTTTCCTGGAAATGAATAAAACAATTTTTTTTTCTTCTTAAAATAAGTACCTTAAGTGAAACTTTCATAGAATAGCATTTACCATATTACTAGCACCAATCCTAAAAGCAACCTTGACAAGTCTTACATTCTGTTTAGAGAAGTGTTAAAACAATCTATGGTTTTGTTTAGAGAAGTGTTAATACAATCTATGGTTCATAATGAAGGGAAACATTAGAAAATATTTATATTATCTACAACATTATAGGCAAACATATCTATCTTGACAATCACATAGAAATCAATCCTCAAAATTTAGAATAAAAGAAGACAGAAATTGATAAAGATATTATCCTTATGAGTCCTAAAAATCTTTTAGGAGTATTCATTTATATCAAATGTAGTGAAGAGTGAAAGAAAAATAAATAATCTATTACACTACCACATCTTCTAGCTACTTGGAATCATTAATTCATAATAGGAAAACGCTGACTATATTACATATTAAACTTCTTCATTTTATTATGATGTCTTTTGATTTGATTTTGACCCTAAAAATTAAATTTTATTATTTGAAGCGAAAACTGCATAAAATTAAAAACCTTCAATATTATTATTACGGGTAATTTATAAGTGCTAGTTATGATCTAGCTAATTGTAAACAACTTTTTTATATGTATCATTAAAATCATATTTTAAAATAATAGTGTACTTGTATATATTTGAGAGATTATTGAAGATGTGAAAGATGAGCATCAAAATTATCAACAACATGAACAATCAAGTGGAGTGTAATATTTGGTTTTGTCTATGCCTCCTTATAGTAGACTAGGATTGAAATTTGGGCTAGTAAAGCTCCCAGTTCACAAATGATACTTGTCACAAATTATTAACACAACAAAAATAGAATAATTGTTGTTGTTTCTTTAACTTACTTCCATAAACAGAAATTAAAATTCAGTTAAAGGTAAATGGTATCATTAGAAAAAAATCAGATAACTATATATGATTGATCACAATCTGTCACAAAGGTTGTTTTATAAGTCCTAATCTGAATGTGCTATGTATATGTAATTATTGTAGGACTATATAGATACTGGGAATGGATACATTATTAGGTCAAAAAAGGATGAACTACTTTTCTTAGGATCTAGAGACATTAACAAATATTCTATCAAACCAAATAAAAGGGATGAACTGGAATGTCTAAAAGGAGAGACCACCACTGTAACTTCTTACCCATATAGTTGAAAATCAAATTGAAGTTCTAGTTTCTGTTCACAAATGATGAGTACCTGTCACAAATTATTAATACAACAAAAACAGAATATCAGTTAATCATGCTGCTATTTCTCTAACTCTCTTCCATAAACAAAAATTAAAATCCAGTTAGAGGCAAATGGTATAATCAGAAAAGACTTAGTAACTATTTATGATTGATCACAATCTGTCATAAAGTTTGTCTTATAAGTCCTAATATGAAAGTGCTATCTATATCTACTCCATAGATACTGCCACTGGCACTGAATACATTTTTAGGTGAAAAGAATAAAATTCTTGTCCTTGTTCACAAAGGATGAGTACATGTCACAAGTTATTAACAAAACAAAAATAGAATAATCAATTTGTTTCTTTAACACACCTCCATACACAAAAATTAAATTCCAGTTAAAGACATATGGTATCATCAGAGAAGACCCGGTAACTATATATGAGCTATTCCTTTCGAACAACATCCGTTGATTGTAATGACTTTGTAGAAGAAGATTTATGACCTTTTCGGCTCTTGCGAATCTCGGCCTTCTTTCCAGATCTACTGCGGTAACGCAACCTGATTTGAGAGAGTTTGTTGTCGAAATGTCTGGATATGATGATGATGTATCTCATCCAATAATGAGATAACCAACAATAATTAAAATAATGGCTTGATTCAGAACCTGCAAATTACAAATAAATTACTTAATAGCTAATTTATTAAATTATTTATCTGTAACTTTATTTAATTTATTTCATCTAGTTTTAATTTCATTTAATTATTTTGATATTATTAATAAATTTATATTTAATTTAATCTAAATATAAATAAATTTGAGCTTTAAGATCAAAATGAGTATATAATTTAATTTAAAGATTAACAGACTATATTGTAAAAATTATTTAAAAAATAAAAATAAGACATACAAAAAATATTAAAATAAAATGTTTAGTAATCATTTGTTGATGAGAATTTTTTAAAATATTAATAAACTAAAATTATATAGGTGATCAAAATTAGTAAAAGGTTAGCAAATATTTTATTTTCTGGACTTTTGCCAACACTTAATAAGTGTGGGCAGTACAAGTACAATTAATTTAAGTCTTGTCGATAGTTAGAGACGTTTAAGCTTATTTAAGGATGTAACATTAATTAAAACGTCACCAAAAGCCTATTTTATTTTTAAACTATTTTTAACATTTATTTTAAAATTTTATTTATTTATTTTTATTTCTATATTTTTTTAGATGTTATTATAATTTTTTTATAAATTAAATAATTAAATAAAACACCAACATTTCAAAGATAATTAAAAAAGCTTAAAAAAATAAATATAATAATATTAATTAATTAACTTACTGCTAATATTCTATTAATTTAAATAAAATACATTAAATTTAAAATAATTAGTCACTTGAGATAAAAAAAAAACTTTACTACTTTTGTCACACTTTCAAGATCTTTGGACGATTTGAATAATCTATTCATTTTTTTTGACGTTTAAGCATGGAACTACGAAAAAGGAAATAAAAATAATTTAATACACTAATAATTCAACAAACACTTACGACTTTACTTATTTTTTTGTCTTATATTTAAGAAATTAGTGTTTTTTCAAATATTTACCAATACGTCTTTCTCTAAAATCACTTTGGTAAGTTTTACGATATTCGGATGGTTCAATTTTTGTAGTGACTACAAATATTAAGATAACATTATATTCAAACATCAATATAAATTAAATATAAGAAAAATCAGTGAATTACATACCTTAACTTCCCTCGAATTAAGACATTCTTCCTAAGAGTAATATTTTCTTTTCATTTTTGATAGCAATCTACACAAACATACACCATCAGACTAATAATGAAAAAAAAAATTGTTTTAAATATTTATGTTTCAATACTTACAATTTCACACAATGTAAAACTGATAACTCACAAAAATATTACTAAATGTTCCATCTCATATTAAGTTTATTAAAATTGGATCTATACATTCAAAATAAGGATACTAAAAAATAGAAAGTGAACTAAGAATTACTAGGAATAATAAATAAAACAATCTCGCCTCATCCTTATTCAGTTACTCAACCTCCCTCAATATCTTATTTATTAAAAAAAAAAATATGACCTGCAATTAAACTTGATACTTAAAACTAACTCTTCAATAAAATGTATACTTCCTTAGTTGAATCCAATCTCTTAATTTGTAACTACCATATAATTTGATTTGTGATGGCATGCATGACTTAACATATTTAGACAAATAATGGAATTGGAAGCCATCCAATATATTATCATCTCGGCTAACTTGTGGAAATTTTGTTAAATAAAAAGAGTGGGAATACTAGTTTTAGCAAGCATGAACAAGTTTATACTCAAGTTCTTTACTCTAGACCGATCGACTAACCATTATGATAATATAATAGTTGATATAGGACATATGAACAATGCCATGATACTCATGAACCAATTGAATTGAACCGTAGAATTCGAACAGTTTCACTCAAAATATCTAACGCAACCATTAAATGGAGTGTATGCTCGTATCGGCCTACTATTAGGTTTAATGATGCCAACTCAAGATTTCGAATATCTGAATTATCCTCCACACTATCGATTCTGTCACTAGTAGATTTAGTTATAGGTTCAAGTCCTCCATATTTAAACTTGACCAACCAGAATTCTGTGCGAGATTAATCTATAAATGGAGAAGTTAACTATTTTGATTAATATTGGTCGTACCTCAAAAGAAGAAGTTAAGCGGTAATCAAGCCGATTATACCAAAACTCTAATTGATTTCTACACACAAATTGATCAATTCTCAAAGGAAAATGGATTTAAAAAATGTGAATAAAATGATTACCTTGTCGGGAGGCGAATTGAATTCTGGAGAGTCGGAGAATGACATCTGTTGTTTCGCGATGAAGACTAGAGAGCTGGAGCGGTGGAGTAGAGTCGGAGAAGAGGCTCGTCCGCGTGTACATAGCTTGTATATATTTAAAGGTTGGAAAAAGCTTTTTTTTTCTTTTGATTTTTACGAACGCATAATATGCGTTGGCATTTAATGGTCGCCAAAAATATGTTTTTGTTGTAGTCTGTAAGAACTTCATTTCTTCAATTTAATCCTCTACATTAGCTGTATGACCTATCATTTGAATACATTCCTGAAGAAAAGTTAATATATTAGCATAAAAGATATAAAAGTTTAAACCTTGAGTAAAAGGACAAATTAACTATTTTGATTTATACTAATAAACGATTCAGAGTTTGCCAATATTTTTATATCTTGATCTTAATATAGTTAGTAGAGAGCTATTAGTCCCACTAAAAAAAGAAGAATAAACTCTGAAACTCCACCTCTTCTTAGATAATCTAATTAGTACATAAATATATCTGAACACGAATCGTGATTTTCACAAAGTTAAGGACATGCTTACACTATAACAAAACATACCTTTAATGACCCATATATGAAGCGTTGGTAAAAGTCTTAAAAAAGAAAGGTTTTATCCACCTTTAATATTTATAATCACTTTTATATTTTTTTTCGGGTCATAAGCTTGGGCAGGTATGCTAACGCGGGTCACTTCAGAGAGGATTGGATAATATCTCTTCTTCTTTTGCACTCTCTGAATCTCTTCTAATCCATTTTTCTACATCGAACTCTAATCTGGTATAATTTATTCTTCTACCGCGACTCTCCCTAAACCTACTAGATTTGAATCCCCGAACCAGAAATCTCGACAAGATGACTATTAGACGAGAGAGACGAGAGAGAGGACGGTGGTGTAAACAATAAATGGAGAAGAAAGAAAAAAGGATCAAAAACTCTAAATTGCGATATGATACATAAAATTTTCTTCACTTGGATTGTATCAGTTAAATTATTCACCAAAAAACTCCAAGTAATTATCGTGTGGTCGCAAAAATCGGGCGTTTCAGGTTTGGCATATTCCCTTTTAGAATTTTCACTACGTATTCTCTATTCAGATACTCTATTTATATGGATTCGTGCAGAATGTTTCGCGTATTCGACATTTCCTCTTTTGTATCTTAGGGTTTTGACTTCATTCAAATTCATCATGTTAAGGTCATTTTTATTTTTCATCTATCAATGTGGCTAAATTCCCGCCACTTTATTTCCAACTTCCTTATACTAATTTCATTCATGTTCCATTTTATCGAGAAACGATAATGTTGATGATGATTTGTGTTTTTTCTTTTTTCTTTCTCGTCATGATTATTTGAATATCCTGAATTTGAACTAAGATAGGTTCGATTTTTAGTTTTCTTCCCATTTCAGTTTGTCCACAGAAATCAAAGTCGAATGGTTGCTGTTGCGTGTTACTTTTGTTTTATTAAAAGCATTGATCTATACAATTGTATGCGTTTGAAGAACAAATTTGATTCTTTCATCTATACATTGTATGGTTGATTTGAAATTCTATTCTATTCACTTCTTGTTAATTTACAGGTTTTGGGATAACAAACTCATGGCAACTACAACAATGGCCACTGCAGCTGGTGCATCTGCTCTTTTGCATTATAGTTTAAACCGAAAATTGCTATCGAATAGAAATTTTGAAGATAAAGATGGAAGAGGCCGAGAACTGAATAATGCTCATATAGGATTTGATCGAATTTCAAATAGACTTATTCAAGCACCCGATACATGGATGGAGACTATCTCAAATTTGTTAGAGACTTGGATTTATTTACTCTGAAACATTAGGAAAGTGGACCATTGGAGATTTGGCATTTGGGATTAATTTCCTTCTCAAGAAGTAGGTAAGTGGCTTTTTACATTTTTCCTAATTTACTTATTGCTCTCCAATTTTACTCATAATTTAGGTTGAAGTTTCTGTCTAAAAAAGTTTCTATTTAAGTGAGTAAATAATATGTTTTGGATTTACTCAGTAAATAAGGTACTGAAATCAAGCTCAATCTTGTAATACAAAATTTAACATTTTTTGAAAAATGACTCTTTTTCATTGATACATGAAAGATCACTAATACCTTGGGCAAAATCCAGAACCAAAACAATCCAAGTTGTGACCAAATTAGTCACAAGTTATGACAAGATTAATATACAAAAAAAAAAAAAAACAGTAAAGAGGTCAAAACAAGTTGTAAGAGCTAAGGTTGATGTTAATCTTAACTCTCTTACTTAAGTCTTTTTTATTATATTTGAAATGTTTGTGTTTATATTTAATTTATAAAAAAAGAATTAAAATAACATCTAAAAGAAAAGTAGAAATAAAAATAAATAAACGAAATTTTAAAATAATTCTTAAAAAAAATAGTTCAAAAATATAATAGACTTTTGGCGACATTTGAAATTAATGTTACCAACGCTTAAAAAACGTTGTTAAAACTTCTTTCTTTCGGCAACGCTTGTACCAACGCTTAAATAAGTGTGGTAAAAACATGCGTCCACCCTTCTTTCGGCGACACAAGAATAAACGTCGGTAACATTTTTGGCGACGCTTTTAAGGGTTGGCATACATCTTTTTAAGCGTCGCCGTAAATTTTTGTTGTTGTAGTGTTAGTTAGTGGATTTTTCTTCCGAAATAGAAAATTGGTTAAATATGGGTGTTTTGGTTGGAGGATTTAATTAATAAACACTCAAATAATCCTTTATACAAATGTTTCATCCAATCACATAAAGAGGAATAAAATAAATCATTCCCGTTTTCACATTTCACTCTTTACTCCCACATCTCCTCCTTATCCATTCCTCCATCACTTCTCTATGTAGCCTCATCCTATCTGCTACAACTTTATGTTGAGAAAAAATATATATTCCAAATTCATGTTAAAAAAATATAAAAATAAATGAGTAAAAAATAATAAAGAACACAAGATATAACGAGGTTCAGTCAACAAATACTACATCATCGGGGAGTCGTCCATTCTATATATTTTTCATGGAATAATGGTCCAAGTAACCTTATGTTACAATATCTCTATTTATAGGAGTAAATCAAAAACCAAAAAGATTAAACTACTACCCCTAAGCCAATAAAGGTTTAAATCACATTACAATATATAAAATTTAATAAAATATGAGCTCAAGATCCAAAAATCTCAACATTGGGCGAATGCCGCGCTTATTGAGATGTGATGAATAAGTTACAAATTAAACAATCTCCAACTTGACGAATTTCACGTCCCTTAGAAAATACACTAGTCTTATCCATTAATCTCCACTTTAACAAAAGTCAAGGCATCAAGAAATAAATGGGTTCAACACTTCAATATTCACCTTTGCTTGAGCCATTCATAAGATAACTTTTTATACCTCCACTTCCACTCAATAGCCCTTAGAAGAATAACAATCTCCACCATCATGTATATTGCGCTATCAAAAGTTTATGAGTCACACATCAATCTCATTACTCAAGCCATTCACGAGAAAAATTATTATGCCACCACTTCCAATCAAAAGCCCTTAGAAGATAAACTCATAGAGTTTATAACACCAAGTAATTTTTTTATGGGATCGGGATCGCCGAAGGAGACGGAGTCTTGCAACGTTGAACGCTTTTACACACACCGTTCGATAATAACCCTGTTAGAGGTTGATTATCTCGTCTCTACTCTACACAAGCCGTCACAAACTCTTGACAAAGTCAAGTGCGGAACTGTTTGTTTAGGCTTGAAGTAACTAATAATCATTAGGAATGATGAGATAATGAAGAACACACAATACAAGACACAGAGTTTATGGATGTTCGGAGTATAAACTCATACGTCACCCCTTCTTCTAAAACCATTGAGAAGGATATTCACTAGAATATTCGGTCTGTTTACAACACGTATACAAACTCAGTCGCACAACTAGTGCTTAATTACTGCTAGTTTTCAACAATACACTCACTCTGTTGAACAGAAACGAATTCTGTCAACTTACAATGCTCACCACTCACACAGAATAGCTAGTATTGTAATTCACTTTTATAACTTTAACACACTTGAAAGATTTGATAGCAAATGGATTGTTCTCTAAGTTAACAGCGGGTCAAAAGGTGCTGAAGCAAATTGACTTTTGTCTTCTTAAGTAGGCAGATGCCAAACGAATATATTTGCTGCTCAACGGCTATATCTTCTTCATAAGACCACTATCTTGATTTTGATTGGTTGAAGTCCAGAATTGTACATCGTATGGGATATTCATTGATCTTGTCTATACTTGAATAATAGTGAGCCAAATTCTCATTAATGCAATTTCAATGTCCAAGAATGTATGATTCAGACTGTTTGACCTATCTCTGATTCTAGTTCTGCTAGTGTAAGAAGATCATCAGTCTTTGCACTTAAATGGAAATGCTCATCTGGGAAATGTAAAGCTGACGTCTGATTTTTCTGGAAATATCCATATATATATTCCCCAGGTTGATTAAGTATAGGAATTGTGAAATGCCGGATGCGCTTTATAGACTATCGAAATGCAAAAAGTCGGATGCGCCTCATAGAATGACGAAATGTAGAATATCGGATGTGCTTGCAAAAAGCCGATCTGCAAAATACCGATATGTCTAGAATGCCGATTACGCTTTATTTCATAAAGTCGATAGGTTTAAAATGTCGGTTATGTGCTTTTGCAAAATACTGATTTGTAGAAAGCCGGTATGTTTAAAATGCCGGTTATGAGCTTTTGCAAAATACGGATTTGCAAAAAGCCGATATGTTTAAAATGCCGATTACGAGCTTTTGATATAAAACCGATATCTAAAGTGCTGATTCCGCCTTTTGAGATAAAATCGATATCTAAAGTGCCGATTCTGTCTTTTGAGATAAAACCGATATCTAAAGTGAGTGTCTTATTTTTTATGTCCAACAATCGAGTTAAACCAAAATACCGATTAGATCCAATACGAACAATCATCGTCTACTTTTTCAAAATCAGTTATCTATCAAAAATTGAAGACACCTAAGACGAACTTGTATTGTCTACTTTCTCAAAATAAAATATCAATCGAAAGCGAGAAGACCCAAGATTAACTTTTATCGTCTACTTCATAACAAATAAATTAGGTTATCTCGACATATCTTTTCTCAAGCTCAAGATATGAAAAGCTATTTGTCACCCATCTTGTATTGAACGTTACACACTCAAGAAACTTGAACCTCATACTTCTTCTTGAACAAATCAACTTGCAATCTACTAGTTTTTGAATTCAAAACGACTAGCAATTAAATAATATATTTTCAATATTCACTAACTATCTTCAATTATTTTCACCCAGCTTTAAATGATCATCTATAGTTTATCTGAAAGAGGATGTGAATATCCTTCACCTATTAATTGAACGAGCCTCTCATGTTGCCCATTTTTCATGACAAAGAATCTCATTCAAGGTCGCATTCATTTCCTCAATAAGATGACAAATCAATTATCTCATTCATTTAAACCATGATCCACAACGCATAGACAATTAAGATAGAAAAAAGTAACATAATCATCATTTTTTAATTAACCGAGTCTCCCATCTAGCCCTTTTTTCATGACTAGAAACATCACTCAATGTCTTATTTATCTTCTCACATTATAAGATAATATAATTATTTCTTCTTGGTCGTTTGAGAGTTGCTCTTAAGATGTCTTCACCTCAACTTATGAGTATCTTTTCACTTGTCTTTCTCTTATTGGTCTTTCATTCATATTTTGTGTTAGCTAGAATTTGTGTCAATCCTTAATCACTCGCCAACTCAATGCAAACTTGCAATTTGGCTTGAAGGATCGATTTGTCAATATGTCGACAATATTGTAATTGGTAAACACCTTTTTTATCACAAATTTCCCTACTCGATCATGTTCTTTGTCAAGTGTAAAACACATAATCTCATCATCGTCTTCATCTTTGTTAACTCTTCCAATATGTTTCTTCAATAACCATTTTCCAACGAAAATCTCTTTAAACTCATTTTAGCCGAGAATTTCTTAAAGTTAAAGCTCTCAACACAGTGAATCTTTTTTGCTACTTTTGACTATCTCTAAGAATATGTCAACAAGAACTTCAAAGAATGTCACTCATGTATGCAAAGAAAACAATCAGTTATATGAAACCACTAACTAATTTTCTTCCAGTATGAAGATTTATCATTTGTTCTCCACATTCATTTATCAAAATCCTTTATAGAAAGAATCTAACAAATCAACACCCGCTTGACAACTTCACGCTAACACTTTACTAGAGATTTCCAAAACAAAACCTACTCACAAGGTTTGATGCAAATCAAAATCCGGCCCTTAAGAAAAACCATACTCTTGCAAATAAACTTTAAAGTTACCCACTTTAATTATAAAACGAGACTTAAAGAAAAAGTCTTCGTTGTTGACCGCTTCAAAAATTATTCATTGGCTCCTTCTATATATATATATATATATATATATATATATATATATATATATATGGAGAGATGTATATTCTTTCCTTTTATATTTTAATAGAACATATGTCCTAAATTAAAATAAATCAAAAGAATAAATTTCATCTTCTTCTTTGTTCTGGTGTTGTTGCCTACACGATGACTTTTCGTCACCTACACCCATTGGCGCCTTCGAGAAGAACAAAATACATGTTGTCTTCTTCTCTCTTCTTCTCAAGACATTGTCACCCAAAACTAATAAATATATTAACGATGGTTGACATCTCCTTAACAACTGAAGATTTTGACTCAAATCTTCACGGCAGTTAATTCTTTTACAGCTAGAGACGTTTTCTCAAATAGCCAACAATCTTAAACAAAATCTAAAATTTCCAACAAATTCTTTAATTGAGGTTAATGTTTCTATCATATCTTAATAAATAGATTATGTTAAATATTCTCAAAACACGCTCTGATACTATTTATTGAGAAAAGATCTAATCTAAACACACTATAAAAGATTATATAGAGATACAGGGGTAAAGAATAATAAAGAACAAAAGATATAACGAGGTTCGGCCAACAAATTCTACATCTTGGGGAGTCGTCCATTCTATATATTTTCCATGAAATAATGGTCTAAGTAACCATAAATTACAATATCTCTATTTATAGGAGTACATCAAAATCCATAAAGAAGACTAAATCCTACGTACTTCTAATTTCAATAAAGGGTTAAATCTCAGTACAATATATATACTCTAATAAAATATGAGTCCATAACCCAACACCTTCTCCCTTTCTTCTCTACTACTTTTGTTCTTCATCGGCTTCATGTTGGTACATATAACCTTAAATAGTGATATTTTTGTTGCGTCATATTATATATAAATTTGCAATTACTTACCTTTCTCGTAAGATAAAAAAATTATTCTTGACTTTTAATTTTTATTGTTAACCATATATGAACGTTGAATTTAAATTTTGTTAACAAAATAAGAAAATCTATTAACGCATGTCTATATTTCTAATAGTAAACCCAACTTTGAAAAATTATTAAAAGCACATCTTTAGATCGAATTACTACAACTTAATTTTCATTTATTAGAGTAGATATATATAAATTATGTTTCCTAGTTAAGTTTTAATATCTATTTGAGTATCTTACCATTAGTCTGTCTAAACTAAATTGATTTTGTCTTGAAAGATATTGTTCTTATTTAGAAGTTAAAATAATTTAACTTCATATATAGTAAGGCTGGTTATGTTTGATCACAAGACCATTCTTTTTCAAATTTTTATTATAATGAACATTTTTCTCATCAATAAAGATTATGTTTATCAGTTCATCCTCATTTTTGTAGGAAATGGCTTGTATCCTATCGCAGAACAACAACGAAAACTAAAATAACTATTATTGCTTCAACAAATAACAATATATATATTGCCTAGGTGGGATGGCTCAACACATGATGGTATGGATCGCAATCTCAAAACCAAATGGCTTAAAAGTTCAGTAAATTTGCATTGTTATATCTATTATTTTATTTTGTTTTTGTCATACCTAGTTAATAAATAATTACTTAAATGAAATTGATATTGTCTAATGAGCCTGTATCTATTTTGAAATGTCACTAATTATAAAACTAAACTTTATGCAAATCCAAATACTTATAAAATCATTAAAATTCTAACTTTATGACAAAACATGTATCTTCCTTACACATAAACATGATGCTCTTTTATTTGTTGATAAAACGACTATATCTCCTAGTTTTTTTTTCTTTGTTCAAATATCTTATTTGGATAATTTGGATGCCTGATTTGGTAATAAGTACACAAACAAAATGATGTTTCATACATGGTAGTTAGTAATAATATAGATATTCCTATTATAACACAATTATAAGGAAATATGTTATTATTTAAAATGATCATGTTATTTAATCCATCAACACTTTAAATAATATTCTCTTTTGGAAGACTCGGAATATAAAATACAACAAATGATACTAATTAGATTTGAACGATGGGACTTCCGGATTTGGCCTTGTTGGAACATTTGGAATGCGGAGTGGAGGTTGCTGGGATTTTGGTTCTCCGGGAAAGGTTGGGTCTGGTAGTGAGGGTGACTCGGGATTTGGAAGTCTCGAGCCGACTGGGG
The DNA here is from genome assembly GCF_907164915.1 of Impatiens glandulifera. Lineage (NCBI taxonomy): Eukaryota > Viridiplantae > Streptophyta > Magnoliopsida > Ericales > Balsaminaceae > Impatiens > Impatiens glandulifera. The sequence continues at coordinate 79,285,918 of NC_061862.1, read as the reverse complement.
ATGGAAATAATGGAGAATCAGGTGCTGGTAGTCCTGGAAAGGTTGAATTTGGTTGAGAAGGAGACTCGAGTTGTGGTAAGTCTCTATCGATTGGGACTGGAAATGAGGGATATGGGTTTGTCATTCCTGAAAAAGTTGGGGCTGTTAAGGAGGGATCCTCGGGTAGTCCTGGGAATCTTGAATCTAGATCAAATGGGTGAGGTGGTGAGTGTTATGGTATAGAAAGGAGACTCGGGTTGTGGTAAGTCTCTATCGATTGGGACTGGAAATGAGGGATCGGGTTTGTCATTCCCGGAAAAATTGGGGCTTGTAGGGAGGGATCCTCGGGTTTTCCCGGGAATCTTGGATCTAGAATATCAAATGGGTGAGGTGGTGAGTGTTTTGGTTTACTCCAAAAGTGTGTGTGTGTGGAGATTTGGGGCTGGCCTCCAAAAAAAGGTTGGATTAGTCGATGAGGATGACTCGGATTTTATGACAAATAGTTTAGGCATTGATTGGCTTGAAACTTGTCTTGTATCACCTAGTTGTATTAACCGTTATAACAAAGAGTTTATTCATATAATCTATGGGATGTTTATTTGTGAAGAGCGTAGTGTATTTTATATAGGTAACAAGTGTACTAGTTAGATTCAGGAAAAATAAATTAACATTTTATTTTTATTATTTATTTTATAAATAATTTAATTATCTTAAATCCAAATAAAATTAAATTACAATTTTATTATTTAGTTAAATTATAATTTATTTTAAATTAGAATTTGAATATATCATACTACTACTACTAATTTATTAAATTTCCTATCATAAATAAAATAAAAACAAACTTAAATTATAGTATTGATACAATATTGAAAACTAAGTAATACACAAATAAATAATTACATTAAAATAGTCCAAATTACTAAAGTCATATATATAAGGAGTTTAAAAAGTTACTAATCTTATTTTTATAAATAACCAGTGAAAATAATTTTATATTTATTATTATTACTATCGAGGTTTTCGTAAATTTGTACGGTTTAAAACAAAATAACAATACTTCGGTTAAATCATCTTATTTTCACCTACTTACCAACTCACTTTGGTTAGCCAACATATTTTAAATTAAATTTATAAATTTTAATTATTAAATATTATATTATTTATTATATTTTATTTTAAAAATCAATTAAATAAATATTTATTAATAAAAAGTTAATTTTAAATATACAAACAATTGATTAAATGTGTATAAACGTGGAAGCCCTTTATGAATCGTTATCCCTTCCTCGTCTTGATGATCCAAATGCCATATATATTCAGGCCGGCTCGACATTATACGAATTTAAATTCTGTGTCTTTAAATTGTATAGTTTTTTTTTTTGTTTTTTTTTATATTAAATTAATAATTATAAATTTAATAATTAATAAAAAAATATATATTGAATTAAATATATTACAATAATATCTCATATATAAAACATTTCATAATATATTTCAAAAATATAAATATAATAACTTTAAGTAAAAAATTAAAAATAAAATATAAAATTAAAGATGGATAGAAGAGAGACGTTACCGTTACCAGCTAAAAGAAAAAAAAAAGTGGACAAACAATTAACATAGAAAATGACGTTGACAAGTTTTTTTTTTTTTTTTTGTTAGAAAATTATTAGGTTAAAAGTTTAGAATAGAAATAGAAAATGAGGGTTACAATATTAGGTTAAAAAAAGGTTGAAATATAATTAATTATATAATATAAAATGAGATATAAATGATTAATATATTATAATATAAAAAAGATAATATATATATATATATATTTAATATGAAAAAAGAAAAAGAAAAAAAGAAAAAAATTAATAATATAATATATAATTAATAACACTATTCAGTATTGAAAATTTGGGACTCTTGAAAGTAATTAAAGCATTATACATATTAACCATATCTACCTTCAATGTTTTGGATATACTTCTGATTAATAGGCTGCAATATTATGTGAATTTAATTTTAACATCATATCAATAATATTGACTCAACAAATTAATCTTGGCTTAATGGATTCAATTTGAAGGACAGTTTGGAAAGACTAAAATCAATTTCATAAGTTATGAACTAAAATGTCATGGTAAGAAACAAATAATCTCTTGTTGGTTCAATAAAAACAACATCAATTTGATCAGTATTACAAGGATGTAAACAATATTTACAAGAATTATTGGTTTAAGATTACTAATTGAACTGCAAAAATTAATAAAATTAGCTACCTTTAATGGTCACCATCAATAATAAAAAAAAAATATCAACACATAAACGATCGACCACCATTGCCTTCTCTTATACCCAAACAAACATAGCCAACAAATAAACATACACAATTGTTAGGTTCTAGGTGTCAAACAATGCCAAATAATTGTAAGATTTTCAGACTTATAATGGGATGAATAACTAAAAGAACACAAATAAATAAATCAAATTACTATAACTTGAATTTCATTTATTTGAATATATATATATATATATATATATATATATATATATTCAAATAAATACATAAAATTTATTATAAAATTCATTATAATGCGATGATAAAATGAAATATTTTCAGTACTTGAATAAACACTGAAATAATCCTTTATACAAATGATTCATCCAATCACATAAAGAAGAATAAAATAAATCATTCTCGTTTTCACATTTCACTCTCTACTCCCACATCTCCTCCTTATCCACTCCTCCATCTCTTCTCTATGTAGCCCAATCCTCTTTTCTACAAATTTATGTTGAGAAAAAATATATATTCTAAATTTATGTTAAAAAAATAAATGAATAAAAAATAATAAAGAACACAAGATATAATGAGGTTTGGTCAACAAATGCTACATCGTTGGGGAATCGTCCAATATCCTATATATTTTCCATGAAATAATGGTACAAGTAACCTTATGTTACAATGTCTTTATTTATAGGAGTACATCAAAAACAAAAAAGATTAAACTACTACTCTTAAGCCAATAAAGGATTAAATCACATTACAATATATAAAATCTAATAAAATACACTAGTCTTATCCATTAATCTCCACTTTGACAAAAGTCAAGGCATCAAGAAATAAATGGGTTCAACACTTCAATATTCACCTTTGCTCGAGTCATTCATAAGATAACTTTTTATACCTCCACTTCTACTCAAGAGCCCTTAGAAGAATAACAATCTTCACCCTCACGTATATCGCGCTAGCAAAAGTTTATGAGTCACACATCAATCTCATTACTCGAGCCATTCACAAGATAAATCATTATACCTCCACATCCAATCAAAATCCCTTAGAATATAAACTAATAGAGTTTATAACACAGAGTAAATTTTGATAACCATGTTATTTCAACGACGAGAGACATTCAACAGTTTTTCCCAATTTTTGTTCATACCCGTTGACATATGCGAAAACTATAATTAACAATTCTTTATTATGTCAAAATAAATTTTACCCTTGTTTGCCACAAACTGAATGTCTTATTTTTTATGTCCAACAATCGACTGAAAACAAAATACCGATTAGACCCAATACGAACTTTCATCGTCTACTATTTCAAAATCAGTTATCTATCAAAAACTGACGACACATAAGACGAACATATATTGTCTACTTTCTCAAAATAAAATATCAATCGAAAGCGTGAAGACCCAAGATGAACTTTTATCGTCTACTTCATAAAAAATAAATTAGGTTATCTCGACATCTCTTTTCTCAAGCTCAAGATATGAAAACCTATTTGTCACCCATCTTGCCTTGAACGCTGCACACTCAAGCGACTTGAACCTCATACTTCTTCTTGAACAAATCAACTAGCAATCTACTAGTTTTTGAATTCAAATTGACTAGCAATTCAATAATATATTTTCAAGATTCACTAACTATCTTCAATTATTTTCACCAAACATTAAATGATCATCTATAGTTTATCTGAAAGAGGATGTGAATATCCTTATTAATTGACCGAGCCTCTCATGCTACCTATTTTTCATGACAAAGAATCTCATTCAACAATCGGTTATATGAAACCTCTAACTAATTTTCTTCAAGAATGAAGATTTATCATTTGTTCTCCACATTAATTTATCAAAATCCTCTATAGAAAGAATTTAACAAATCAACACCCATGTGAGAACTTCATACTAGCATTTTACTAGAGATTTCCAAAACAAAACCTACTTACAAGGTTTGATGCAAATCCAAATCCGGACCTTATTAAAAACCATACTCTTGCAAATAAACTTTAAAGTTACCCACTTTAATTATAAAACCCTTAACATGTTGCATCAACTATCTTCCTCAATATGCAACATCAAATAAACACTCCACCTTCTTTTTCAACTCCAATTTTCAATCTATATATTGACGAGTATCAAATCTCTTAAAGACAAATCAAATCTTTAAGAACTTAATTATAATCAAATAAGTTCTTTGTCTTTTATGTCTTTTATTATATTGAAGCTACGTCATTTTTCACAAAAAAAACATGCATTAGTGAATTTCGAATGTATATAAAAACCTTTAGAGTATTGTGTGATATGGTAAGAGATATTGGAGTTTGGATGCCGACTAGAAACATATCAATAAAGGATGTTGTAGCAATGTTCATATATATCTTGGCCCATCACAAAGAAATACGACAAATTCTATACTTTTTACCGTAGTACAGAAACCGTGATTTGACAATTTAATGCGGTTCTTCATACAATTTTGAAATTACATCAAATTTTAGTTAAGAAGCCAAAATCTATCTCTCAAAATTATCGCGATGACAAAATGAAATGTTTTCAGGTACTTTGATGACATTATACATTTTAATATCGTAATACATAAAATTAGAGTAAATAATTAGTTTATGATGGAACGTTAATTAAAGTTACACCACATAATAAGAATAAATCTCCATATTTCACGAAAAAATGTTGTATTTCAACTAACGTAAGCATTAGTTGTCAAAAAATTATATATATATATATATATTGCCTAGGTGCGAGGATCAACACACCATGCATGATTTAATAGTCTAAGAGTCCCAATAAGAAAATTTGCATTGTTATATCTAATATTTTATTTTGTTTTTGTCACACCTAGTTAATCACTAATTAATTAAATGAGATTGTACTGTAATGAGCCTGTATCATCATCTCTTCTAACTTAGCGGTTACAAGAGGTGGATATCTCTAGCCTCATTTAGAGGTCCTGGGTTTAAGCCCATCAGGCGGCAAGTTCTGCGCATGGTTTAGTGTGTTTGCGGATTATGTGTTTAATTCTTTGTGTTCACATTTTTAAGCGGAGAATCATGGTTGTGGGTGTCATGATAGTTCTTCTTTAATTTTAAAAAAATAAGCTTGTATCTACTTTCAAATTATCACTAATTATTAAACTAAATTTTATGCAAATCCAAATACTTATAAATCATTAATATTCCAACTTTATGACAAAACCTGTATATATCTTCCTTAAACATAAAAGATAATAATAATATAGATATTCCTATTATAACACGATAACAAGGAAATACGTTATTATTCATTTTATTATAATGATCATGATATTTAATCCATCAACCCTTCAAATTATTATTCTCTTTTGGCAGGCTCCGAATATAAAATTCAACAAATTCAATTTCCATTAATGTGGGGGATTTTTGGAATTTTTAAACCAATTCTATATATTCTATTAATGAATGGAAATTAGAATGTGGGTAATAAAATTAAATCAATTTCACGTGAAATTCAAATGTGAATTATAGGGTGAAATTTGATCTAAATGTTTGAATTAATTAATTTAAATTAATTAATCAAAATGCCTTGATGTTGTTAATTTGTAGCGTTACTTACATGAGTTTGTTATTATTATTAATTGTTATGATAATTTAATACTATTATTAACAGATTAAAAAACCATGTAACGTGAGTATTGCAAAATAAATGTCTTCATTAATTTTGGCAAACAATTACTCTTCATTAAGAAGAAATATTAAGGAAAATGAAGAGGCAAGCAATGCCAACCGTTGGATCAATTGATGATTTAATTAACCGTTTATTATTTCAACAATCTAAATAAGCATTTTATCACACACCACCCGATGGACAAAAAAACCTCATCATTTCATTCTTTCTCACTCTAGAATTCTAAAAGTTTTTTTCTTGTTTTGTGAGTGTTCTTCGAGTTCTTTGCTTGATATTTCCGTTGAAACCCGGTGATAGTTCAGGCACGCTGATGATGTTCGATGAGTAGTGATTTCAGTGTAGAATCACTACTGGATTTGTTGTACCCTAGGAGACAACCATCTACGATAAACTCCATCACAAACGGGAGACGATGAAACTGTTTTAAGGGAAATGTGTCTAACACATGCCTCGAAACAATATTTTATCTAGTGATTTCGTTCTTTGTAATATTGTATTTATTTAATTTGTTTGTAACATCATTTATATATATTTCTGTTATTTTTCAAGACAAAATTTCTAACAATCTTAAAACAATTTCATGTGTTAAGTTATTTAGTAGCTTTTGCCATCGAAAATCTTTGTCTTTGATGTTTCTGAAATACGAGTCACGATGTTGCAAAAGAGATGATGACTCATTTCGACAAGTTGAAATTATTCATCTTAATAAGAAGAAGAATCGACTAATAAAGATAAGTCTTTATTATACACGTATAATGTTAATTATTTAAAAAATTCTTGTATTATTAAAAGCTTAATTTTATAAGCTGATATATGTTTGACATATAAATTTTCTCAAGAAAAAAAATTATATATTCAATATACAAATGTTATCTTGAAAATAATTTATAAAACAATAATTTGTTTTCTTTTTCATTAAAAGTTTGAGAGTTACAAGAATTATTATTATTAATAAATGAAAAGGTAACTAAAAGGTTAACTTATAATTTTCAAAATAAAATAAAATTTGTGGTTATATTTAATAGTAATTAAAATTAATTATAATTGAAACATATGGTTTCAATTTTAAAATAATTAATTATAATATACATATATATATATACATTCTTAAATTAATTAAGCGTAATGAATAATAAGAATGTGATATGTTGATTATTAACGAAATATAGTCTATTTATATATGTACATATAAATTGTCTTATATATTTACCTTTTGATTATGATACTAAGTTATCAATTTTGTTTGACAGAGTTTAAGTCAAAAATAAGGGAAAAATTAGTTTCTCTGAAAATAAGACAAAATGTCGTAAACAGTAATACAACAAAGAAAGGGCGCATTGGCACAGTGGTTCAAAGTTCAGACGCAAGGGTGTGAGAAGGCGAACCAATGATTTCTTTGATGGAACCATTCAAATTTCTTGTATAGAAATTATTAGATGAATGGAGCTAGTTATGATTTCTTTCGTAGAAATCTGATGTGTTATAAAATGACACTAGTCATTTATGATGGAACCATTCAAATTTCTTGTATAGAAATTATTAGATTAATGGAGTCAATGATTTCTTTCATAAGAAATATGATTTGTTATAAAATGACACTAGTCATATATGTTGAAACCATTCTAATTTCTTGTGTAGAAATTATGAGATGAATGGATAGTCAATAATTTTTTGATAGAAATCAGACTAGTTAAAATGACTTTAGTCATTGATGTTGAAACCATTCGAACTTCTTGTGTAGAAATTATGAGATGAATGGGTAGTCAATAATTTCTTGGTAGAAATCAGACTTTTAAAATGACTCTATCCATTGATCTTGGAGATGAATGAGGTCAAAAATGATTTCTTATAAAAAAAATATGATTTGTCTAAATGACATTAATTATGAATGTTGAAATCATTATAATTTCTTATGTAAAATTATGAATTAAATTGAGTATAGAAATTTTAATTTCTTAAGATTAAATAAGTTGTTTGTGTTAGAACTTATTCTAATCATACATTGAAAGAGACAATTATGTAAGTCGAAATATTTTCGCAAGAATTATCTCGGTGAGAATGATCGACCTAGATTTATTTTGAACATTGTCGCTTCACGTGGATTATCGTTCATAACACGATAATGTAATTACTTCGATTAAGACATGAGGTACATTTGTAGTTATGTTTTATTTGATTATATTCCTAAGTGATTATTTATATATATCATCAATATTAGCTAATAATATGATGATTCATGTTCATTCATAATAAACATGATTATCTAAAAATTTATATACATATATAAATAAAGATTTATTTTTAATCTATTTTATTTTAATAGATAATTTTGAATTTTGTCACAAAACTATGTGTTTTTTGATTGACAAATATTTGTTATAGAATGTTAAAGGTCATCTAATTAATTAAGAAAAAAATAACTGATGACATGAATACTTATAATTAGTTATTTTTATATTTGATTAAAGTTAAACGGTCAACATTCTAATTAATTATAATAATTAATTATTATGTATTTTATAAATGTATTTTTATATATATGAAATTGTATATATATTTGTTTAAATAATATATGACATATTATTTATTTGATTATGTTTCTAAGCTATTGAATATATATATATATATATATATATATATATATATATATATATTTATATTTGTTTTTGTCGTGGTAACTAAAATTAAAGAATCAATAATATATAATATCATATATGTGGATATATTAAATTTGGTATAATTTAATAAATTTGATATACATTATTTAATAGTATCATAAAGATTTATTGGATTTGATATTTTGAAATCAAATAATTACAAAAAAAAGTCTTGTTTGATTTAAGAATAATGTGGCAAACGTGCCGATATTACGGGATACACACGTGCAACCAAAAATAAATGTTTAAGCGACTTAGGTCAAAGATGCTTGAAACATTATAATTTATTTTGTTGAAATCATGTGATATGGTGAATATTTATTTGATTAAATATTCTAGTTTCTTCTATAGAAATTAAATGTTGAAATAAATATTTTAATTGATTAAATAATTTAATTTCTTGTGCAGAGATTATGTGAAGAATGATTTATATACGAATAATTATTATAATCTCTTGTATAGAAATTATATTTTATTCAATTAAATATTTACGATATAGTTATCATATTCATTTATGATAAGTATAACATAAGAAATTTGTAAAATAATTGTGTGACAATTTCTTGATTAGATAAAAATCATTGATTTAAATCATATAAATGTGTGTGATTTAAAAAATGGTACCAACACGAATGTGGGGGCAAATATTTTATTAATAATAACACAAAAATAATTGTGTATATTATGATAATAAAATATAATTTATTGTTAGAGAAATATGTTCTCTATAAAAGATAAAGTTGCGCAACTTTACAAAAAGAAAGAAAATAGCAAGAAAATGTCTTATTTATATTTGCTGAGTTGGTGCTCAAATCGATATTTAAAATATGAGGATTTTGAATTCAAGAAACGTGTCATATTTTGACATTACTTTCATAAATTTTTTGAAGAATCAATGTCTTCAAAAGAATTTTATGAAATAAATGAAAATGAAAGTTTATAAATAAATGAAAATGAAAGAATTATATGATTTATAACAAATTTTATAATAATGAAAATTTGATCATACTTTTATTAAAAAGTGGATGTGACAATTATATATATCATGAAGACAATGAAAATTATTTCATTACGTGTCTTTTGTACGATATTTTTATCATTGAAAATTGTTAATTTTTATCATTGAAAATTGTGAAATAAGTTAATTTTAAACCGGCCAGAGAATTTAATCAATCTAAACTTCCATGTGCTGAAGCACATACCGTAGTGATCTGGCTCCAAATGATCCAGTCGTGATCAAGAGGAACCGGTTCCAATATCCTAACCGGACCGGCTTGCAAAACTCCTATCATCCAGCCGACTCTTCTAAAAGATCAACGTGAAATTTTGAAAAATGGTGAAACCGAGAAAATGACGTAATATGACGAAACATATATTTTTGGAAATATACAAGAAGATAAGATTCGGATCAGAAACATGCAATGAAAACAATGATGAAGATCTGATCCGGGCGGCTAGCCTACGTGCATGCATGGTTGTGAAGTGTCAAAATGATAAAACGTGCACGCAACCCCTCTGAACCGGCATGGCTTCAGATGACCAATCCGGTGGAGAGAAAAAAAGATAACAGTTAGCATCTTTTTCACTATAAAAGGAAGACGAATGGTCTTCATTAATGGGGGTACGAAAAACAACGAACAGTAAAAAAGAATTCCACGCGTGACTCCAATTTGTAATTGAGATTCCCGAAAGCATTCATGTTGTATATTGAGTTATTGTATTACATCAGAGTGAGTGGTGTAACCGATGAGTAGTGAGAAAGACTCGTTCGACATTGTAGTGAGTGTTGTAACATTCAAGTTAGTGAAAATCCTTCTCGTCATCTGAGAAGAAAGGGTGACGTAGGAGATTAAACTCCGAACATCCATAAAATTTTGTGTCTTGTTCTTTATCTTCATTTATGGCGTATTTACTACAAACCAAACCGAAACATCATTCACTCCTTATAAATATCATTCAAACCGATTTGCGTGTGTTGCTTCAAACGGAAACAAACTACTTCCGCACTTGAACCCGGTTCAAGAAGTTTGTAACGGTTTGTGTAGTGTTAAGAACGGTTTTTAGTCTTTAACCGGACTATTACCAAAGTGTGTGTTGTTGTAAGTCATAACCCTTCTAACCGGCCAACCCCCGGTTCTCCAAGGGCGATCCCGATCCTAACAAGTGGTATCAGAGCGAGGATCTTAACACTCATGCAACCGAAAGAAAATGGGAAGCATGACCCACAGCGATAAGCCACTTATGCTAAACAGTGAAGTGTTATCCAGTTGAAAGAAACAGATGTATCTACATCTGATTACGCTGGATGATGATATGAGTAGAGTTCTAAAAGAAGGACTGATAAGGATAAACAAGGATATAGATGCATGGAGGGCTGAAGATCGAAGAAGAAGCAACCTGGACAACCATTGCATAAGACACATCTAAAAAGCTATAGACGATAACACGCTAAACAAAATCTCAGATTGTCAAAATGCAAAGGAAGCCTGGGAAACGATCATTCTGGTTCATGAAGGAAATGAAAGAACAAAAGAAAACAAAATCTTGGTGGTAACTCAAAAATATGAGAACATCAAGATGAAATCGGGAGAAAACATGAAAGAATTCAGCAATCGGTTCACTAGTGTAGTCAACGAGTTGCAAACACTCGGAAAGAGATATGACAACCGGGAGATAATCATAAAAGCCCTAAGATCTTTACCAAGCACATGTGATATCAAGACCTTTGTGATGAGGGAATCAAGAAATCTCGGGCAGATAAAGCTGCACGACGTGTTTGAAGATCTGAAAGCATACGAGTTCCAGATAAAGTCTCGGATCGAAGACGAAGCATCAACATCAACCGCAACCAGAGCTCTTGTTACATCGGTGGAACCGGCGGTCCGTGTATCAGCTGCTCTGGATCCCGTCAAGATGCTGACCAGATCAGTGAATACGTGATGGCGATGCTAGCACAGAAATTCGGGAGATTCATGAAGAAGAATCAATCACCATCGAACAACAATTCTAATTATAATTATGCCGATAAATCTAATAAACGATGCTATAACTGTGACGGTTTTGGTCATTTCAGGTCGGAATGTAGGACACCGAGGAGAGACGACCGAAAACCGGGGAACAACTATCAAAACAACAATTATCAAGGCAACAACTATCAGGGTAACAACTATCAAGGAAACGATTACCGAAGGAACGATAATCAGAGAAACGACTACCGAAGGAACGACAACCAGCAAACCGATGAAGGTAAGAGATTCAAAAGAAACTCATTGCATCCGACGGTGGACGCAATTGGGCCTACTCCGACAACGAAAACGATGAAGAAAGAGTCACATGATTTATGGCAAATGAAGAAGAGGTATTTGATTTCTCTTCCGATGAATTCACTAAAGAGGATTTAGTTATTGCACTCAACGAAATGGTCGTTGAGCTCAGAAACTTATCTTCTTACATACCGACCCGGTTAGAAAATGAAACCGGAGATTCAAGTGGTACCATTGGTGAGCCATGCGAAACCATGGTATACGAACCGGTTGGACTATCCTTAGAAAATGAAGAGACAGTTCAACCGGTAATCGAAGAAGATGAACGAACAAAATACATTACTGCTGTATGGGAGAGATCCCGTGAAGCGGTAAGCAAGATGTGTAAGTATAAGAGACACCCTACATGTAAATTTGGTATTGGATATAAAAATAACAAATCCACCAATCAAAACACTTCAAACGGGACGAAACTCACAAAAGACAATCTTCCTTTCGTAAGATTTGTCAAGAGCTCTTCAACCAACATTGAGGCAGAAAATATCCTAAAACCGGAACTAAAATATGTAAGTCCAACCGACTCGGAAAAATGGTTTCATCATGAGAGAAGAAAAGCCAACCGGTCAGGAGGCAAACAAACCGGAATACGTTCACCCAAAACTAATCAACAATCACCAAAACGACAACACAAGGCACTCTTAGGCAAACAGCAAGAGGTTAAGCCGAACATTATTAGAACTATTACCGGGAAAGTGATCTGACTTATTAAAGTCTGGATCCCAAAGGGACTAATCAACCATGGACCCAACTGAATGTGGGTACCAAAAAGGTGTAAATATTTATTTTTTGCAAGTTAGGAGGAGTAATCGGCTAAGAAACCCAGAATGGTATTATGGACAACAGGTGTTCAAGACACATGACCTGGAACAACAGAATTTTAACCGACATCAATCATGAAACCGGATCAATGATCACATTCAGAGACAACTCAAAAGGTAGAACCGTGGGAAATGGTAAGATTGTCCATGGTAACCTATCCATAAATAATGTACTGTTAGTTGAAAACCTGCATTTCAACCTGTTAAGTATTAGTAAAATGTGTGATATAGGATATACGGTTGAATTTCATAAAAATGCATGCTTAGTTAAAAATCATCAAGGTGATACACTATTAACCGGAAACCGGATAGGAAATATTTACAAAGTTGATTGGAAACTAAGATTGAAAACCCTATATGCATGATAGCTAGAAATGATCCAAACTGGCTCTGGCAAAATGGCTAAACCATCTGAACTTTAAAACAATAAATTTTATATGCTCTAAGGAATTAGTTCATGGTTTTTCAAATGTCAAGTTTTCAAAAGATAAGTATGTTCTACATGTCAAATGGGTAAACAAATAAAGTCATCCTTCAAAAGCAATGAAAATTATATCCAAACGATATTTAGAACTTTTGCATATGGATTTGTTTTGTCCGGTTAGGGTAACGAGTCTAGGAGGCATGCAATATACTATGGTTGTAGTTGATGATTATTCGAAATTTACTTGAGTAACATTTTTGGAGTCTAAAAATCAAGCTACACCGAACCTGATTAAACTGATTTTAAGGATACAAAATGAAAAATCCATCCGAGTAAACAAAATCAGAAATGATAGAGGAACCGAATTCACAAATAGTACCTTAACTACTTTTCTTGATGATTCCGGTATTAGGCATGAGTTGTCTAGTGCCAGAACTCCTCAACAAAACGGCCTAGCTGAGAGAAGAAACCGAACTCTCAAGGAAGCCGCAAGGTCAATGATAGCCGATTCAGGTATCGCTCAAAAATTTTGGGCTAAGGCTATCAACACAGCTTGTTATACTCAAAACCGGTCCCTAGTCACTAAACGATTTTCCAAAACACCTTTTGAAATATATTATGACACAATTCCTAACATCCGGTATTTTAGGATTTTTGGTTGTAAATGTTATGTTCACATCAACGACAAAATCTATTTGACCGCTTTTGATGCTAAATCCGATGAGGGAATAATGTTGGGATATTCATCCGTGAGTAAGGCCTACAAAATTTACAATACTAGAACCTTAACGGTTGAAGAAACATCTCACATTGTTTTTGATGAATCGGTTGAACGAAACATTGTTGTACCCTTCGACCTTCACAACAGAATGGAAAATTTCAATATCTATTCTGATGATGAAGATGAGGTTCCGGTTTATAGAAAATTTGTCAATGATCAAGAAGTTGATGCTGAACCTAAGCCTAATCAAGCTGTCTTACCGCAGAAAGTTGATGCATCAGTTTCCACTGAGGAAATCGGTCGGCCTGACTCTGTTCAGCCTACCGATCCATCTAACCTTGATTAGCCAACCGGATGCTTGGAAGACACATCAAGAATAAACCTCAGAAGGAATAAAAATCACCCTCTTGAATTAGTGATAGGTAACATATCATCACCCGTCCGAACTAGGCAACAAAATTTGGAAGTATATGAAAACTCAGTCTTCATATCACAAATTGAGCCGAAAAAGGTGGATGAAGCTTTGCTAGATCCCGATTGGATCTTAGCAATGCAAAAGAACTAAATGAGTTTGAGAGAAATAAAGTCTGGTACATAGTTCCAAGACCGAAACGACAATCGGTCATAGGAACAAGATGGGTATTCAGAAATAAACTCAATGAAGACAGTTTAGTTATGAGGAAAAAGGCCCGGCTAGTGGCTCAAAGCTATAAACAGGAAGAAGGCATTGATTTTGAAGAATCATTTGCTCCTGTTGCAAGACTTGAGGCCATTAGAATATTTTTAGCATTTGCAGCTTTCAAAAAAACTTCAAAGTTTTTCAAATGGATGTAAAAAGTGCTTTTCTAAATGGATGTAAAAAGTGCTTTTCTAAATGGAAAAATAAATGAAGAGGTGTATTTCGAACAACCTCCAAGTTTCAAAAATCCAGAACACATGAGTTATGTTTAACGGTTAAACAAGGCTCTTTACGATTTGAAACAGTCTCCACGAGCTTGATACGACACATTAACCACATTCCTATTTAATCACAAATTTACAATCGGTTTAGTTGATAAAACTCTTTTCAAGTTTGAGAAAAAAGAACACATATTACTTGTTCAAATATATGTTGATGACATTATTTTCGGATCAACCGATCGAAACTTATGTGAAAAATTCTCAAAAATGATGACTGACAAGTTTCAAATGAGTATGATGGGAGAATTAAGTTTCTTCCTAGGTCTTCAGGTTAAACAGATTGAAACCGAAACTTTTATTAGTCAGCCAAAATACACAGCCGAACTACTGAAGAAATTCAGAATGAATACTTGTGCTGAGGCGGCCACTCCAATGAGTTCATCTGTGAAACTGGACAAAGACGAGGACGGTCAAGTAGTAGACATAACAACATATCGAGGAATCATCGGATCACTACTCTACCTAACAGCCAGCCGACCAGACATCCTATTCGCAGTCGGAGTATGCGGGAAATTCCAAGTCAATCCAAAGCAATCAAACTATACCGCGGCTAAAAGAATCCTAAAATATTTGATAGGAACTCAGGACGTGGGACTTTGGTACCCAAACGACTCGAGTTTTAATTTAATAAGCTACTCTGATGTAGACTATGCAGACTGCAAAATTGATCAAAAGAGTACAAGTGGGACTTGCCAGTTTCTGGGAGACCGGCTTGTCTCATGGAATAGCAAAAAACAAACATCAGTTGCAACTTCAACCGCAGAGGCAGAGTACCTAGCAGCCGGAAGCTGCTGTGCACAACTCCTCTAGATCCAACAACAACTAAGGAACTTCGGAGTGACCGCCAAAGAGTCTCCAATATTTTGTGACAACACAAGCGCAATAGTGATCACATATAATATGGTGTTGCACTCAAGAACCAAGCACATTGACATAAGACATCACTTCATCCGGGAGCATGTGCAACAGAAACACATCCGCTAGAGTACGTATCAACTGAACAGCAAGTGGATGACATCTTCACCAAACCGCTACAGAAAGCTAAGTTTTCTAATTTCAGAAATATCTTAGGACTTACTGATAGCAAGCAACTCATGCCATAAACAACATTGCATGTTCTCAAAACATACATCACTATTGCAAACTGGGGCATGAACTCAGTGAGAGTCATACCTCAATAGGAAATTAATAAATCAGGGATGCCAACCGGAAAGAAGTCTCTGGTTAAGCTTGATAAAATCACTTCATCAAATTACATATAAACAAATCAAACGGTTAAAGTGACTCTAGTAAAAACAGACGTTTTGTTTCTTAAGCTGAATAAATGTCGACTAAATCTCGACATTATTTCACACTGAAATAAAACTTCTCGATGAAACAGTCATGGAAAACATATCGATTAAATGCATCGAAATTTTGATAAGTGAACTTTTAGCATAACTTGGGACGGCTGACCATGGTTTTCATGCATTCCTTGACAATAAAACCTATAAATTATAAAACAGTCTACCGCAATCGAGATGAAGACACGTGTCTATCATCAAGAGAGGAAGACTAACAAATTTTCCATATATTTATCCTCATCATGAAAATCTTTAGCCATCATTACTATTGCATTGGAACTAACCATTATACACTTACACAAGCTAACCTTACATTAATTACTTGATGACATCACTAAGCATGCTTACACTCTAACCTAGCCGAACCCTTGGCTATTTAAACAAACTTTCATCTCTCAAAACATCTCACAAGAATATCATCTTCAAATACTCTTAAGCAAACCAAACATCTAAAGAACATGAACACCTCCCTCACCAAGAAAATTCTTTTGGCCGACTTCAACTCAATATGAAGATCATGGGATTAGAGGTTTATTTTAAGCTCTTGAACGAACCGGGCTACGAAGATTCTTGGAGAATCGCTTCATCATCGACTACCAAGTAGTCGATGAATTCTTCATGAGTGCTCAAGAAGTGCACCGGGACATCATCTTGGTGCAAGTCTATAGTTAATCCTTCCTATTCAGCGAAACAGATTTCCCTGAATACTGCGGTTTTCCAACTGAAGGTGGAACCAACCTCACATACTCTCCGGTGACCATTGAAGAAATGTGTCACCTCTTCTCCGGCTCTAACATCCCAGTTAAAACATGGGGTCCTAAGAGCGCTTTATCTCACGAGTACCAGATTCTAAATGAGATTTTGGGAAACTCAGTATTTGCTCGGGAAAAGAGTTACACTTATACCCAGCAAGTCTTTGAGATGATGATTGTAATAACGGTTGGAACTCCAGTGACCTGGTCCTAGATTATTTTCAGTAATCTAAAGAGGATGCTCATCGCAACAAAAAAATGGTTACGCTCCTCAGTTGAGCGGTTTTTGCGCCAGTCTCAACATTCACTCCGGCCCATGCAATACTCTCCATCTAAGGCACGTTCTAACCAATGAGAGGATTCAGGAAATGATTGATCGGTGGGACAGGGCAACGGACAAGAAGATTTCAACCGTTGGATCATCCCAACATTGATCTTTCTTGTTTTGCATTTAACCGGACTATATTAACCTTTTCTCTTTCCTTACCTAACCGGTGATTTTGTTGTACCACCGGTTCGGTACATTCCTTTTTGAATGAAATCTTTTCTTTCCTTATATGACCAAATCTTGAAACATAAAAGCATTAAATACATCAAACACCGAATAATCATAAAAGTACCCCTGAGAATAGGCACATCCAAAAGGCATGCCTAGTCCGGATAGGCAAGTCAGCCTACATCGTACCTTTCCAAAGAAATTATTCTCTTGAAAAGGCATCAAGAATTTAATGCTCCTATTTGACAAATCATAAACGGTCAGATTCTCTCAAATATTCTCATAAACGGTCAGATTTTTAAAATATCTTCACTAAATCTCACCCAACCGCCAGTACTATATAAAGGGCATCATCCTTCATCAAATAACACAAATTTTGCAAAGAAGCTTTCTCTCTCTAAAACTTTGAATCGTATTCACCTCCCAGGCTCTCAAAATGAATGTCGAACTCAGAAACTCTATCATCGTAGATTTTAAATCCATTTCGATTCAATTTTATACTTTTCGCTGATAGAAACCGGCCATCAAACCTTTCTCGAAGGCTCGGACACCATACTTGAAGAAGAGGTGCACGAGTTCTTCAAGAATGCTGAAGTAAGGGCTGATGGCAGCATCGCCACTTACATCGACAGCGAGTTTTACCAGCTCACCGAAGAGTCGTTCGCAGAACTCTTCGACCTTCCAACCAAAGGGTTCTAAGAATTTCCTTCTCCGGTTGAGGCAAATGAGCGATATGCTTATATTCTCTCCGGTACCAGAAACAGGGTGAGATTCTTCGGTCTGAAAGATGACCTAGCTTCCCATTACCAAATCCTCTAGGACCTGATCACCCGGTCAGTCCTGGGTCGAAGGGTGAATTAGAACTACTCACGAGAGGTGAATGATCTCATGATCGCCATTTCCAACTCCTCACCCGTAAACTAGGACACATTCATCTTCGAAAAATTGAAGGGGCATATCACGACTGGAAGGAGAAGAATCGGGTTTGCTCCTCAAATCACCCGATTCATCCGGTCAGTTAATCCAGATCTCGGACTAGGAATCCCTGTCGGTCCGGAAAACACAATGACCCTCGACATGCTGAACAGGTGGATCGAAAGGATCGAAAGTTGGATCGGCAATACCATGGATGATTGGGTATTGAAGATGGACGAAATGAACCTTGATTAATTTTCTTAATTCTGTTACGTTTCATCTCGGTCATTTTGCTGTAAGATTGGATGATCCTTTTTCATGTTATCGGCAAATCAAAATTATCTATCTTTTTCAAATGTTCCGGTTTTCTTACTCAAAACGTGCGCTGAAACAAATCTTTTGGCTTGACTAAGCAAAACTTCGGTCTCAAACAAGTTTACCGCTCAAAATCAAAATCTCAAGTTTACCGCTTAAAATTATCGCCCACAGTTTACCGCCTGAACTTACCGCCCGGATTTACCGCCAACAGTTACTGCAGTAACTTTTGGAGGGAAATTTTAGTGCCAAAACCAAAACAAAGTGACGGTTCATTTACTTAATCGTCAAGAAACCGCCCACCTATATAAATCAGAAACTGCTCATTATTCACATACGCTCTCTCTCTCTAAAAATCTTCAAAATCATTTGCATTCATATCTCTCAAGATCTTCATCCACTTCATCATCATCATGGGATCAGATAACGCACCATTCACCTACATCTTGCAGGCTGATTTCAAGGATATCGAGGAACACAGAACAAGTGAGTTCAAAGCCGTGATCCAATCGCTGAAGGAATCTTGCCTAGAAACTTATCTTTCTGGTCCGTTTGTTCTTCACCAAGAAGAAGTCGAGGAGTTCTTCATCACCGTCACCTTGACTAAAAGAACGATCTCTGCCACCGTGTGCGGCACAACCTTTGATATCACCGAAGAGCTATTTTTTGAAGCTCTTGGTTTGCCAAACACAGGGAGAGATTTCCGATCAAACTTACTGGAAGCCGACGCGGAAGCAATCCGACAGGTAGTTTCGAAAGACGTTGCGGATCCGGTAACTCACTCTAGACGGAAGCTTAAACTCAAACCGGAATTCAAGTGGTTGTTGGATATTATCTCCAAATCCCTTCAAGAAAAAGGAGGTAACTTCGACAACTTGACCCGGCTCAAGCTGGAAATGATGATGGATATTGTCCGCGGTGACAAGATTGACTAGGGAAGTGTTCTATTCGAGCAACTTTGCGAAGTAGTTCCTAAGACGAAAGGTCGGGTGCAAGCTTATGCCATACCAATTGGGAAAATTCTGCGATTTCTGAAAATCCAAATCGGCGAAGGTACACCCCTCTCAAACTCAAAAATCATGAACGCTAAAATGTGAACACCAGGATTGGCAAACCGGCCAAACCTAGAGCTCCAAGGGCCAAGGTGGCTAAGGATGCTCAATATGCTGATTCGGTTAGCAAAGAACCCAAGGAAGCTCAATCATCTGCTCCGGCTGGCGAAGGCTCTAAAGAAACCGAACCGAAAGGCAAGACAAGGCAAAGAAAACAGAGGTTTCGGAGAAAAAGGGGAGAAAGAAAAGACCCGCCAAGAATACCAGTAAGCCAGCGGCAAAGAAACCTATAACCAAATCCCAAGATTCTGAGAAAACTCTATCCTCAGATAAAACCCCTCAGCCTTCCGATCTGTTGCTCCACCCCACTCCATTAAATGTTGTCAAACCGATTCTAATCGTCTCATCTCCTCCTCCGGCCAGAGAAACAGACTCAGTCGGACCGGTTCAATCTTCCAGGCAAGCCGAATCTTTGGGGAGCCAAGTTGTTCTCTCTAAATGGAAGAAGAAACCGGCCAACGTAATTCAGGACGTCAATCGTGCTAATGAAGACGATGCGACGAGTATTCTTAAGGACTCTAATTAGGTTGGTGCAACTGATCAGACCTCAATCAACCCGGCCAAAGAAACGGCCAACGCTGAAATAATGATCCCTCCGGTGCGAGAGGGTGAAAATGAAGAAAGGCAGCCATCCGGTCCGGCTGGGGAAAGTTCTATCCCAACCGGATCCAATCCAAAACCGGCCCAAGAGGGCCCATCCAATCAACCGACCACGCCGGAAGGTCCAAATCCGGTTTCCAAAGGAAAAGAAGTTTTGATTGAAGATCCTCCGGTGTAAGGAGGAAATGCGTCGAATAAGAAGTCAACCGGTCCTATTCAACCCGAAACCCTACTGGACTTAGATGTTCCGGTTAATGAAAAAGCAGAAGAAGAGATGTTTCAACATTTTCTCGGTCTCATGAATCAGGAAGCCGATAGAATATCCGGGCCCTATCACTTTTGGTGCAAAATGAGAAGTGATACCAAACTATATCACATGCTTCCCGACTTCACAGAAAAGAAATATTGGTCGGAACATTTACGGTTTGAACAGGAAGCCTTCGAACTTGCAGAGACCGATGTTGTTCAATTGGCTCTAGCAAAAAGGGATCTGATCGACGAATACGCTAAGAAGAAAGCAGTATTTGTAGAGTTAATGGAGGCGGATGCAATAGAACTAGTCGATATGGAGATGAAAATGATTGTACAGTTTCAGAAAGTGCGACAAGATACTATCAGCGACATCAAACGGCTTGAGGCAGAATGAATAGAAAAATGTCGCGACTTGCTTCTAAATCCCGCAGAGTATCAAAGTATACCAATTTTTGACATCGGTGAATCTTCAAAACAGGCAGAGAACCGGCAAGAAGGGCCTCAGCCGCAGTAGAATGAGGAGGAAGACAACCGACATATTTCTCCAAGTAAGTCTGCTCCTCACGCTAGCTCCAAGGAACCTTCTTCAACCAGTCAAGAGAGGGCCTTGTCGGTTCATTCCCACCCTGCCGAACAAAATCTAGGAATCGAATGCATTAAGGGCTTCATCATTGATATCGTCGCCACATCCGTAAATGAATATCACACGGTCACGGAGGCCAGAACCGCTGCTCTAAGAGATGAATTAATTGAGACGGTCAAAGTGACAGTTGAGTCGTCAAACGCCCAGCTACTTGAAATGATGTAAATAATGGCAACTCAGATTGAGGAGCTAACAAAGCGGCAAACGGTTAATACTCAAGATCAGATCCGATCCGACGCCAAAGCAGCTCTTAAACTCCAAGCCGAAGAGGAAGACCAGGAGAGATCGAGAAAAGAGATCGAATCCAAGGACCTCGAGTTCACCAAGGAACTAAATGAAGAAGAATAGGCCAAACAACCAGAAACTAAACTGATTCAAACCGAGCACCCAATGATAACAAGGTGTAAGGGCAAAATTAAGAAAGTATCAGAATTGTTACATCGGGTAGAACGAAGTGGTCTTCAAGGTTCACAGCCGGTCGATCATTCCGAAAATCCTTTTGACGAAGAAGAAGAGGAGGATGTTGAACAACTACAACCGAGGAAGAAAAAAGTCGCTCCATCATCATCTGCCGTATCTACAAGTGAGAGAACATCAACTGTTCCCCCGCCTCGACAACAAAGACCGGCAGGTGGCCTTTTTCAATTCAACCTCCTAAATACCGGAACAACAAGTGTTTTTGCCGGTTGGTGCATAGACGCGGAGAAAAGAGAAAGAGAATGGAAAGCTGAGCAAGAGGCTAAATGGAAAGAAAAAGGGAGGATCATCCGACCCCTAGTCTCTTTTTGTTAATTTATTTAAGACTTATGAACTTATCAACGTTAATTGTCGTTTATTTCATCCCGGTTTATAAACTTAGTTTCACTTGTCAAAATGCATTTTTGAAAAAATATCTTGTTTTGAAACTTTTCTTTAAAAAGTATCAAAATGGGAGAAATTGCTAAGTATATTTTTCAAAACCGGCCAGAATTAAGTTCTCTCAAAAACTAGTCGTACATTACAAGTTTTGAATATTTATTCTAAATAATCAAAAAGGGAGAAATTTCTAGAAAAATTAAGTAAGTTAATTTTAAAATCGGCCATACATTACAATTTTTGAAGATTTATTCTAAATAATCAAAAAGGGAGAAATTGTTAGAAAAATTAAGTAAGTTAATTTTAAACCGGCCAGAGAACTTAATCAATCTAAACTTCCATGTGCAGGTACAAATTAAGCCGCATCAGACAGACCGGCTGAAGCACATACTGCAGTGATCCAGCTCCAAATGATCCAGTCGTGATCAAGAGGAACCGGTTCCAATATCCTAACCGGACCGGCTAGCAAAACTCCTATCATCCAGCCGGCTCATCTAAAAGATCAACGAGAAACTTTGAAAAATGGTGAAATCGAGAAAATGACGTAATATGGCCAAACTGATATTTCTTAGAAATATACAAGAAGATAAGATTCGGATCAGAAGCATGCAATGAAAACAATGATGAAGATCTGATCCAGGCGGCTAGCCTACATGCATGTTTGCCAAATGTTCAAAATGCTAGCCGCTCACGTCATCAATAATCTGACCGGTGCATGCATGGTTGCCAAATGTCAAAATGATAAAACGTGCACGCAACCCCTCTGAACCGGCGTAGCTTCAGATGACCAATCCAGTGGAGAGAGAAAAAGATGACCGTTATCATATTTTTCACTATAAAAGGAAGAAGAAGGGTCTTCATTAATGGGGGTACGAAAAACAACGAACAGTAAAAAGAAATTCATTTCGCGACTCCTATTAGTAATTGAGATTCCCGAAAGCATTGTTGTTGTATATTGAGTTATTGTATTACATCAGAGTGAGTGGTGTAACCGACGAGAAGTGAGAAAGACTCGTTCGGCATTGTTGTGAGTGTTGTAACATTCAAGTTAGTGAAAATCCTTCTCATCATCTGAGAAGAAGGGGTGACGTAGGAGATTAAACTCCGAACATTCATAAAATTATATGTCTTGTTCTTTATATTCATTTATGGCATATCTACTACAAACCAAACCGAAACATCATTCACTCTCTTAACCGAACCGGTTTCCTTTCTTCTCTTTAACCGACTCCTTATAAATATCATCCAAACCGATTTGCGTGTGTTGCTTCAAACCGAAACAAACTACTTCCGCACTTGAACCCGGTTCAAGAATTTTGTAACGGTTTGTGAAGTGTTAAGAATGGTTTTTAGTCTTTAACCGGACTATTACCAAAGTGTGTGTTGTTATAAGCGATAACCCTTCTAACCGGCCAACCCCCGGTTCTCCAAGGGCGATCCCGATCCTAACAAAAATTACGATAAAAATGATTAAATCCATTAAGGATATGAATTGCACTACACGAAATATCATATTATTCTCAAATGATATATTGATATTATTAAATGAAAGACTTTACATCTAAAAGTGAATATGTTTACACTTAGAAGTGCAATATACGTATGTAAATCTTCTAAGAAAATTATGATGAATAGATTAAACGTTATAATCTATGTTTTTGACTTATGTCGAAAAATAAAATATTTTTATGCAAAGTATATAATCGTTTACATGAAGGCAGAATAGTTTAATGACATTTTGTCTACTAGTTAGCCAAGTAAACAATATTTTCATAAAAAAATGTTTAAATGGTAAGCGTGTATGAATGACTATGTATTAGAAGATATTCCAAGATTTTAAGAAATTTCTAATTATTGTAATAATAATTTGAAATTAGATAAGCTTAGAGTCAATGACAAGTCTAGACATACACGTCTTAGACATAATGTCATTAGACTACACTCTCTAATGGAGTTATCAAATTTGACTATGTAAGTCAAAGATAACATTGTGGATCCACTAATAAAATTATTGAATAGAGAGTTTGTTTGAAAGTCTTTTATGATATCAGCCTACTATAAGTTGGTATGATGGAAAACGCAACCTTTGTAGACTGGAGATCCCAAGAACTAGGTTCAATGGGACAACCTAACTGTACTGATTTGGAAATTATTGTTGAGGATTAATCCTATAACGAAACAATATATATTTTGACGAGGATAAGCATATCGCATTTAATGATTCTTTGCGAGCAAAGAGATCACCTATGTAAGGGAAAAGTGGGGCCGCTTCGAAAGAATTGCACGGCTCAATTCTAGACCCTCTCACAGAACCAGGCACGTGTTCCATGGCCAAAATGGACACAACCATGAGAGCTTGACATGTATCAGGGAGAATTCAATGTGAAAGTGTGTAATCGTTTACACAAATGGCAAAATAGTTCAAGAACATCGAGTCTACTAATTAGCTAGTAAAGTTATATATACTTTCATAAGGGAAGGTTCAAAGGGTTACACTTACCTATCATATGTAGAATTCAACTGTTGAACCTTTCACCGGGTTAATCTTTAAATTTCCATTAATGTGGGGGATTGTTGGAATTTTTAAACTAATTCTATAAATTCTATTAATGAATGGAAATTAGAATGTGTGTAATAAAATTAAATCAATTTCACGTGAAATTCAAATGTGAATTATATGGTGAAATTTGATCCAAATGTTTGAATTAATTAATTTAAATTAATTAATCAAAATGTCTTGATGACCAATTAGCAAAATGTTGTTAATTTGTAGCGTGACTTACATGAGTTTGTTATTATTATTAATTGTTATGATAATTTAATATTATTCTTAACAGATTAAAAACCATGTAACGTGAGTATTGCAAAATAAATGTCTTCGTTAATTTTGGCAAACAATTACTCTTCATCAAGAAGAAATATTAAGGCAAATGAAGAGGCAAACAATGTCAACCGTTAGATCAATTGATGATTTAATTAACCGTTTATTATTTCAACAATCTAAATAAGCATTCTATCACACACCACTCGATGGACAAAAAAACCTCATCACTTCATCATTTCATTCTTTCTCACTCTAGAATTCCAAAAGTCTTCTTCTTGTTTTGTGAGTGTTCTACGAGTTCTTTGCTCGATATTTCCGTTGAAACCCGGTGATAGTTCAGGTACGCTGATCAAGTTCGACGAGTAGTGATTTCAATGTAGAATCACTACTGGATTCGTTGTATCCTGTAAGACAGACATCTACGATAAGCTCCAGCACAAACGGGAGACGATGAAACTGTTTTAAGGGAAATGTGTCTAACACATGCCTCGAATCAACATTTTATCTGGTGATTTCGTTCTTTGTAATATTATATTTATTTAATTTGTTTGTAACATCATTTATATATATATTTCTGTTATTTATTTTCAAGACAAGATTTCTAACACTCGTTGACATCCCTACCCCACGCATGACTTCATGAAGACTTTAAGATTTCTTTTCCATTTAACTTGTTGAACCGGGGAATTTTCATGTCCACTAGTATCACGTTATTCTCAACCGCTGTCAAGCTTGCTTTCCAAACCGTAGTGGTTTCTTACAGTTTTGTCTTTGGTCAGTTTGGCATTTTGCGCTTCAACCTTGAGGGTCATGGTTTCCAAATGAGTTATTTTGGCGTCATATGCCTTGGAGTATTCGTTGGATAGCATAATTGTGACCTCTCTCGATCTTTTCAACTTTCGGTTTATTAACATTCCTCACTACTAGTCAAGGTTCCTCTTGAGTAGATGCTTCATCGTCCAAGCCAATCTCTCCATAGTAAGAACCCTTGTTGCACGATGGTGGTGGCTTCATGATACAATATTATGTCTTGTTCGATTGAGTGCATTCCTTATCCATAAGCCGTTTCCCTTTATTGTTATCGAATTTAATAGTTAATGCGGCCGTCAAATTGGCCATCATGACCTTTATCTTAGATAGCTTAAATGATGAAACCAAAAACTAAAGAAGTTCTTAGAGTGGACCAAACAAAATAGACGTTTTGAATTTGGAAAACAAGTTGTAAGAAGTTCTCATATAGAGAAAATTAGTTATCAGATTTGAGAGTTCTAATTGATCAAGAGAGTAAGGAAAGGATCGATGATTTTTCAATAAGTATGAAGAGGGATAAATTAAAGAGAATATAAAAAGTTTTTATAAGAGAATAACCAACCAAATTTGTTTTTAATATATATATATATGTATATATATATAATCGTTGAAAAACTTCATCGAACATTAAACTTAATTTCACATTATTTTGGCTTATATAAAATATGACATTTATACAATTATTTATTATACTAGTGACCATATAAATTTCAACAATCTCTCACTCGGTCACGTGTACAAAAATTAATCTATCAACCATAATGTTCATGAAGTTTATGTAATCTCAATTATATGTTGTATAAAAAATTTTACCAATTAATCATATCATTATAGGTCCAAAGAACTCATCTTTGTATTTAAGCATAACTAGACCCAACAATGATCACATAAATCAATACAATTAATAGACACATAATATCATGAATGTGAGGAATAAATTTTTCATGCGCAATAATCTTTTCATGTCAAATTTGAACTAGTCCTACTTGGCTTTAATAAGATCATACTTTAAACATAATTATACAAAGTCTAATAAACTAAATAATACATAATTTATGATCTGAATAAAACTTCATAAATATCTATAAGATAACTAAACTGAAAGACAACCAAATTACAAACTCCCACTAAAGTTAGAGAACATCGATCTCTACGACACTCATACGAGCAATATTCTCATGAAAAACATTAGGTGATAAACCCATTGTCAAGGGGTTCATGACCATAGAGTTTGTAAATAATTATTTTATAGAAATTTATCAACCTTGTATAATTTCATTCACAACAAGAAACTTGATGTCAATATCACTTAATTTGATGCTTAGTAACATGTCAAAAATTTTGCTGCAATAGTGGATGATATTGTAACACTAAAACTCTACACACCAATTTATAAAATTAAAATAATTATTTTGATTTATTTTTAAATAAATAGAAAAAAGATAATTAATCCCATGGATAAAACCCAATTAAAACAATTAATTAGACTAATTATTGTGATAATTAAAGCTTAATTAATTAAGTAAAATGGCCAAAATAAAAAAAGTTGAAATTATTTGGCAAAAATGTTGTACTCATTTTATCATAAAATAATTTTAGAAAAAAAAATCAAGGGATTAAAATAAATAATTAAGGATGAAGTGAGGTACCCATTTAATCCCCTAAAATATTTATTTAACCCTAAAATATAAAAAAAATATAAATAAATTGGGAAAATATTTGCATATTTAATTTAATATTTTGTGTATTTAACAAAACAAAATTAAAGCCAAAAAGGTGATAGAAAAATAAATTTCAAACAAACCCTTAAGTTTCAAAATAAAAATAAAAATTGTAATCAAGTGTAGCCGAAATCCTAGAGGAAAGCTACATCCAAATTCGCACTCATCGGATGAGCGTTGCATTTTTATCCAACGCTCTAGATGTGCCTGTGTAGCCCGCTGGATCCATAGGAACGCGCGCCCAAAAAACACCGGATTCACTAACGATTGTTAGTTGAATTGCTAACGGAATGCCCAAACGCCAACGACACCAGACAGACTGCTGATGGAACGCTCTAGCGAGCATGACACGATGTCGTTTCAACTTTCATTGTTGTCTTCAACGCGACGCCAAAGAGATAAGGATGAAATCACATCCTTTGATTTTCCAAAAGTGGAACTTCCTCCACAGTCAACAAAAACAACTGATTCAAAATCTGAAATGATCACCCTACTTCAGTGATCATTTCTCTTACATCGATAGGGATGATTCATCCCTATTTTGTCAAGTTGGTTTAAGAATAACCAAAACGCTAATAATGGCTTTTGGCTGATTCGATCCACTTGAAGCCTCCACCGACTCAAGAGGCTATAAATATTATCCCTCAAGCCCTATATCAAAAGAAATCAAAAATCCGCTATTTAAGCTCAAAGTTTCGGATTTATCGAATTTTTTATATAAGGCTCTAAATCTTTGATCAAGTATCCCAAAAGCTTTCCAAAGGTTTAAGAAGTGTTCTTCAATCCTTGGTAAGCTTCCAATCATCCTTTAATTCATACTACTAGTATGAAATTGAAATTTAATATTTTAGTTTTTATAAGCTTGTATGATGTCTGGTTCTTCAATTTGATGGTTGTAAATTGATCTTTTGAACATTTTGTGAGCTTTCTATGAAAGCTAGAACCAATCAATTGGTATTTATAATAAGAAAAAAACCGAATTTTGAATTTAAAAGATTAAAAAACGGGTTTATTGTTCTTGGACTAATCCTTGAGGATCATAGATCACAACCTAGAAATCTTTCCAACATAATTATAATGATGTTGAGAAACTGTTTGGATCATGTTCGATCCATCCCGATCAAAGTTTGATCAAAATTTTCAAAATAATTGAAAATTTTGAGTATTTGATTTGGTCCAAACGAACATTTAGTGTTCTTGTTTTGTATCAATCAAGTCTATGAGGTATAAGGAAGCTAATGGCTAACTCCTTTCACTTCAAAACAGTTTTAAAACCAAAAAGCCATTTTTTGACTAGAAGTTATTCTAAACAAATTGATCATCATTCAGGTAGATTTATTCCTTGTGATGAGGATCTAAATGTTCCTAGAAGTTTTGTAAAGTTACTCAGGCACTTGGATTAAAGAATCCAAGCCTCCATCAAAATTGCAAAACCTGTAATTTTGATGTTATTGAGGACTGGTAGATCCGACGGAAAAACTTAACCTAGGACCAATAGGTCCGACCGTGGCTTGTTAGCTAGGACCGAGAGGTTCGACCGATGTTCTTCAACTAGGGCGGTTAATCTTTACATCTGATTCAGAGTTCGGACCTAGGACTGAGAACTCTCAAACCTATGACCGATGACCTCCACTAAGACCGAGAGGTAAAACCTAAGACCAAGGAATCTCGACCTCAATCGAGAATCCCTATACACAGGACCGATGAACCTAGCCTAGAGCTAACCTAGGACTGGTGGTTTATACACCCCGACCGACAATCTAATTCAAGGACCGAGAGTTCTTATTACCTTGACTGAGGCTTCTTAGACCGAACTGATGAGTCCGACTGAGGGTCTTCGACCCCGACCGATGAAAACATACCTAGGGCCTAAGACACCGGTCCTAAGGCCTGTTTTGTTCCCTTTTCAAAATTTCAAAATTATTTTTGTAATTTTTGAATCTCAAACCATTTTCTAAAAATTCTAAAAAATTAGAAATTTCTTTTAAAATATTTTTAGGATATTTCCACGAAAATATATTTTAAAAAAGACTTATTTGGGATTTATGTTTAACCCTAATGCCTTTAAAAAATAATATTGTTCAAGTATTTCCTCCCTAAGTTAACGTCATTAGTAACATGTACCAGCATTTAAATATTGTTGTTACAATATTTTTAATAACACAAAAATTTTATGCATGTTATGCACCTAAAGAATAATCGGTAAAAATTAAACGTTAAACAATCGATTTTCAAAAGCTAAATTTTTAAGTAGAGACTGTTTTTAAAACGGGTACGGAGGATGAAGCATGAAAGGCCTTTCCCGAGTATCACAAACTATGAACTGAAACAAACTATGGTCAATACGTTTGTATGAGTGTGCCATTTTTATTGATTTTCAAAAATTAAATTGTGACTTTGTTTCAAAGTAAACAATCTTTTAAATTAATTATGTTTAATTAATTTAAACAAATGATTTCTAAAAAAAATCAATTTTCTATTTGATTACCGTAAATTCTCAGATTATTTAAAATTGAACCCCAAATTAATTATTTTTAATTGATTTCATAAACCTGTCAAGAATCGAGGTTGAAATTTCTCGAACCTCGAGTTTTGCACAGAACCTAAAACAAAGGGTTTTTCTAGAGGTTATAGAAGCCGTAAGTGTTTGTTTGATACTTTATCAAGAAACGACAAAACCAGCTAGCGAAAAATATAATATGAAGTAGATTTCATATTGTTTTTGGCATCTAGTAAGATTGGA
Source organism: Impatiens glandulifera (assembly GCF_907164915.1). Classification (NCBI taxonomy): domain Eukaryota; kingdom Viridiplantae; phylum Streptophyta; class Magnoliopsida; order Ericales; family Balsaminaceae; genus Impatiens; species Impatiens glandulifera. The sequence goes on along the minus strand of NC_061862.1, from coordinate 79,255,703 downwards.
GTCAGAATATCCAATGATTCCAAGAATATCCGACCTCCTATAAGTGAGTATTTAATTCTTAGTTCTTTTCAAATATCTCATAACATTTTCTACTTAATTAATGTCAAGCAAATTTGTGGCAAACAAAATTCCACCCACATATAAAACCATAAATAGACGTTTACTCCCACTGAACTTGTGATACACAAATAGTCAACTAAATTCACCTTAAAACCAAAAGAGAGAATTGTTATTTTGTAAAATTTATGGTACCATTAACGAGACGCCTCTTTAACTTTATAGATGAATTTCTGTAATTTGTAAACCTTATTAATTTGTTCTATCGACACAAAGTTTTCTCGTTGTACCAAATTGTTTTTTAATGTCTACATTGAAAAATTCCATAACATTTATATTGGTGAAGCTCCATATCAAAATATACAACTAGTGCCATGAAATTGTCCCTAAAGAGTAATTCGATTAAACTTATTATCGCAAAGACATTTGATTTTGAGGTTGTTGTGTTTGTACTTAATGAATTTAATCAATATTGTATTGTTACTCTTGAATTTTGTTTGAAGTTTATCATCATTAGGAATAAAATCCTTATCAATTTCAAAAACATTTGAGATATAAATCAAAATTTTCTCAATAAGAATTATTCATCTAAATTATTTTCAAAAACAAAATCATTTCTCCCCTCAAAATCAATTTCCTGTAAAACAATATAACAGTCTCTTCTAAAAAAATCTATAACTTGACATCGTAAAAATTATAGCTCTTAATTACTTAGAATATTTAATAAAGTAGTTGGTCACATTTATAAACTTAATTAACAACTAAATTCAAATAATGATTTATCCAATCTCAAAATACTTAATGCAACATTAATATCAAGTCTTTGGACAATAATATTATTTTATTTTTTGGGAAAATGGTTAATACAATTTCATTAAAAATATCAAAAGTGAGAGAGTCAAGAATCAAAGCTAGACAGATCTTAGATATGATTAAAGGATGACAATCAAGAAACCCTAAAGAAACTTATTAGTGGCTTTTGCGGAAAAAAACAACAGAGATTACAAATGAAAAGTATACAATCAAAGATATATCCTAACTACCCCAATCAGTGTGTTTATTTTCATATAAACTTATTTCTTCATAAGACCTTCTTCCCCTCCCCCTTCCCTTTCCCCTTCATTTTGCGATATAAGGAGATTGAATTTAAGAAGATGATGAAGTTTTCTTATTCGCATTGTGTAATATTTGTTTATACAAACCCGTGCTAATCTATAGAAAGAGTTATTTTCAGGACTTCAAGGTTCTTATCTTTGTTGTCCTATACTTGAATTTCAGCATTCTTGCCTTTGTTTCCTTCAGCATTAGCTTTGGTATCCTCTGTACTAGCCTTGGTATCCTCTGCTTCAATTTGATTACTCTGAGTATTTTCTTCTTTGGTTTCCTCTACTACAGCTTGACTTGTTTGAGAATGAACTTCATTTTTCTTCCTCAACCTTTATTTCATTACAACCTTTATCCTTTTCTTAATCAAAGTCTCCTTTACCCTCTTTTCTTCAATCACATTGCTATCTTTCTTTTTAGAGTCCTCATTGGGTTCAACTTCTTTCTCTTCCTCCACACTTTACTCTTTGTTGTTAAACTCCTCTGTTTTATTTTCTTGCATTTTCTTCTTGGTCTTTTATTATTCTTTGCTCTTCTTCCTTAGCTTTAGCACATTTTGTACCGATATGTTGGAAAGTATTACAAAATGAACACCTGTGTGGCCTCCACTTATAAGTGATTCCCATGATAATAGATTTTCCTTTCCTGTCTACCACTGTCATTTATCTAACAATGTACTTCGAGGATGCACCTCAATGTTAATTCTAGAAAATGAAAGATGTTTTCCTCCTTCAGTAATTGGGTCCATATATAATGGTCTACCCAATAAATATACAAAATGACTAAGAGCTTCTACATTATACATGTGTGTATGGATATTCCAAAGTTTGATCCATATATGAGTTGTTTCCATAGGTTTTCTTAATATGTTAAAATCTCCATAACATCTTTCCAACTTCATGCACTTGGATCAAATATATGTAAGTTCATTTTTTTGTTTCATCCATATTTGATCCCTTCTTAAATTTAATAAAGTAGATATCATGTACATTTGTTGAAATTTTCTCTAGTTCATTTTCCTTCCATTGCTTCATAAGTGCCTCTTTGATGATTAGGAAGGAAACTATATTCTTTTCTATGTAGTTACCTACCACTAATTTTTCACATTCCATAACACAATTTTCTTCTACTACAACAAGTAATTTAAATTCAAAAGGAGAATTCAGTACCTCCACTTTTGTATGTATATTGTCTAAGTAGATTTTTCTTTTGTATGCATGATCTTCAACATTTTTCCCCATGTTGTCTTTCCAGACTTCATTGATTTTCCATGTAGAATATTTCTGATAGTATATGTCTTGGATTTAGGATCCTTCATTAACTCCTTCATTGTTGCAACATAACATTTTACTATCACTTCATATTCATCATTCTTGAGTAAATTTCAGTCTTGGAGATAGTGAATGTTAAGTTGGACCGTTGTGCTTTATATTTTCTCATTTCTAAGTACAATTTCTCCTTTATTATTTGGGATTTTAGTCTAAATAAAGTGGCCCTTTGATTAAACTCTATAATCTAAACTCCTTTCTTCTCATTGATCCCTGCATTATTTTCCAAAGGCTTTTGGGTAGTAATTGGGTCTTTGCTGCTTTCCTGCACTTTTTTGTTAATTACTTCTTCAGCTGTTCTATTAATTTCCTTCTCTGCAGTTTCTTTGACTCCTTTAAGAACAAAGTCATGTACTTTTTTTCTCCTTGTTATTTTTCCGTATACCCATATTCAAATAAGACTTCAGAAAGGGGATTAAAGTTAGAGTAACAATCTGGAAATGAACTTATTTAAATCTTAGACAATTTTTCCTCGATGTGTCAAACGTGTCAGACGTACCTATTGTGTCGGCCGCCGATTTTTACTCTGACAATGTTTCCCTAACTGACTACCAAATCAACTAAATTGCGCGACCGAGCTAACAATAGTATTAATTGTTAATAGTATTTTGGTATAATAATCAAACATTAATAACAAGACATGTCAAATAATATATTTGGATGGATTAATTATTCACATAAATAAGACATTATAATTATCACATGTTTATCATCACAAGTATTTATGAAATTCCATCAATTAATTATCAGTCTTTGGGCTAAATAATATAATCACATGAATTACACATGTTTACCATTCAAAATTTTCTTCAATTAATTTCAACGAACATCATTAATTTCATGATTATTTGTATCAATCAATAAAATCAAATAATGAACAATAATATCATTATTTTAAATTTAAATTACATATTATTATTATATATAACCCAAATCAATAATATATAGTTTATCGAAGAAACATGTAATTTTATTTTAAATTAATGACAAGTAGTTTATTTTATTTTATTAAAAAAATGAAATTATACATAGGTCAAATCTTAATTCTTGAATTAGAAATTTGTATTGTCTCATATTAATTAAATAATAAATCTTCTTTTTTCTTAGACTTTCCTTATATGAAATGTTATTTTCCAATTTGATGAGTAAGTCAATGATTTTCTCTATATTTCAATGGGATGCAAATGAAAAAAATTGATTGTACTTCAAATGGAGACCATTATCATTACAAAATAACCAACATTATGTTAGTTATTATAATTTGGTCAGTTCTAATTTAACCCCTTCATAAAATTAGAAATGTCACTTGGGTATTCTCACTTTATATTAATGACAAATACATCCATAAAACATAAACTTAATTTCATAGTAGATCACAATATTTCGACTTATACTAAATATGATATTTACAAAATTATTTATTATTCCAGTGACCCTATAAATTACAACATACACATTATGTATAGATTCAATTTAACACAAGAGATTACAGATTCAATAAAGTAATTCTTTTTGAATGAATTTTTTTTTTTTTGCTAAAAATGTGTTTGAACTTTAAATGTCTTAGTTTTTATGTGGAAAAATATCAAGAAGAAAGTTGAAAATTTATAAATAACTTGTCATTGTGATGTATGATACTGGGTGTGTTGTAGAGGTCCTAATATATCAACTTTTTTCAATAAATAATCTTAATGAACCGATGAAAGAGAGATAGGAGAAAAATATCTAAAGTGGTTTGATGAGGTCGATGTATCTAAGGAGATATTGTTATTGTTTCTTAAATTCTCATTGAAAAGTATTTGAATTCTATCCCTAGCTAGATTTAGAGTTAATACAAAAATCATAATGAACCGATGAAAGAAAGATAGGAGAAAAATATGAAAAGTGGTTTGTTGAGCTTGATGTATATCTTGAGATATTGTTTGTGCTTAAATTTCTCATTGAAAATTATTTGAATTGTAGCTCTAGCTAGATTTAGATTTAATATGTAGATTATATAAACCTGATTTTTTGGTAGTTGCGATTGTAATGTAGGATATTATGGAGGAATTTGTAAGAAGTTCGAGGAGTTTCTGGTTCACACGTATTGAAGAATTATAGCCCTAGCTAAATATAGATTTAACATAATTTTTGAATTTTTTATTGAAATTCAATGTTTGAATAGTTGGAAGAACATCAATAAGGTAATTGAAAATGCTTAAATATCTTGTGATTGTGAGATATGATATTGAGTATGTTGTGGAGGTACTAATGCATCAACTTTCTTGAAAATGATTTAAATTGTAGCCCTAGCTAGATTTAGATTTAATATGTAGATTCTATAAATATAATTCTTCGGTAGGGGTGAGTTAGTTCGGTATAGCTTAATATTTTATCCATACCTTATACCTTACCTAAAATTTTGGTATGCAAAAAATGCACACCTTACCTTACATTGATTTTGGAATACCTTGATTTCGATATACCTTAATTTCGGTAAACAAAAAAATCATACCTTTACCTTACCTTGATTTCGGTATACCTAAATTTTGGTACGGTATCGATATTATACCTTTGATACCTAAAAAACATATTAACTTAAAAAAATCAACCTAATCGGTAAGGTAGAGATTGCATAATATATTGAATAATATTTTAGTATAATAAAAATTTAATATTATTAAAAAAATATATTTTTATAATTAAATTAATATTAAATATATTTAATTATTTCCTTATAAGTATTATATATATATATATTAACTTATAAATACTATTTCGGTATATCTCGATATACCAAAATTTTAAAAACCTCATACATTTACCGTACCAATAGTTTCGGTATCGGTATCATACCTTACATTTTTTCGGTATACCTTAAAAATCGATATTTTTGATATATTGCGATACGGTATTTTCGATATATTGCGGTACGCTATTTTCGATATACCTTTTATATCGATAATTTTTTCCATCCCTATTCTTCGGTAACTGCGATTGTAATGTAGAATATGATTGAGGAGTTTGTAAAGATGTTCAATGAGCTTTCTAGTTCACATGTATTTAAGAATATTTGTAGCCCTAGCTAGATGCGGAATTAACTTAATTTCTAGAATAAATTCTTGAAATCTAATTATTGAATAGTTGAAAAAACATCAATTTAATTTAAAATGTTTAAATATCCTGTGATTGTGATGTATGATATAATTGAGTATGTTGTGAAGGTACTAATGCATCTAATTCTTTTTAATTCTTAACGAACCAATAAAAGAGATGAGAAAAATATATCCAAAAGGGTTGGATAAGCTTGATGAATTTCATGAGGTATTATTTATGTTTCCTGAATTTCTCGTTGAAGACGATTTAAATCATAGCCCCGACTAGATATGATTCTAAAAATTTGATTCTTCAACAATTGCGGTTGTGATGAATGAAATGATATGATGCAACAAGTTTTTGTAAAAAAAAAAGAATTTTCCTGAACCAATGAAATATGATCCAAAGTGGATAGTGTAACACAATGTTGGAATACCGGGAGGAGAAAAAGTATCATTTAATGCAAAAACAATAACAACACTGAACAATTGCGAAAACGAAAGAAAACAATAAAAAACACATACTCAATATTTATAGTGGTTTGGCCAAAATAGACCTACATCCACTTTCGAAACACAAGAGGATCTCAACTTTATTATCAAGATTGTTATAGGAGTATTAGAATGATTATAATTAATCTCACACACAACTCACAAGGAAGTGATCATCTCAAGACAAATACTTGACTTTCTAAAGTGTCCAACTGCACTTTTAAACAAGCTTCAATTGGGTCAATATCAATATCTTGTTCAAATCTCTAAAAAACTTCCAAAATATTCTTACTATATTTCCTAATTGTATTTCCATAACAAAATATCTACTTTCCTTTTGTGTAAATCTTATTTCCTAATATCAAGTTTATACACCAAAAGATATAGTTTTCTTTTGTTGAATATATAATTTCCTTGTACTAAGATTGTGTACTATGAATATACCATATTTGTAATATTGTAAATCCATTCTTAACACTCCACCTTGATTTACAAGTTATCTCCCTCTTGTCTTCCATCATTTGCTTTGTCAACAAGCAAAGTCTTCATAGCTCCCAAATCCAGAAAAAACCATATATTAGCAAATTTTTCACCTTCTTGATAACAACTTCACTTTTCTCGATTACGCTCCTCTCGATGTACAACCCATTCGACAAGAGTAAAACTCATTCGACAAGAGTAAACCCCATTAGACAAGAGTAAATAGGCCGCTTAAATCATTCATATATCACATATAATGGGTTACTCAATGTTTTTGTAAATTTAGATTTAAAATCTAATGGATTACATAAACCTTCAAAAACATCATCATCGTAAAAGATGGTACATACATATAAAATGTATATTCACCAATTGTGGAAATAACTAAACCTAGGTATCTAGGGAGTGAAGAAAAAATAGTTGAAGAAACATATATTTTCTTCCTAATACCTACCTTTCGTCTTGATTCATCTTCGTCTCTTTATCTTGTTCTTGTCTCTGGAATTTACAATCTGATAGATTACTTAAATCCTCAATAAAAATATCATCATGAAAGATGGTACATACAGATGAAAAATATCTTCACAAATTGTGGAAATACCTAATCATTGGTATCTAGGAAGTGAAGAGAAAGTATTTGAAGAAACATATATTTTCTACCTAGCACCTGCCTTCATCTTGATTCGCCTCCCTCGTTTTGTCAAAACTGAGGACACCCAGAACGAACTTTTATCGCCTACACCTGAAAATAAGATACCAATCGAAAGCCGAGAAGACCCAAGACAAACTTCCATCGTCTACTTCTTCAAAATTAGATTTTTATCAAAAACCGAAGACACCCAAGATGAACATCCATCGTCTACTTCCTCAAGATAAGATATTTATCGAATTCGAGAAGACCCAAGATGAACTTCCATAGTCTACTTTTTCAAAATCAGATATCTGTCGAATACCAAGGACACCCTATACGAACATCCATCGTCTACTTACTCAAAATTAGATATTGATCGAAAACCGAGAAGACCCAAGACGAACTTTCATTGTCTAAACAATTAGGTATCCAACGACATCTTTTTACACAAGTTCTAGAGAAACATTTAACACCCATCTTTCTTTGAACTTTGCACACTCAACCAACTTAACCGCATACTTATCTAATTGTCTTCAATTGTTTTCACCATGCTTTATAGTTTCTTCGAAAGAAATTGCGAATGTCCTTCCATTTGAATTGATCGAGCCTCACATCTACCCCATTTTTTATGACTAGGAATCACATTCAATGTCTCATTCATCTTCTCACATTATATGACAATTCAATGTTCTCATTCGCCTTCGAATTGACCGAGCCTCTCATCTAGCCCATTTTTCATGACTATGAATCTCAATCAAGGTCTCACTTATTTTCTAAATAAGATGACAAATCAATAATCTAAATAATCTTAACTATAATCCACAATGCATGGACAATTAAGATAAAATAAAAGAAGTACCCAAACCATCACCTTTGAATTAACTAAACCTCCAATCTTTCCTCTTTTTTATGACTAGGGATCTCATTCAAGGTCTTATTCATCTTCTCATATTTAAATATAATGCAATGATTTCTTCTTAATTCGTTATAGAGTTTCTTCATGATGTCTCCACCTAAATTTATAAGTGTCTTCCATTGGTTCTCCTCTTCTTAGTCTTTCATTCATATTGCGTGTTAACTAGAAATATGTCAATCCTTAATCACTTGTCAACTCAACATCTTGCAATTTGGCCCAAAGGATTGCCTTGTCAACATGTCGACAATGTTATCATCAATAAATGCCTTTTTGATAAGATTTGTTGTGTACCATTCTTTTTATTCATCCATAGCCAATGATACATCTTCACCAAGGTCATCATATTCCCAACATTAGAAGAAATCTCAATGGTCCCATGACAATTATCCCTTTGTAGTGTGCCTTTTTTATGACATATCTCAACCTCGAGTTGTGAATCATCTTGAATCACTACTTGTGTCTTCATTGTGTGTGCTCCAACTTTGTCAAACTTCACATCAAGACTTAGAATAACATTATCTCCACCTTCTTCTAGCCAAACTCTATACTCTTTGACATTCTCTGAAAATCCAATAAAGAAAAAAAATACGTTAGATCTAGCTTCCCTTGCATTACTATGTGTACAAATTTTTACACCAAAAACTCCTTTCTAACCTAATTTTTGCTAGTCTTTAAGGCCAATCCTTAGATGTTAGAAGTTTTATGTTTATTGAGTGACTCAGAGATCATAACTAAACATACTTGTGAGTTACCTTATAGAGAATACACATTGTTTTTATTTACTTCTTCCATAACAAATAAATTACATTGTCCATCTTTTTCCTTCCAAATACAACATTTTCTATTATGCTTCTTTAGTTTTAGGTAGTCTTTTTCTAAAGTGTAATGATTTTAGTCTTGAAAGTTATTGTATGTGTTTTTTATCGGTCCCTCTTTCTTTTTTAAATCTTTTTTCGAATGCTCTATTTCTAAGGGTGTTTCGTACGTCGACAAATGGTCAAAACCTCATTCCTTACCCATCCTACTCGAATCCCGCATCAGAGGGAATGTGACAAGGAATTTATATGGTAGGCTCGACCTCGAGTCGTGTTTTAAGAAAAAAAAAATGTTTTGTTTTTGTTGGTTATGCTTTGTTAGAAAACCACATAACTTACCTTCTTCTTGAATCTCGTAAAAAGTAGATAAGAAGACCACTCTCTTGGGATTTTTCTCATCTTTAAAGTGGGATGAGAAACTGAAATAGTTTTATGTTAATTTGAGTAACCACGTAAACTAATAACAATAGAGAAAGCAAAAGAAATAACACAAGATATAATGTGATTCAGCCAAATTGCCTACGTCCTTGGTATATCGTCAAATATATTATTTTACTCTTAGGGTTAAAACCCTATATTATATGATATTAATAGAGTACTACATTAGGTCACAAAGACTAAACTACTCTAGGCTCAATCCATTAACTATAAACTTTATTAATATGTGTATATAAGACGCATACACAATAATCTCCACCATAGCGAATATTCCATCTTATAGGAGATAAATAAAATATCTCCACCTTCGAGAAATTCAAGCCTTCTTAGAAGATAACAATATAGAGTTTTAGACCCTCCTAGTGGGCTGACATACCACCATTTTTTAGGAACTTGAGATATTCAACCAGCCAAAAATATCTGAACTTGTCGGTAGTAATTGACTTCGTCAACATATTAGTTAAAGTTTCTTATTAATCCACAACACTTCTTTACAATTTTCAGCTACTATCATATATTTTGCTTCAATTTTTAATAGTTCTATGGTAGATTGAATTGTTGATTTCCAATATATAGGTCCTCCACAAAAAGTAAAAATAAAATCAGTTGTAGACCTTTCGTCTCCATATAACTAACATAGTCTAAATCCACATATTCAACAACGACATAATCAATTCGTTGACCAACAAAAATAATAGCATAATTTGAAATGACCTTCGGGTACTTGAAGATTCATTGAATTGTTACCTAATGTTATTTACACAGTTTTGTCATAAACTTACTAACTTAACACATAGCTTGAGCCAAATCTGGTCGTGTACAAACCATCGCATACATCAAACAACCATCTGCACTTGCATATGGAATATTTGTCATGTCTTCAATATCCTTATTCGTCTTTGGACATTGTCCAAAAGAAAGCTTAAAATGATTCGCCAAAGGAGTGCACAATAGATTCGAATTTCTCATCCCAAATATGTTTAGTACTTTTTCAACATAGTCCCAATGAGATAATCACAATTTTCTTGATCTTCTATTCATGTGAATTTCCATTCCAAGAATTCTTTTCATAGCACCTAAGTCATTTATATCAAATTCCAAACCCAATAAAGCTTTCAAGCTAACAATATCATGAATATGTTGTGCATCAATCAACATATCATCCACATAAAGTAACAGGAAAAATAAAAGAACTGTTATCAAGGCTTTTTACATAAACACAACAATCATACTCGCATCGTCTATAATCTATTCAAATCATGTATGAGTCAATGTGTTTGTACCACTATCTTGGAGTCTATTTTAACATGTACAACGATTTCTTTAACCTGCAAAACAAATGTTAAGTCAAGGTAGATTAAACCCTTCTGATTGCTTCATTTAATTGTTTTCCTCTAAATCACCATGCAAAAAATAAGTTTTAATTTCCATTTGCTCTAAATGCAAATCACAACTGGCTACTAATGCAACTACTGTCTTATTTGAAGTATATCTAACCACCGAAGAAAAGATTTCATCATAATTTATTCCTTTCTGTTGTGAAAACCCTTTTGCAACAAGTCGTGCCTTGACCCTTTCCCATTCTTTTTTTACACTATTGGATTTTTTCTTATAGACCTATTTGCACCCAATCGCCTTCTTATGCTCATGAAGCTCAGCTAACTCCCACATTTGATTTTTTTGTAAAAACTCTTCTCCTCAACCATTACACAAATCCATTTAGTTTTAACCTAACTCGGAATAGCTCCCTGAAAGCTTATTGGAATATCAATGCAAATGAGACGATTACTTTTAAACTAAATATACTAGGAGACTTCACATTAGCGTCTTTTTGTCTATCTCTAACTAAACTATATTCTTGTAAACCATTTGTATCACGACATTTAAAATCTGAATTTAAAATCTCACCCATATCAAATACCACTAAAGGTTGTTTTAAATAAATCTCAACCATATCCCCCAATGATTCTTCTAAATCCATCAGCGATGTATTTTAAATAGAGTATTTTTTTCATCAAGTTGTTTTTACTCTACTGCAACATAGATTATTCATCAAATACCGAATCTCTAGTGATAGTACAATATCTCTGTTTTTTACTGTAGTGTTAAAACTGCAAATTGTCAATTTCTAGAGATTCGTCATGCAATTTTGAAATTACATCAAATTTTATTGAAGAATCCAGAACCTATCTCTCATAATTGTCAAGATAAGAAATAAAAATATTTTTAGGTACATTGATGACATTATATATTTTAATATTGTAATACATGAAATTTAAAGTAACTAATTTGCAGGCTTGTTTAGGAGCATTAGGTTAAACATTAATTAAAGTTACACCACACAATGATATGTGATAAAAATATTGTATTTCAACAAACGTATTAGGCGTGTTGTCTAAAAATGCAATTTATATATGGATTTCCTGGGTGGGAGGATTCAACACACGATGATCGTGTGTTTCGTGATGCTATCTCAAGACCTAATGGTATAAGAGTCCCTCTAAGTAATTTTGTATTGTTGTATCTATTTATCAATGAAAATTTTATTTTTATTTTTCATGTAACTCAATATTTATTTATTGTTTAACTATGAAAGTTGTTATTACTTTACTAACTCTGAATATTGCACTGTAAGAGAATTGTTTATTCCATATTGAGTCCAATGAAATAATCTCAAAGAATTTGATAGCCATCTACTAGAGACCCTAGGGGAATACCTCAACACAAATCATTACAAAACCAGAAATAGTATAGAAATATTCTTCTTAAAAGGGAGATGAAAATTTCTTAAATTCCCTTCATTATTTTCCATTCAAATTTAAGTTCGTGTCATAATGTCATGTTGTCTTTCGCATAACTTAATTTGAAAATTTATGAGTTTCGATTCACAAGAGTCAAGCATTGAAGAATAAGAGGAAAATGATGTGGAAAGTGATGATGATAAAGAAGTAGGAAATATCATACAAGAAATTGTGTTTTGGGGAAAATGACTTAACATCATCTCATTAAAAGTTCTCAAAAACGGGAAAAAACCAAATGAGTTTCTGTAGTTTCCTAGACAAGCTTAATAAAATTAAGTTTGTTACGGTCTAAAAATAAATTAATTACAAACAATCATCGGAATTACAAACAAATTAAAATTGTGTTTATCTTGCTAAAAAATAGCGTCTTTGGTGACCTCCTGATATGATACCTTCTACTTTTTGCAAAGGTTCCAATTTTGTTTGTTTTTTGGGGCTCTTCTCCACGCTTGGATGTTCGTGTTACATTTAGTTACAATATCATCCCAGGTCTGCTCCAGACTTTTTTGATTCCTCGAGAATTCCATCGAGTTTCTCTCCCTCCAGATATTGTAAATTGTTGAGTCGAATCTGCATTTGAAAATCTTTGACTTAAACTTTGTGCCCTTCATTTTCTTCACAGCCACTTCCTTGATTTCTTTCTAGTCTCCTGGGAATCTGGTCCTCTCCATATTTTTTGTAAATTTATTCCAAAGTTTTGAGGCAAATGAACAGTTCCCGAAGAGATGATCAGTTGTGTCTTCATTCCATTCACATAACAGACAACTTGAATCTAGAATTTCTGTGTACTTTCTAATGCGATATCTCGTGTTTAGCCTTTCCCAAAATGAAAGCCATAGGATGGAATTGTGTCTTGTGATAACCTTTGACGACCATACCAGATTAGCTCAATCTCCTATTTTCTCCTTCTCTCGGATGGTGTTCCACACTTTGCTTGAAATCATCTTCTTGTTTTCCTCAGCTTTTCATCGGTGTACGTCTATTCTTTGGTTGAATTGGATGTTATTATATGTTCAAGAATACACCGCCCCACTGGTATTCATCTAAGAAGAGAATTCTATAGCCAGTCTTTAATGTCTTTGACCTTGGCAGTTAGGCAGTCCCGTCTGATCCTAACTTTTCTGAATTCCTCTTTATTGATTAGTGGTTGGTCCTCATACAAGGGATCATGCCAAAAAATTGTGTTTCTACCGTCTCCCTAGCTAATATCAAAAAGTAGTGCAATATTGTCTTAGCTTAATGATTTTCTTTAATGACCATCCCACACCTTCGCTTATTTGGATTTCCAAACACTAGATTCGTGTTTCATAAACCTGGTGTGGACCCACTTGATCTAGAGTGATTCTTGTTTGCTTTCAATGGCCCAAAGGTGCTTATACATCAATGCTTTATTCCATTCAACACAGTTCTTGAGCCCTATGCTGCCTTTTTTCTTTGGTTTGCAAAGTGCGGTCCACTTAACCTTCTTCCCACCTCCTCCACTATTTCCCCAAATAAAGTTTCTCATTAGTGTATCAAGTTATTTCATTACCTTTATCTTAGATAGCTTAAATGATGAAACCAAAAACTAAAGAAGTTCTTAGAGTGGACCAAACAAAATAGACGTTTTGAATTTGGAAAACAAGTTGTAAGAAGTTCTCATATAGAGAAAATTAGTTATCAGATTTGAGAGTTCTAATTGATCAAGAGAGAAAGGAAAGGATCGATGATTTTTCAATAAGTATGAAGAGGGATAAATTAAAGAGAATATAAAAAGTTTTTATAAGAGAATAACCAACCAATTTTGTTTTTAATATATATATATATGTATATATATATATATGTATATATATATATAATCGTTGAAAAACTTCATTGAACATTATCATATTAATCTTATATATTTTTTTAAATAATTCTGAATTGTGGAAGCATACCTGATTACGTCATGAGTCAATTGCTTTGTATATAATCGTTGAAAAACTTCATCGAACATTATCATATTAATCATATAATTTCAAGCCTCTATAAATTAGTTTTTTAAGTGTTACTCTCTATATTTAGTATGACTAATGTACATAATAATAATAATAATAATAATAATAATAATAATAAAGTCTTAATATAATCTAATTAAGTACATAAACAGATAAAATATTATATATATTACTATTATAACACAATAATAAGTATGTTATTATTCATATATTTAAAATAATCTTGATGTCTAAAAATCAAACCCTTTTAAAAAAAAATACACATTTAGGGGGATCTAAATGACATGCAATAAAGGATGTTGGATTTTGGCATTAAGGGAGGGAGACTCGGGCTTTAGCAGCCTGGAAATGTTGTGACTAGAAGTGAAGGTGACTCGGGCTATGGTAGTTCTCGACCAATTGGGATTTGGGACTAACAATGAGGGAAGATTAGGTTTTTCATTCCAGAAAGGTTGGGACTGATATTCATTGTGTCTGGGATTTTGTTATAATAGACTAGACTTACACTTTCCAACTATTTCAAATTATTATTCATGTTTTTGAATTACATCAATTTGTAAAAAGAAAAATGTTAAAATATATTTATAAGAATCTTTCTATATTATTATATGTTTTGTTATCTTTGTGAGATGACATTCCTTTGAATAATAATTGTATATATGTAATTATAAAGATTTAATAATAACAAGATGCTTGAAATTGAATTGAAAGAGTAGTTAGTATTTATTTTATTTGTTCATATAAGAGATGTTGAATATTAACATTGTATTAGAATTAGAGAGGTGGGCGGCTACTAGTTTATACATTTTTTTTTTATGTCATTAGGTATTTATCAACATTTTTCTATGTTGAACTTTGAGATGTTTGATTAATAACTTATATTTTATTATACTATATGAAATTGCTTCTCAAAATAAAAATCTACATGCTTTCATTCTATATCTAAAAAAAATGAGTTTTAGACCGGCCTCTTAATCATCCCCAGAAACGAACATGAGCCGCAACTAATAGGAGCACCTTATTAAAGAGAAAAAGATCCCCAGAAACGAACATGAGCCGCAACTAATAGGAGTACCTTACTAAAGAGAAAAAGTTGGTACCGAATACTATTTGGTTACATATGTTATATCTATTATATAGACTTTAAGAAAACTAATATAATAATAATATTATCACAATTTATAATATTATGATATCTTTTATATATATATATATATATATTTTTATATATATATATATATATTATTTTATATTTTAAACTTATGAAAAAAACAAACTAAATTATCCACATAACAACTCAAACCAATAAAATATGGACGTTGAATACTAGAATAAAATAGTAACTAAAAATATACTATGAGGATATGATAGCTGAAGAAAATAAGAATATCAACCGAAATATTTAAAAAGAAAACACATTATTAAAAATATATATAAGAATAAATTATTAGAGATCTCCATCAATAGCTAAAATAACCTTGATGGAGTCAATGAAGACTATCATTGTTTAACTTAAAAACGATAAAAAAAACTTTGATACCATATAAGAATATAAAAAATAAATATTGTATTGAATGTTATTTGGTTACAAAAGTTATATCTATTATATATATATATTAAATTAGACTTATAAGAAAATTAATATAATAATGATATTATCATAATTTATAATATTGTGATAATTTCTTACACATATTATCTTATATTCTAATCCACATATGTATATAATATATATAATAACGATTAATTATATTTTTCAGGTTGGTCAACAAATAGATCGGTTGACCGATCAAATTATTTTTGCGAGTTAACCACGAATCTTAAAATAGAAGATAAATGAAATGTTTGACATAAATAACCTTTTATATTCTCCTTAATTTCTCTCTTTATACTTTTTTTTAAATGATAACATTCCTCTCTTTCTCTCTCGGTCGATTTCGGTAAGAATGGTCAAATCTGGTCATTTTTCTCTCATTTTAGGATCTACTTACAATTTTTTGTTCCAGATTCAAAACGTGGAAATTTAATTTTTGTTTCAACGACATTATAGTTACTAATAATCTAGTCTATGATTTTTACATGTTCAATGATTTCTCTTTCAATAGTGTTTATTTCTTTTTAATTTTAGAATATTCTTCCTGTTTTCTGTTTCAGAACGCCAGTTTCAGTTTCGCCTCTCTAGTCTCTGCTTTTGGTTTTAGTTTTTTATGTTTGGAGTGACGATTATTTTCTCTATTAATTTGTCAAGGTTCAAGGATCCCTTTCTTTCACAGGTGTGTCTAGATACAAGCAATTCAATTTATTTGGATATTAAAACAATGAATCTTGGAGGAAATGTTTGTTCCTTTATTTGGTTCTTTTGTTTTAATGAAGAGTCGATGGTAAATAGATGCGGTTAGAATTATTCGAATTAGATCCAAATTTAAATTGTAAATAATTAAAATCTGAATGTAAAAACGTACTTTAATTGTAATAATGAATATTCTCTTTCTTTAGAATGAAAATGTTGTTTAATCTACTATGTCCTTAGACTTTCTTTATATGGAAAGTTCTTTCAATTTGATGAGTACGTCAATGATTTTCCCTCTCTGCTAATGAGAATGCGAAAGAGAAAATGATTGTACTTCAAATGAGGATCATTAAAGTTATAAAATAACTAGCATTATTTAGTTATTATAGTTTTGTCATTTCTAATTTATCCCTTCATAAAATTAAATATGTCACTTATATATCCTCACTTTATATTCATGATAAATACACGCATAAAACATAAACTTAATTTCACATTATTTTGGCTTATATAAAATATGACATTTATACAATTATTTATTATACTAGTGACCATATAAATTTCAACAATCTCTCACTCGGTCACGTGTACAAAAATTAATCTATCAACCATAATGTTCATGAAGTTTATGTAATCTCAATTATATGTTGTATAAAATTTTTTACCAATTAATCATATCATTATAGGTCCAAAGAGCTCATCTTTGTATTTAAGCACAACTAGACCCAACAATGATCACATAAATCAATACAATTAATAGACACATAATATCATGAATGTGAGGAATAAATTTTTCATGCGCAATAATCTTTTCATGTCAAATTTGAACTAGTCCTACTTGGCTTTAATAAAATCATACTTTAAACATAATTATACAAAGTCTAATAAACTAAATAATACATAATTTATGATCAGAATAAAACTTCATAAATATCTATAAAATAACTAAACTGAAAGACAACCAAATTACAAACTCCCACTTAAGTTAGAGAAGATCGATCTCTACGACACTCATACGAGCAATATTCTCATGAAAAACATTAGGTGATAAACCCATTGTCAAGGGGTTCATGACCATAGAGTTTGTAAATAAATATTTTATAGAAAACTATCAACCTTGTATAATTTCATTCACAACAAGAAACTTGATGTCAATATCACTTAATTTGATGCTTAGTAACATGCCAAAAATTCTGCTGCAATAGTGGATGATATTGTAACACTAAAACTCTACACACCAATTTATAAAATTAAAATAATTATTTTGATTTATTTTTAAATAAATAGAAAAAAGATAATTAATCCCATGGATAAAACCCAATTAAAACAATTAATTAGACTAATTATTGTGATAATTAAAGCTTAATTAATTAAGTAAAATGGCCAAAATAAAAAAAGTTGAAATTATTTGGCAAAAATGTTGTACTCATTTTATCATAAAATAATTTTAGAAAAAAAAATCAAGGGATTAAAATAAATAATTAAGGATGAAGTGAGGTACCCATTTAATCCCCTAAAATATTTATTTAACCCTAAAATATAAAAAAAATATAAAATAAATTGGGAAAATATTTGCATATTTAATTTAATATTTTGTGTATTTAACAAAACAAAATTAAAGCCAAAAAGGTGATAGAAAAATAAATTTCAAACAAACCCTTAAGTTTCAAAATAAAAATAAAAATCGTAATCAAGTGTAGCCGAAATCCTAAAGGAAAGCTACATCCAAATTCGCACTCATCGGATGAGCGTTGCATTTTTATCCAACGCTCTAGATGTGCCTGTGTAGCCCGCTGGATCCATAGGAACGCGCGCCCAAAAAACACCGGATTCGCTAACGATTGTTAGTTGAATTGCTAACGGAATGCCCAAACGCCAACGACACCAGACAGACTGCTGATGGAACGCTCTAACGAGCATGACACGATGTCGTTTCAACTGTCATTATTATCTTCAACGCGACGCCAAAGAGATAAGGATGAAATCACATCCTTTGATTTTCCAAAAGTGGAACTTCCTCCACAGTCAACAAAAACAACTGATTCAAAATCTGAAATGATCACCCTACTTCGGTGATCATTTCTCTTACATCGATAGGGATGATTCATCCCTATTTTGTCAAGTTGGTTTAAGAATAACCAAAACGCTAATAATGGCTTTTGGCTGATTCGATCCACTTGAAGCCTCCACCGACTCAAGAGGCTATAAATATTATCCCTCAAGCCCTATATCAAAAGAAATCAAAAATCCGCTATTTAAGCTCAAAGTTTCGGATTTATCGAATTTTCTATATAAGGCTCTAAATCTTTGATCAAGTATCCCAAAAGCTTTCCAAAGGTTTAAGAAGTGTTCTTCAATCCTTGGTAAGCTTCCAATCATCCTTTAATTCATACTACTAGTATGAAATTGAAATTTAATATTTTAGTTTTTATAAGCTTGTATGATGTCTAGTTCTTCAATTTGATGGTTGTAAATTGATCTTTTGAACATTTTGTGAGCTTTCTATGAAAGCTAGAACCAATCAACTGGTATTTATAATAAGAAAAAAACCGAATTTTGAATTTAAAAGATTAAAAAAACGGGTTTATTGTTCTTGGACTAATCCTTGAGGATCATAGATCACAACCTAGAAATCTTTCCAACATAATTATAATGATGTTGAGAAACTGTTTGGATCATGTTCGATCCATCCCGATCAAAGTTTGATCAAAATTTTCAAAATAATTGAAATTTTTGAGTATTTGATTTGGTCCAAACGAACATTTAGTGTTCTTGTTTTGTATCAATCAAGTCTATGAGGTATAAGGAAGCTAATGGCTAACTCCTTTCACTTCAAAACAGTTTTAAAACGAAAAAGCCATTTTTTGACTAGAAGTTATTCTAAACAAATTGATCATCATTCAGGTAGATTTATTCCTTGTGATGAGGATCTAAATGTTCCTAGAAGTTTTGTAAAGTTACTCAGGCACTTGGATTAAAGAATCCAAGCCTCCATCAAAATTGCAAAACCTGCAATTTTGATGTTATTGAGGACTGGTAGATCCGACCGAAAAACTTAACCTAGAACCAATAGGTCCGACCGTGGCTTGTTAGCTAGGACCGAGAGGTTCGACCGATGTTCTTCAACTAGGGCGGTTAATCTTTACATCTGATTCAGAGTTCGGACCTAGGACTGAGAACTCTCAAACCTATGACCGATGACCTCCACTAAGACCGAGAGGTAAAACCTAAGACCAAGGAATCTCGACCTCAATCGAGAATCCCTATACACAGGACCGATGAACCTAGCCTAGAGCTAACCTAGGACTGGTGGTTTATACACCCCGACCGACAATCTAATTCAAGGACCGAGAGTCCTTATTAGCTTGACTGAGGCTTCTTAGACCGAACTGATGAGTCCGACTGAGGGTCTTGGACCCCGACCGATGAAAACATACCCAGGGCCTAAGACACCGGTCCTAAGGCCTGTTTTGTTCCCTTTTCAAAATTCCAAAATTATTTTTGTAATTTTTGAATCTCAAACCATTTTCTAAAAATTCTAAAAAATTAGAAATTTCTTTTAAAATATTTTTAGGATATTTCCACGAAAATATATTTTAAAAAAGACTTATTTGGGATTTATGTTTAACCCTAATGCCTTTAAAAAATAATATTGTTCAAGTATTTCCTCCCTAAGTTAACGTCATTAGTAACAGGTACCAGCATTTAAATATTGTTGTTACAATATTTTTAATAACACAAAAATTTTATGCATGTTATGCACCTAAAGAATAATCGGTAAAAATTAAACGTTAAACAATCGATTTTCAAAAGCTAAATTTTTAAGTAGAGACTGTTTTTAAAACGGGTACGGAGGATGAAGCATGAAAGGCCTTTCCCGAGTATCACCAAACTATGAACTGAAACAAACTATGGTCAATACGTTTGTATGAGTGTGCCATTTTTATTGATTTTCAAAAATTAAATTGTGACTTTGTTTCAAAGTAAACAATCTTTTAAATTAATTATGTTTAATCAATTTAAACAAATGATTTCTAAAAAAAATTAAATTTCTATTTGATTACCGTAAATTCCCAGATTATTTAAAATTGAACCCCAAATTAATTATTTTTAATTGATTTCATAAACCTGTCAAGAATCGAGGTTGAAATTTCTCGAACCTCGAGTTTTGCACAGAACCTAAAACAAAGGGTTTTTCTAGAGGTTATAGAAGCCGTAAGTGTTTGTTTGATACTTTATCAAGAAACGACAAAACCAGCTAGCGAAAAATATAATATGAAGTAGATTTCATATTGTTTTTGGCATCTAGTAAGATTGGAGTCAGAATATCCAATGATTCCAAGAATATCCGCCTCCTATAAGTGAGTATTTAATTCTTAGTTCTTTTCAAATATCTCATAACATTTTCTACTTAATTAATGTCAAGCAAATTTGTGGCAAACAAAATTCCACCCACATATAAAACCATAAATAGACGTTTACTCCCACTGAACTTGTGATACACAAATAGTCAACTAAATTCACCTTAAAACCAAAAGAGAGAATTGTTATTTTGTAAAATTTATGGTACCATTAACGAGACGCCTCTTTAACTTTATAGATGAATTTCTGTAATTTGTAAACCTTATTAATTTGGTCTATCGACACAAAGTTTTCTCGTTGTACCAAATTGTTTTTTAATGTCTACATTGAAAAATTCCATAACATTTATATTGGTGAAGCTCCATATCAAAATATACAACTAGTGCCATGAAATTGTCCCTAAAGAGTAATTCGATTAAACTTGATTATCGCAAAGACATTTGATTTTGAGGTTGTTGTGTTTGTACTTAATGAATTTAATCAATATTGTATTGTTACTCTTGAATTTTGTTTGAACTTTATCATCATTAGGAATAAAATCCTTATCAATTTCAAAAACATTTGAGATATAAATCAAATTTTTCTCAATAAGAATTATTCATCTAAATTATTTTCAAAAACAAAATCATTTCTCCCCTCAAACTCAATTTCCTGTAAAACAATATAACAGTCTCTTCTAAAAAATCTATAACTTGACATCGTAAAAATTATAGCTCTTCATTACTTAGAATATTTAATAAAGTAGTTGGTCACATTTATAAACTTAATTAACAACTAAATTCAAATAATGATTTATCCAATCTCAAAATACTTAATGCAACATTAATATCAAGTCTTTGGACAATAATATTATTTTATTTTTTGGGAAAATGGTTAATACAATTTCATTAAAAATCTCAAAAGTGAGAGAGTCAAGAATCAAAGCTAGACAAATCTTAGATATGATTAAAGGATGACAATCAAGAAACCCTAAAGAAACTTATTAGTGGCTTTTGCGGAAAAAAACAACAGAGATTACAAATGAAAAGTATACAATCAAAGATATATCCTAACTACCCCAATCAGTGTGTTTATTTTCATATAAACTTATTTCTTCATAAGACCTTCTTCCCCTCCCCTTCCCTTTCCCCTTCATTTTGCGATATAAGGAGATTGAATTTAAGAAGATGATGAAGTTTTCTTATTCGCATTGTGTAATATTTGTTTATACGAACCCGTGCTAATCTATAGAAAGAGTTATTTTCAGGACTTCAAGGTTCTTATCTTTGTTGTCCTATACTTGAATTTCAGCATTCTTGCCTTTGTTTCCTTCAGCATTAGCTTTGGTATCCTCTGTACTAGCCTTGGTATCCTCTGCTTCAATTTGATTACTCTGAGTATTTTCTTCTTTGGTTTCCTCTATTACAGCTTGACTTGTTTGAGAATGAACTTCATTTTTCTTCCTCAACCTTTATTTCATTACAACCTTTATCCTTTTCTTATTCAAAGTCTCCTTTACCCTCTTTTCTTCAATCACATTGCTATCTTTCTTTTTAGAGTCCTCATTGGGTTCAACTTCTTTCTCTTCCTCCACACTTTACTCTTTGTTGTTAAACTCCTCTGTTTTATTTTCTTGCATTTTTCTTCTTGGTCTTTTATTATTCTTTGCTCTTCTTCCTTAGTTTCTGGTTCACACGTATTGAAGAATTATAGCCCTAGCTAAATATAGATTTAACATAATTTTTGCATTTTTTATTGAAATTCAATGTTTAAATAGTTGGAAGAACATCAATAAGGTAATTGAAAATGCTTAAATATCTTGTGATTGTGAGATATGATATTGAGTATGTTGTGGAGGTACTAATGCATCAACTTTCTTGAAAATGATTTAAATTGTAGCCCTAGCTAGATTTAGATTTAATATGTAGATTCTATAAATATAATTCATCGGTAGGGGTGAGTTAGTTCGGTATAGCTTAATATTTTATCCATACCTTATACCTTACCTAAAATTTCGGTATGCAAAAAATGCACACCGTTACCTTACATTGATTTTGGCATACCTTGATTTCGATATACCTTAATTTCGGTAAACAAAAAAATCATACATTTACCTTACCTTGATTTCGGTATACCTAAATTTTGGTACGGTATCAATATTATACCTTTGATACCTAAAAAACATATTAACTTAAAAAAATCAACCTAATCGGTAAGGTAGAGATTGCATAATATATTGAATAATATTTTAATATAATAAAAATTTAATATTATTAAAAAAATATATTTTTATAATTAAATTAATATTAAATATATTTAATTATTTCCTTATAAGTATTATATATATATATATATATTAACTTATAAATACTATTTCGGTATATCTCGATATACCAAAATTTTAAAAACCTCATACATTTACCGTACCAATAGTTTCGGTATCGGTATCATACCTTACATTTTTTTCGGTATACCTTAAAAATCGATATTTTTGATATATTGCGGTACGCTATTTTCGATTTACCTTTTATATCGATAATTTTTCCCACCCCTATTCTTCGGTAACTGCGATTGTAATGTAGAATATGATTGAGGAGTTTGTAAAGATGTTCAATGAGCTTTCTAGTTCACATGTATTTATGAATATTTGTAGCCCTAGCTTGATGCGGAATTAACTTAATTTCTAGCATAAATTCTTGAAATCTAATTATTGAATAGTTGAAAAAACATCAATTTAATTTAAAATGTTTAAATATCCTGTGATTGTGATGTATGATATAATTGAGTATGTTGTGAAGGTACTAATGCATCTAATTCTTTTTAATTCTTAACGAACCAATAAAAGAGATGAGAAAAATATATCCAAAAGGGTTGGATAAGCTTGATGAATTTCATGAGGTATTATTTATGTTTCCTGAATTTCTCGTTGAAGACGATTTAAATCATAGCCCCGACTAGATATGATTCTAAAAATTTGATTCTTCAACAATTGCGGTTGTGATGAATGAAATGATATGATGCAACAAGATTTTGTAAAAAAAAAAAGAATTTTTCTGAACCAATGAAATATGATCCAAAGTGGATAGAGTAACACAATGTTGGAATACCGGGAGGAGAAAAAGTATCATTTAATGCAAAAACAATAACAACACTGAACAATTGCGAAAACGAAAGAAAACAATAAAAAACACATACTCAATATTTATAGTGATTTGGCCAAAATAGACCTACATCCACTTTCGAAACACAAGAGGATCTCAACTTTATTATCAAGATTGTTATAGGAGTATTAGAATGATTATAATTAATCTCACACACAACTCACAAGGAAGTGATCATCTCAAGACAAATACTTGACTTTCTAAAGTGTCCAACTGCACTTTTAAATAAGCTTCAATTGGGTCAATATCAATATCTTGTTCAAATCTCTAAAAAACTTCCAAAATATTCTTACTATATTTCCTAATTGTATTTCCATAACAAAATATCTACTTTCCTTTTGTGTAAATCTTATTTCCTAATATCAAGTTTATACACCAAAAGATATAGTTTTCTTTTGTTGAATATATAATTTCCTTGTACTAAGATTGTGTACTATGAATATACCATATTTGTAATATTGTAAATCCATTCTTAACACTCCACCTTGATTTACAAGTTATCTCCCTCTTGTCTTCCATCATTTGCTTTGTCAACAAGCAAAGTCTTCATAGCTCCCAAATCCAGAAAAAACCATATATTAGCAAATTTTTCACCTTCTTGATAACAACTTCACTTTTCTCGATTACGCTCCTCTCGATGTACAACCCATTCGACAAGAGTAAAACTCATTCGACAAGAGTAAACCCCATTAGACAAGAGTAAAACCACGGGACCCTTAGGCCGCTTAAATCATTCATATATCACATATAATGGGTTACTCAATGTTTTTGTAAATTTAGATTTAAAATCTGATGGATTACATAAACCTTCAAAAACATCATCATCGTAAAAGATGGTACATACATATAATATGTATATTCACCAATTGTGGAAATAACTAAACCTAGGTATCTAGGGAGTGAAGAAAAAATAGTTGAAGAAACATATATTTTCTTCCTAATACCTACCTTTCGTCTTGATTCATCTTCGTCTCTTTATCTTGTTCTTGTCTCTGGAATTTACAATCTGATAGATTACTTAAATCCTCAATAAAAATATCATCATGAAAGATGGTACATATAGATGAAAAATATCTTCACAAATTGTGGAAATACCTAATCATTGGTATCTAGGGAGTGAAGAGAAAGTATTTGAAGAAACATATATTTTTTACCTAGCACCTGCCTTCATCTTGATTCGCCTCCCTCGTTTTGTCAAAACTGAGGACACCCAAAACGAACTTTTATCGCCTACTCCTGAAAATAAGATACCAATCGAAAGCCGAGAAGACCCAAGACAAACTTCCATCGTCTACTTCTTCAAAATTAGATTTTTATCAAAAACCGAAGACACCCAAGATGAACATCCATCGTCTACTTCCTCAAGATAAGATATTTATCGAATTGGAGAAGACCCAAGATGAACTTCCATAGTCTACTTTTTCAAAATCAGATATCTGTCGAATACCAAGGACACCCTATGCGAACATCCATCGTCTACTTACTCAAAATTAGATATTGATCGAAAACTGAGAAGACCCAAGACGAACTTTCATTGTCTAAACAATTAGGTATCCAACGACATCTTTTTACACAAGTTCTAGAGAAACATTTAACACCCATCTTTCTTTGAACTTTGCAAACTCAACCAACTTAACCGCATACTTATCTAATTGTCTTCAATTGTTTTCACCATGCTTTATAGTTTCTTCGAAAGAAATTGCGAATGTTCTTCCATTTGAATTGATCGAGCCTCACATCTACCCCATTTTTTATGACTAGGAATCACATTCAATGTCTCATTCATCTTCTCGCATTATATGACAATTCAATGTTCTCATTCGCCTTCGAATTGACCGAGCCTCTCATCTAGCCCATTTTTCATGACTATGAATCTCAATCAAGGTCTCACTTATTTTCTAAATAAGATGACAAATCAATAATCTAAATAATCTTAACTATAATCCACAATGCATGGACAATTAAGATAAAATAAAAGAAGTACCCAAACCATCACCTTTGAATTAACTAAATCTCCAATCTTTCCTCTTTTTTATGACTAGGGATCTCATTCAAGGTCTTATTCATCTTCTCATATTTAAATATAATGCAATGATTTCTTCTTGATTCGTTATAGAGTTTCTTCATGATGTCTCCACCTAAATTTATAAGTGTCTTCCATTGGTTCTCCTCTTCTTGGTCTTTCATTCATATTGCGTGTTAACTAGCAATATGTCTGATAGAAAAATTAAGTAGATTAATTTTAAACCGGTTAGAAAATAATTGTTATAACTTATGAAAAATATATGTTAAACCGCTAAGTTATATCAAATATATTAACTGGTTTAAATATAACAAGAAGTTGTTGTAGCGTAGTGGTAAATGTCTCTGCCTGTCACACAGGTGACCGGGGATCAAATCCCACTAGCTGTAAATAATATCTAAAGTTTTGCTGTTTCAGGGAAATTGAGCAAAATCCATTCGGTTGGAAATATATATACCGTTCCGGTTGTTTGACTTCGGTTTGAAGTAAAAGCAACCGCAACCGGTTTGTCCAAGAAGTTCAGTCAACCGGAGTTCAGTCAAGGAATCCGGAACCGGTCAGTAAAGTTCAGTCAAACCAGATTGGTCAACCGACAATTAACTGCAGCCGCTCAGTCATAAATGTTCTGGTTGATTAACTGCAGCCGCTCAGTCATAAATGTTCCAGTTGATTAACTGCAGCCGCTCAGTCATAAATGTTCCGGTTGATTAAATGCTGTCAAGCTCCGGTTATTAAATGAGTAATCCAAATCCAGAAGCAATCTCCAGGCAACAGGTAGCTGTCAGGCGGCCGGCTAAGAGCTGCCATGTGTCCAAAATGCAAACCGGCTAAGTGCATGTCTGCCATGTGTCCAACATGCAAACCGGCTAAAACGCATGTCTGCCATGTGTCCAAATTGATCTGTCCAAGAGGGAAGGCGTGCAAGCCTCTTGATCATTACCAGGAGAGAGAAAATATGACCGTTGTGTCCTCTCAGCTATAAAAGGAAGACGAGACGTCTTCATTTAATGCAGCAGTGATCAAACGAAAAATATCAATCACATCTTTTTAAGAATATGGGTGACGTAGGAGAATTTGCTCCGAACATCCATAAACAAATCCTTGTCTCGTGTTCTTTCCTTTGCTTTTATTTACTTTACCTAACCTCAAACTAATCATACGCCTTAAACCGGTCACTCATATCCTTAAACCGACTCCTCATAAACTTCATCCGAATCGTATTCGTTGCTTCAGATTGAAACGGACATTTCCGCACTTGAACTCGGTTCAAGAGTCTGTGACAATCTGTGTAGTGTTAAGAGCGGTTTTAGTCTCTAACCGGACTATCACCAAAGAGTTGTGTGTTGTTGTAAGCGGCCACCCTTACTGAAACCGGAAAACACCCCGGTCCTCCAAGGGCGTCCCCGATCCTAACAAGTGGTATCAGAGCGAGGATCTTAACACTCAAGCAACCGAATATCATCATGTCTTTCATCAACGAGCCCCCCATGTTCTGCATCGAAGAATATGTTGATTGGAAGATACGGATGGAAGTGCATTTGGCCTCACAAGACGACGACATGTGGTATGTTATTACCGATGGTCCGATAAAGATTGATAAGCCAAGATACAAATGGACAACGGAAGATAAGAAGATGAACAACCTGGATAATGTTGCTAAAAACATTTTGTTCAAGTCGTTGGACAAAAACATGTTTAGTAAGATCAAACTGTGCTCTTCTGCTAAAGAAATTTGGGAGAAGTTGATCCAATTGTGTGAGGGCAGCGACCAAATAAAGGAGAACCGGAAAGATCATAAGGCTCTGATAGCTTATGAAATCAATAGCAAATGGGCCGATAGCGATTCGGACGACTCATCATCCAGCGACGGCGATGATAAAGTTGATGCATGCTTCATGGCGGAGAAAGAATCTGAGGTATTTGATTTCTCTTCTGAAGAATTTACTAAAGAAGACTTAGTTATTGCACTCAACGACATGGTCGATGAGTTCAAAAAAATTGGCTGTTTTAATACCGACTCAAACAAAATATGAAACCGGAGAGTCAAGTGGTACCGCTGGTGAGCCAAGCGGAACCGAGACTTACGAACCGGTTGGACTATCCTTAGAGAATGAGAAGCTCAAGGAGACAGTCCAATCGTTAACCGAAGAAAATGAGAGAATTAAATATGTCACGGCTTCTTGGAAGAGATCTAGTGAAGCGGTAAGCCAGATGTCTAATTACCAAAGACATCCCAAATGTAAATTTGGTATTGGTTATAACAAATCCGCCACTCACAATCACTCCAACGGGATGAAACTCACAAAAGACAATCTTCCTTTCATAAGATTTGTCAAGAGTTCATCAACCGACAATGAGGCACAATGTGACTCAAAACCGGAAAAAGAAATAAAATATGTAAGTCCAACTGACTCGGAAAGATGGTTTCATCCTGAGAGAAGGAAAGCCAACCGGCCAGTAGGTAAACAAACCGATACACACCCACAAAATAAGGCACTCTTAGGACAACAGAAAAATGTCAAGCCAAGTACCGGAAAAGTAATTAGAACCATAACCGGGAAAGTTATCCGACTTATTAAAGTCTGGATTCCCAAGGGACTAATAAGGCACAGACCCAAAGAAAAATGGGGACCAGATTCTTTATTGTCTATAAATGCAGATAAATCAAGACAGAAGCTTGGAAGAGATAGCATGGCATCCGGACAGCCGGCTGCTGACGAACACATCATTTGAAGGGAACAAGCATGAAGTGGCTAACATCCTCACAAAGCCACTTCTCGAGTCTAAGTTTTCTTCCCTTAGAAATATTTTAGAATTGTTAGATTACAAAATTTGAAGAAAATTTGTTAAAAAAAAAAAAAAATTCTTTAAACGAAACCGTTTTTCAAAAAAAAAAAAAAAAAAAAAAAAAAAAAAAAAAAAACGGCCAAACAAATATAAGTTTTTCAAAAACCGGCCAAACAAGTGTAAGTTTTTCAAAAATCGGCCAAACAAGTGTAAGTTCTTCAAAAACCGGCCAA
Organism: Impatiens glandulifera; assembly: GCF_907164915.1. Taxonomy (NCBI): domain Eukaryota; kingdom Viridiplantae; phylum Streptophyta; class Magnoliopsida; order Ericales; family Balsaminaceae; genus Impatiens; species Impatiens glandulifera. The sequence goes on along the minus strand of NC_061862.1, from coordinate 79,226,756 downwards.
ACAAGTGTAAGTTTTTCAAAAACCGGCCAAACAAATATAAGTTTTTCAAAAAATCGGCCAAACAAGTGTAAGTTCTTTAAAACCGGCCACACATTACAAGTTTTGAATATTTATTCTAAATAATCAAAAAGGGAGAAATTGATAGAAAAATTAAGTAGATTAATTTTAAACCGGTTAGAAAATAATTGTTATAACTTATGAAAAATATATGTTAAACCGCTAAGTTATATCAAATATATTAACTGGTTTAAATATAACAAGAAGTTGTTGTAGCGTAGTGGTAAATGCCTCTGCCTGTCACACAGGTGACCAGGGATCAAATCCCACTGACTGCAAATAATATCTAAAGTTTTGCTGTTTCAGGGAAATTGAGCAAAATCCATTCGGTTGGAAATATATATACCGTTCCGGTTGTTTGACTTCGGTTTGAAGTAAAAGCAACCGCAACCGGTTTGTCCAAGAAGTTCAGTCAACCGGAGTTCAGTCAAGGAGTCCGGAACTGGTCAACCGGAGTTCAGTCAAGGAATCAGGAACCGGTCAGTAAAGTTCAGTCAAACCAGATTGATTAACTGCAGACGCTCAGTCATAAATGTTCCAGTTGATTAACTGCAGCCGCTCAGTCATAAATGTTCCGGTTGATTAAATGCTGTCAAGCTCCGGTTATTAAATGAGTAATCCAAATCCAGAAGCAATCTCCAGGCAGGCAGCAGGTAGCTGTCAGGCATGCTTGTCCAAATCCAGAAGCAATCTCCAGGCAGCAGGTAGCTGTCAGGCGGCCGGCTAAGAGCTGCCATGTGTCCAAAATGCAAACCGGCTAAGTGCATGTCTGCCATGTGTCCAACATGCAAACCGGCTAAAACGCATGTCTGCCATGTGTCCAAATTGATCTGTCCAAGAGGGAAGGCGTGCAAGCCTCTTGATCATTACCAGGAGAGAGAAAATATGACCGTTGTGTCCTCTCAGCTATAAAAGGAAGACGAGACGTCTTCATTTAACGCAGTGATCAAGCAAAAAAAATATCAATCACATCTTTTTAAGAAAATCATTAAGTTAGAGAGATAAAGTCATATATTCCAAAAAACGGTTTGCCTAAAATCGGAAGCTTTTTTGTGTGTTGTGTTGAGTTGTTGTATTACATCAAAGTGTGAGTTTGGTGTAACCGGCGAGTAGCGAAGTTGGGCTCGACCGGCAGTATTGTTGTAACTCTAAAGAGTTAGTGGAGATCCTTCTCATAACCTGAGAAGAAGGGGTGACGTAGGAGAATTTGCTCCGAACATTCATAAACAAATCCTTGTCTCGTGTTCTTTCCTTTGCTTTTATTTACTTTACCTAACCTCAAACTAATCATACGCCTTAAACCGGTCACTCATATCCTTAAACCGACTCCTCATAAACTTCATCCGAATCGTATTCGTTGCTTCAGATTGAAACGGACATTTCCGCACTTGAACTCGGTTCAAGAGTCTGTGACAATCTGTGTAGTGTTAAGAGCGGTTTTAGTCTCTAACCGGACTATCACCAAAGAGTTGTGTGTTGTTGTAAGCGGCCACCCTTACTGAAACCGGAAAACACCCCGGTCCTCCAAGGGCGTCCCCGATCCTAACAATGTCAATCCTTAATCACTTGTCAACTCAACATCTTGCAATTTGGCCCAAAGGATTGCCTTGTCAACATGTCGACAATGTTATCATCAATAAATGCCTTTTTGATAAGATTTGTTGTGTACCATTCTTTTTATTCATCCATAGCCAATGATACATCTTCACCAAGGTCATTATATTCCCAACATTAGAAGAAATCTCAATGGTCCCATGACAATTATCCCTTTGTAGTGTGCCTTTTTTATGACATATCTCAACCTCGAGTTGTGAATCATCTTGAATCACTACTTGTGTCTTCATTGTGTGTGCTCCAACTTTGTCAAACTTCACATCAAGACTTAGAATAACATTATCTCCACCTTCTTCTAGTCAAACTCTATACTCTTTGACATTCTCTGAAAATCCAATAAAGAAAAAAAATACGTTAGATCTAGCTTCCCTTGAATTACTATGTGTACAAATTTTTACACCAAAAACTCCTTTCTAACCTAATTTTTGCTAGTCTTTAAGGCCAATCCTTAGATGTTAGAAGTTTTATGTTTATTGAGTGACTCAGAGATTATAACTAAACATACTTGTGAGTTACCTTATAGAGAATACACATTGTTTTTATTTACTTCTTCCATAACAAATAAATTACATTGTCCATCCTTTTCCTTCCAAATACAACATTTTCTATTATGCTTCTTTAGTTTTAGGTAGTCTTTTTCTAAAGTGTAATGATTTTGTCTTGAAAGTTATTGTATGTGTTTTTTATCGGTCCCTCTTTCTTTTTTAAATCTTTTTTCGAATGCTCTATTTCTAAGGGTGTTTCGTACGTCGACAAATGGTCAAAACCTCGTGCCTTACCCATCCTACTCGAATCCCGCATCGGAGGGAATGTGACAAGGAATTTATATGGTAGGCTCGACCTCAAGTAGTGTTTTAAGAAAAAAAAATGTTTTGTTTTTGTTGGTTATGCTTTGTTAGAGAACCACATAACTTACCTTCTTCTTGAATCTCGTAAAAAGTAGATAAGAAGACCACTCTCTTGGGATTTTTCTCATCTTTAAAGTGGGATGAGAAACTGAAATAGTTTTATGTTAATTTGAGTAACCACGTAAACTAATAACAATAGAGAAAACAAAAGAAATAACACAAGATATAATGTGATTCAGCCAAATTGCCTACGTCCTTGGTATATCGTCAAATATATTATTTTACTCTTAGGGTTAAAACCCTATATTATATGATATTAATAGAGTACTACATTAGGTCACAAAGACTAAACTACTCTAGGCTCAATCCATTAACTATAAACTTTATTAATATGTGTATATAAGACGCATACACAATAATCTCCACCATAGCGAATATTCCATCTTATAGGAGATAAATAAAATATCTCCACCTTCGAGAAATTCAAGCCTTCTTAGAAGATAACAATATAGAGTTTTAGACCCTCCTAGTGGGCTGACATACCACCATTTTTTAGGAACTTGAGATATTCAACCAGCCAAAAATATCTGAACTTGTCGGTAGTAATTGACTTCGTCAACATATTAGTTAAAGTTTCTTATTAAGCCACAACACTTCTTTAGAATTTTCAGCTACTATCATATATTTTTCTTCAATTGTTAATAGTTCTATGGTAGATTGAATTGTTGATTTCCAATATATAGGTCCTCCACAAAAAGTAAAAATAAAATCAGTTGTAGACCTTTCGTCTCCATATAACTAACATAGTCTAAATCCACATATTCAACAACGACATAATCAATTCGTTAACCAACAAAAATAATAGCATAATTTGAAATGACCTTCGGGTACTTGAAGATTCATTGAATTGTTACCTAATGTTATTTACACAGTTTTGTCATAAACTTACTAACTTAACACATAGCTTGAGCCAAATCTGGTCGTGTACAAACCATCACATACATCAAACAACCATCTGCACTTGCATATGGAATATTTGTCATGTCTTCAATATCCTTATTCGTCTTTGGACATTGTCCAAAAGAAAGCTTAAAATGATTCGCCAAAGGAGTGCACAATAGATTCGAATTTCTCATCCCAAATATGTTTAGTACTTTCTCAACATAGTCCCAATGAGATAATCACAATTTTCTTGATCTTCTATTCATGTGAATTTCCATTCAAAGAATTCTTTTCATAGCACCTAAGTCATTTATATCAAATTCCAAACCCAATAAAGCTTTCAAGCTAACAATATCATGAATATGTTGTGCATCAATCAACATATCATCCACATAAAGTAACAGGAAAAATAAAAGAACTGTTATCAAGGCTTTTTACATAAACACAACAATCATACTCGCATCGTCTATAATCTATTCAAATCATGTATGAGTCAATGTGTTTGTACCACTGTCTTGGAGTCTATTTTAACATGTACAACGATTTCTTTAACCTGCAAAACAAATGTTCAGTCAAGGTAGATTGAACCCTTCTGATTGCTTCATTTAATTGTTTTCCTCTAAATCACCATGCAAAAAATAAGTTTTAATTTCCATTTGCTCTAAATGCAAATCACAACTGGCTACTAATGCAACTACTGTCTTATTTGAAGTATATCTAACCACCGAAGAAAAGATTTCATCATAATTTATTCCTCTGTTGCGAAAACCCTTTTGCAACAAGTCGTGCCTTGACCCTTTCCCATTCTTTTTTTACACTATTGGATTTTTTCTTATAGACCTATTTGCACCCAATCGCCTTCTTATCCTCATGAAGCTCAGCTAACTCCCACATTTGATTCTTTTGTAAAAACTCATCTCCTCAACCATTACACAAATCCATTTAGTTTTAACCTAACTCGGAATAGCTCCCTGAAAGCTTATTGGAATATCAATGCAAATGAGACGATTACTTTTAAACTAAATATACTAGGAGACTTCACATTAGCGTCTTTTTGTCTATCTCTAACTAAACTATATTCTTGTAAATCATTTGTATCACGACATTTAAAATCTGAATTTAAAATCTCACCCATATCAAATACCACTAAAGGTTGTTTTAAATAAATCTCAACCATATCCCCCAATGATTCTTCTAAATCCATCAGCGATGTATTTTAAATAGAGTATTTTTTTCATCAAGTTGTTTTTACTGTACTGCAACATAGATTATTCATCAAATACCGAATCTCTAGTGATAGTACAATATCTCTGTTTTTTTACCGTATTGTTAAAACTGCAAATTGTCAATTTCTAGAGATTCGTCATGCAATTTTGAAATTACATCAAATTTTATTGAAGAATCCAGAACCTATCTCTCATAATTGTCAAGATAAGAAATAAAAATATTTTTAGGTACATTGATGACATTATATATTTTAATATTGTAATACATGAAATTTAAAGTAACTAATTTGCAGGCTTGTTTAGGAGCATTAGGTTAAACATTAATTAAAGTTACACCACACAATGATAATAAATTTCGGTATCACATGAGAAAAATATTGTATTTCAACAAACGTATTAGGCGTGTTGTCTAAAAATGCAATTTATATATGGATTTCCTGGGTGGGAGGATTCACCACACGATCATTGTTTCGCGATGCTATCTCAAGACCTAATGGTATAAGAGTCCCTCTAAGTAATTTTGTATTGTTGTATCTATTTATCAATGAAAATTTTATTTTTATTTTTCATGTAACTCAATATTTATTTATTGTTTAACTATGAAAGTTGTTATTACTTTACTAACTCTGAATATTGCACTGTAAGAGAATTGTTTATTCCATATTGGGTCCAATGAAATAATCTCAAAGAATTTGATAGCCATCTACTAGAGACCCTAGGGGAATACCTCAACACAAATCATTACAAAACCAGAAATAGTATAGAAATATTCTTCTTAAAAGGGAGATGAAAATTTCTTAAATTCCCTTCATTATTTTCCATTCAAATTTAAGTTCGTGTCATAATGTCATGTTGTCTTTCGCATAACTTAATTTGAAAATTTATGAGTTTCGATTCACAAGAGTCAAGCATTGAAGAATAAGAGGACAATGATGTGGAAAGTGATGATGATAAAGAAGTAGGAAATATCATACAAGAAATTGTGTTTTGGGGAAAATAACTTAACATCATCTCATTAAAAGTTCTCAAAAACGGGAAAAAACCAAACTGTAGTTTCCTAGACAAGCTTAATAAAATTAAGTTTGTTACGGTCTAAAAATAAATTAATTACAAACAATCATCGAAATTACAAACAAATTAAAATTGTGTTTATCTTGCTAAAAAATAGCGTCTTTGGTGACCTCCTGATATGATACCTTCTACTTCTTGCAAAGGTTCCAATTTTGTTTGTTTTTTGGGGCTCTTCTCCACGCTTGGATGTTCGTGTTACATTTAGTTACAATATCATCCCAGGTCTGCTCCAGACTTTTTTGATTCCTCGAGAATTCCATCGAGTTTCTCTCCCTCCAGATATTGTAAATTGTTGAGTCGAATCTGCATTTAAGAATCTTTGACTTAAACTTTGTGCCCTTCATTTTCTTCACAGCCACTTCCTTGATTTCTTTCTAGTCTCCTGGGAATCTGGTCATCTCCATATTTTTTGTAAATTTATTCCAAAGTTTTGAGGCAAATGAACAGTTCCCGAAGAAATGATCAGTTGTGTCTTCATTCCATTCACATAGCAGACAACTTGAATCTAGAATTTCTGTGTACTTTCTAATGCGATATCTCGTGTTTAGCCTTTCCCAAAATGAAAGCCATAGGATGGAATTGTGTCTTGTGATAACCTTTGACGACCATACCAGATTAGCTCAATCTACTATTTTCTCCTTCTCTCGGATGGTGTTCCACACTTTGCTTGAAATCATCTTCCTGTTTTCCTCAGCTTTTCATCGGTGTACGTCTATTGTTTGGTTGAATTGGATGTTATTATATGTTCAAGAATGCACCGCCCCACTGGTATTCGTCTAAGAAGAGAATTCTATAGCCCGTCTTTAATGTCTTTGACCTTGGCAGTTAGGCACTCCCGTCTGATCCTAACTTTTCTGAATTCCTCTTTATTGATTAGTGGTTGGTCCTCATACGAGGGATCATGCCAAAAAATTGTGTTTCTACCGTCTCCCTAGCTAATATCAAAAAGTAGTGCAATATTGTCTTAGCTTAATGATTTTCTTTAATGACCATCCCACACCTTCGCTTATTTGGATTTCCAAACACTAGATTCGTGTTTCATAAACCGGGTGTGGACCCACTTGATCTAGAGTGATTCTTGTTTGCTTTCAATGGCCCAAAGGTGCTTATACATCAATGCTTTATTCCATTCAACACAGTTCTTGAGCCCTATGCTGCCTTTTTCCTTTGGTTTGCAAAGTGCGGTCCACTTAACCTTCTTCCCACCTCTTCCACTATTTCCCCAAATAAAGATTCTCATTAGTGTATCAAGTTATTTCATTACCTTTATCTTAGATAGCTTAAATGATGAAACCAAAAACTAAAGAAGTTCTTAGAGTGGACCAAACAAAATAGACGTTTTGAATTTGGAAAACAAGTTGTAAGAAGTTCTCATATAGAGAAAATTAGTTATCAGATTTGAGAGTTCTAATTGATCAAGAGAGAAAGGAAAGGATCGATGATTTTTCAATAAGTATGAAGAGGGATAAATTAAAGAGAATATAAAAAGTTTTTATAAGAGAATAACCAACCAAATTTGTTTTTAATATATATATATATATATATATATATATATATATATATATATATATATATATATATATATATATATATATATATATATATATATATATATATATATATATATATATATATATATATATATATATAATCGTTGAAAAACTTCATCGAACATTATCATATTAATCATATATATTTTTTTAAATAATTCTGAATTGTGGGAGCATACCTGATTACGTCATGAGTCAATTGCTTTATATATAATCGTTGAAAAACTTCATCGAACATTATCATATTAATCATATAATTTCAAGCCTCTATAAATTAGTTTTTTAAGTGTTACTCTCTATATTTAGTATGACTAATGTACATAATAATAATAATAATAATAATAATAATAATAATAAAGTCTTAATACAATCTAATTAAGTACATAAACAGATAAAATATTATATATATTACTATTATAACACAATAATAAGTATGTTATTATTCATATATTTAAAATAATCTTGATGTCTAAAAATCAAACCCTTTTAAAAAAAATACACATTTAGGGGGATCTAAATGACATGCAATAAAGGATGTTGGATTTTGGCATTAAGGGAGGGAGGCTCGGGCTTTAGCAGCCTGGAAATGTTGTGACTAGAAGTGAAAGTGACTCGGGCTATGGTAGTTCTCGACCAATTGGGATTTGGGACTAACAATGAGGGAAGATTAGGTTTTTCATTCCAGAAAGGTTGGGACTGATATTCATTGTGTCTGGGATTTTGTTATAATAGACTAGACTTACACTTTCCAACTATTTCAAATTATTATTCATGTTTTTGAATTACATCAATTTGTAAAAAGAAAAATGTTAAAATATATTTATAAGAATCTTTCTATATTATTATATGTTTTGTTATCTTTGTGAGATGACGTTCCTTTGAATAATAATTGTATATATGTAATTATAAAGATTTAATAATAACAAGATGCTTGAAATTGAATTGAAAGAGTAGTTTGTATTTATTTTATTTGTTCATATAAGAGATGTTGAATATTAACATTGTATTAGAATTAGAGAGGTGGGCGGCTACTAGTTTATACATTTTTTTTTTTATGTCATTAGGTATTTATCAACATTTTTCTATGTTGAACTTTGAGATGTTTGATTAATAACTTATATTTTATTATACTATATGAAATTGCTTCTCAAAATAAAAATCTACATGCTTTCATTCTATATCTAAAAAAAATGAGTTTTAGACCGGCCTCTTAATCATCCCCAGAAACGAACATGAGCCGCAACTAATAGGAGCACCTTATTAAAGAGAAAAAGATCCCCAGAAACGAACATGAGCCGCAACTAATAGGAGCACCTTATTAAAGAGAAAAAGATCCCCAGAAACGAACATGAGCCGCAACTAATAGGAGTACCTTACTAAAGAGAAAAAGTTGGTATTGAATACTATTGGGTTACATATGTTATGTCTATTATATAGACTTTAAGAATACTAATATAATAATAATATTATCACAATTTATAATATTATGATATCTTTTATTTATATATATATATATATTATTTTATATTTTAAACTTATGAAAAAAACAAACTAAATTATCCACAAAACAACTCAAACCAATAAAATATGGACGTTGAGTACTAGAATAAAATAGTAACTAAAAATATACTATGAGAATATGATAGCTGAAGAAAATAAGAATATCAACCGAAATATTTAAAAAGAAAACACATTATTAAAAATATATATAAGAATAAATTATTAGAGATCTCCATCAATAGCTAAAATAACCTTGATGGAGTCAATGAAGACTATCATTTGTTTAACTTAAAAACGATAAAAAAAAACTTTGATACCATATAAGAATATAAAAAATAAATATTGTATTGAATGTTATTTGGTTACAAAAGTTATATCTATTATATATATATATTAAATTAGACTTATAAGAAAATTAATATAATAATGATATTATCATAATTTATAATATTGTGATAATTTCTGTTAGGATCTAGATCGCCGCTGGTGAACCGGGGGTTGTACCGGTTAGCGATTCACACTCGAAGGGTGGTGATTAATCTGGTTAGAGATTAACACCGGGGTTTCAATACTACACAACCTGTCACAAACCCTTGAACTAAGTTCAAGCGCGGAAGTGGTTTGCTTTCAGATTGAAGCAGCACACTTGTTTGATAAACAGGGCCGGTTTAGGAAGATGGAGGTTTGGAAATGGTGGGTCGGTTTCGGTAATCTGGATATTCGGTATGGTTAGTGTAGAGTCGGTTTGGAGCGGTGTGGTTAAGTTAGTCGGTTAGATAATGAAGCCGGCAGAAAGTAAATAACAAGACAGATTTTATGGATGTTCGGAGATAAAACTCCTACGTCACCCCTTCCTCTCGAAACCGCGAGAAGGATATTCACTAAGGAATACAAGTACAGGCCGATCGAGACTTATTTCCTACTTGATAACACTCTTACAATTTACACCGAAATTGTAGAACACACTTTAACTTTCAACACTTAGGCTTTATAAAACAGCACACTCTATCACTTGTAGTAAATGCTCTTGATATCTCAATATCACACTGTTGTCTTTTAATGTCCCGCTTAAGTCACTGCATTTACTCTTCTTCAGCTACCCCTTTTATAGGTGAAATATGCCAACGGTCATATTTCACTGCCTTGAATCTGATTGGCTGATCAGAGGTGCAGTGATTCAGTGTTTCAGAGGTTCAGACCTGCGGTCGTTTCCTCAGACCTGATGGTCAACCTCAGACCTGGTATTATGTCTCAGACCTGGCGGTCTGTTCTTCCGGTGTGTAAGACAAACCTGCCGGGTTTGTCTTTTACTTGATGTAGGCACTGTCTGTTGGACAGTTGTCTGTACTTGGAAGATTTCCTTTCTGTCTTATCCCGAAGTGGAAGGATCCGGTAGTACTGTCTTCTGCAGCCTACAGTCTTTCCTCAGACTTGTATGAATATGGAAGTGTTCAGTCTGTTCCTTTGGTATCGTTCTCAACAGATACCCGAAATGTCTTCTTGTACTGGTCGGTCATTTGACTTGGCCGAAGGGCTTTTGGTATGAGTGATGTAACCGGACTTCTTCCGGTTATTCCTCTCTTGTGGATGATCGGCTGTTTGATGATTCCGGTTTTAAGCTTTGGCCGATCTTTTCTTTGTGCGGTCACGTTCCGAATATTCTTGTTCGGTTTAGTAGCTTGACCGATTGGTTTTCTTTAGTCGGTTCTTTCATCCGGTCCGGTTCCTTGTTCCTGCATGGGAAATTTATTTAAGTTAGGTTTATTTGAACCGGTCTGAATTTATCTAACAATTTCTCCCTTTTTGATTATTTTATTTAAAATTATCAAAATCATGTAAGTTTACAACCGTAGGCCGGTTGTTTTGTTTGTCCGGTTTTTGAAAAAGACTTAGAGAATTTTTCGAAAAATTTTGAGAGAAAATTTTGAGAAAAGTTTTGGAAGAGTCTTTATTCTTTTATCTAACAATTTCTCCCTTTTTGATTATTTTATTTAAAATTATCAAAACTAAGTAGAAATGCAAAATAAGGCCGGATTCAAAAATAACTTTATATATTTATATATAGATGACCGGAAAAGACAAAATATATAGAAATATTAAGGCCAATAAGAAAAGAAGGATAGTCCCTATTCAGAGTCCGTGAAATCATAGACGCTCTTCTTTTTCTTCGGTTGCTGTTGCTCGGTCTGTTCGGAAGATCGTCGCCTTTTAGATCGGGACCGCAGTTGTTCTTCGACTTCATCCTCGACTTAGTCGGCTTGCTGCGATGTACCCATAATGACCGGTTCAAAGACCTCTTTGAGCAGCTCGGCTATCTGAACTTTCTTAGGGGCCTCCCTCTGTCTCTTTTTCGGTGCTGAAACGGAGGCGGCCGCCTTCTTCTTCTTGTTTACTTCGGAGAATTCTTTCAGCTTTCGTTTTTGCCTTTCCAATCGGGCGGCATCCTCCGCAGCTCGGGAGGCTACTTTCTCAGCAAACCCTGGGAATATGGACTCAACATTTTTAAGTCGCGCGGCTTCCACATCCGCTTCGGTCAGTTGAGACGATCGCGACGCCTCTTTATCTTTGCTAACTTCGGCGTCCAGCGCATCCTGGACCCTTTTAGCCACCTGAGCATCAGCCACTACAGCCACGGCGTCCGCGTTCACCTTAGCCTTTAGAATTTCGGCCATCTGTTCGGAAAGTGCCTTTACTTCGGCCACGAGACTCTCGTTTGTCTTCTCGAGTTCGGAGACCCGGTTAAGTGTCGTGTCGACCCGTTCGAAGTCTTTCTTTAAATCGGAGGTCACATCCTCCAGACTTGCGGTTCGCTGAGCCCATTTATCGCGCTCACCGGCCTCTTCCCACAGACCGTTGCCGAGTTCTGAGAGTCGTTCTTGATGTTTTTCAAGAAGTAGCCTTGTCACGTCGGTGAACTTCAGGGCCGAATCAACTATTCTGTTGTATCTATCCTTGAATGGTTGAAGCTCGGACACGTTGTGTTCTTGTATGCGGTCATCGATCCGTCACGATATGGATGCTTCAAGCTTTTGAAGACGGTCCTCAACCCATTCTTTAGCAGTCCATTCTTTAGTAAGGTCTGAAGCGGTGACTTCCGGTGGTGGGGGAGGTGATTGCTCCGTGAGATTTGGATCGGCTCTGTCATTGGATTCTATCGGTGCAACATTCTCTTTTGGAAGTTCTAATGGTGCCGCATTCTCCAAGATCGGTGCCGCATCCTCCAAGATCGGTACCGCATCCTCCATTGGAGGTGTTGGACAGTTAACCGGAAACTTTTCGATTACGGGAGCAGTATAGACCGGTACTTGCATTCGGCTGCATATCGTTTCCAGCCGCTCGATTTCTTGAATTATTTCCCTTTTTCCTTTTTCAAGCCTTGTTAACACCCGCGGCGCTACGGTGTCCACCGATCCCGTCTTGTTGAGCTCTTCCTTAATTTTCCGGATGCGCTTTCTTAGTTTTCGAAGTTGGATCCTCGGTAACAGGAGACAGGTTCGGCTTTGTACCTCTTGAATTGTGTTGGATTTTGTGAGGCTCATCATCAGGTCCTCTACTTCCTCCAATTTGTCGATGCATTGCTTTTCCGTGTGGCCCAGTAGGATTTCTCTATATGGTGTACCGAACCGGTGCTCATGCCACTCCAAGTATAGCTCTTCAACGTCTTCTGCTCGCTTGTTGATGCCCTGAAGGATTTTCTGCGCTAATCTATCGGCCTCTGCTTCTTCGGCCTCCTCCCTCTATGTGTTGTAGCCTTCATTATCGGCTTCTTTATCAACCTCTTCTTCACCACCCTCTTCTCTATCCTCGGTGGTCTCAGGGTTGGTGTTTGGTTCGGCATCGTTTGGACTCCGAGCCGAATGATCGACGTCATTGACCGTTCTATCATCGGTCCTCTCCATGTCGGTTTGCGCAGAGGCCCACTCCTCATCTTCTGTTTGTTGTGGTGGGTCGGAGAAGGTTATCTTTTCTTTTCCTTTGCCTCCGGTCTTTGCTTTGGCCGGGGCATCTTTCTTTGCGGCTTTCTTCTTTCGGCCACCTGTGGAGCTGGGGGCCGGCTGTGTCCTTTCAAGGAATTGCCTTAATCTGATGAGGCAGCGTTTTGCTACCGCAACGCCGGGACTGATGTTGAGGAATATCTTACCGAGAGGCACGGCGTATCCCCACGACCGGGTTGAGTCCGGTTTCACCATATCCATGAGGTTGCTGAACACCGATCTTGCCCAGTTGACCTCTTTACCCTCCATCAGACCGATTAGCATCTTGATTTTGTCCCTTGTGAGGTTGTTGAGGTTTCCTCCCCTTGCCAGGATCGCCCTTGTGAAGATGTCACATAACGGGATATACTCCAGCCTTAGCATTTGTTTGCTCCCGGATGTTTTGATCGGCTCATTAGATGCCGATAGAATGTAGCAAGCCGATTCAAAGATGTCCTGGTCTATTTCTGCCGTAGCATCCTGGCCGGTTGTTGGAAGACGCAGGCTTTCGGCCACCAATTCTTCGGTGAGCTCTATTCGGGAACCGGATACAGTCGCGGTGATCTTGTCGTAGGCGATAGTTGCGGTTTTAAAGAACTCTTCGACCGCATCTTTGTAAATGACGTGAGGACCGCCTAGGAAATATTCCAGATCGGTTTTGATTACCCGGTCAATAACTTCTTTCGCCTCGGACGTACCATTCAACCGGATTTCCTCGAAATCCACCTGAGAGTAGAGTCTGAACAAAACCGAATCACGCCCCATGTTTAAGAATTTGAGAATGTGAGAGAGAGTACCGATTCAAAAGAGTTAGAAAGCTTAGAGAGAGAAAGTAGATTCGCGTGAGAATGAAATAAAATGACCGAAGGTCCCTTTTATAGATGCGGTTTGGAAGCCCAACCGTCCCATCAATAATGGGCGGGAATTTTCCCTCCAAAATGGAAAAGGCGCCAAACTATGGGCGGTAAAACAAGAAGAGGTGGGCGGCAAATTTGAGCGGGAGATCTCCCTCCAAAGTCTTTTGCTTATGTCATTGATGACGCACTCTTCTTCTAGAAACCGATTGATGATGCGGTTTCGAAGTCTGACCGGTTACTTTGAGTGATTAGAGTGTTAACAGATTAAGCAGATTTTATGTGACCGGATAATAACGCGGTTATAATTTGAAGATGTGAACCGGTTACTTAGATAAATGTTCAAAGAATTGAGAAGACACGGTCATTTAAACTGAAATGATATTAAAATTCAAGAAATAGCAGAGAAATGAAACCGATTATAAGATTCGTTACAGAGATAGGCATACAGAAACAATGTAAAGTACAGCCTATTGAAAAGACATTTTCCAGATTCGTTCTATTGCCGAATCCCTGTCGAGGATGTTTGAAGAGGAAGCCGGTGTGCCCGGTCCGAACTCTAGTCGGTACCCAAGAATCAGCTTGCTGATATGCGGTGCATACCCGAGACCTTTCTTGGTCAGCACCATATTCTTTAGGTTTTCCCATATGACCGATGACCAGTTGATGGCCGATTCGCAAAGAATGTGGGTCATGATGTTGTAGGTATTCCTGGAATACCGTTGATTAGGTGATTGACACAGAATCGACCGGGTCACGATTTCGAGCAGTAGCTAACCGTGACTAGCAAGTTGGGTTTTTGGCCCAAAGTGTTCCACTGGAGAAGGGGTGGCCGACAAGTATTGCGCGGTTTCAAATCCCGCAAGGTCCTGAATAGTCGGAAAGTCAGAGAAACCTTCAGTGGGTAGACCGAATAGTGAGGCAAATTCAACCTCGTCGATCTAGAACGTGTGGTCTCTGACAGTAGAGACGATATACTTCTCCCTGATGCAGGCACTTCGAAAGAAGGCCTTGACATCGTCTAGAAGAATAGGACCGGCCTCTTCAAGAAACGGTTGAAGACCGGTTTCAGCAAGAGAGTCATACATGAATTTCTGCTTAGTAGTACAGTCCCTTATGCCCGTGCAGGAGTTGAAATCGATGCATAGAAAGTTTCCCAGAGTTCTGCTCGGCATGATTTCGGTATTGAGAGAGAGACGGGATTCAAGAAGATCAGAAGTGATTTTGTGCTTTTCAGATGTGATAAAATGAGTAGAGGATGGCTCCTTATATAGGATCGGTTTTTGGAGGGAAAATCTGAGTATTGATGGTCAGTTTTGTTTTATTAAGGAAAAGAATCTTTACCTTTTCAAGGCGCATGGGGAAGTGGCAAATTGCAAAGCCCAAGGTAGGTGTTAGTTGGGAAGCAACCAGTTTGGTTGGAAATTAAATGTGCGGGTGGTTGGGGGTTATCTTATTGATTGAAATTATCTCATTAAATGCACTTGAACATAACCGAGATTAATTAGATAGATGCCGAAAATAACAGAGACAATGCCGAAAATGGCATACATGATGGTGAGGAAAACATAAAATCAAGAGAATCATAGATAAAGCCGAAAGATACATGGATGAGGTCGACATGATCAAACTTGAGCTGGTTAAAAATACACCCGGTGCATGAAGCAAAACGACCGGATGCAAGGAGTGACTTAGGATGCAGAGGGGTTAACATCACTGTTGTTGCGGTTTCTTCTCCTCCAGGCCCTCTCGAACCGCCTATAAAATGGGTCGGTTACTTCTTTGGTGAGCACCTGAGCTTGATTCAAACCTTCGCCGGGACAGGTTGGGACTCCAAGCTCCACGAGGAGACAGCTTAGTTGGGGTATGAAACCGACTGATTGGATGCCGATCATCCAGATAAGGATGTCAAAGAGCACCTTGGACCAGTTGACCGGTGTGCCAGTGATTATAGCCGCCATCATGTTGAAGTTCGAGACACTGTATGTATTAGTTACATCCCTACAAAAAATGCTCTTGCCGATCACATCGTTGAGAAGCTGATATTCAGCTCTCAGACCTGATTTTGCTCTGTGGTCCTCAACCGGTTCGTCAGACCGAGAGAGGGCGACGCAGACTTCGGCTTTTACATCCCTAGGGATGTCCAGATCTGTGATCCCGTGCCTTGGCAGGCTATGACACCTCGCAAAATCTCGTTCAGTGAAATCGAAAACAATGCCTCCCACCTTGGATTGGATGTGTGTGTCAAAGTGGGGGTGCCCCGAAACACCCTTGCATTGTGGAAGAACTCCAGAACGGAGTCCGGATAGATGGAGTGCTTATCACATAGGAAACTTTGGAGGCCGGTTTCCTCCAAAGATTTTATCATCTTGTATATTTCATACTGGTCTGTGGAAGAACAGGATTGAAAATTAACCTGAAGGATGTTGGGAAACTGAGACATTTTTTTGCCTTTGTGAGAGAATGTTCTTGTGACTTGTGAGTGTTGTGGTGAATGTTTGCTTCACTTAAATACTAGTTTAGGGACTATCGTATTGTCCAGGCATTAAATGGGATGGTGTCTATTAACTGCAGGATAAAAGATATTGCATAAAATAGGCATGTTTGCAGTCTAGGTGTCGGTCATAGGCCTGGACTGTGAAAGATATCAAAAGATCTTCACGTCTTTTTAGGCGCGACCATGTTACTCTGAAAAGGCAATGTTTCAGAACAGATATCTACAAGCATTGATAGTTATTCCACTTCTGTGTGAAATTCAAATAATCTAGAATGACCTGCTTCCAAACCGGTCAGTCATCAGTTGTTCATCCCGATGCGGTTAATTGGTGTTTCCACCAAGTAGCCGGTCGGTTTACTCTGTCTGAAGAACTGGGCGGTTCTTCCACAGACACCCTGAGGATTCGAAATTCAACAGCCTAGGAAGAATTACCGGTTTTGTCTGTCTGAACCGGTTTCCCTTTAAGCATCTTTTAGAAGGATTTGACTAATGTCGGTTAAGCCGAGAGTAAGCCTGAATTGAGAAAACTTAGCTTCCTGTAGCGGCTTTGTGAAGATATCGGCTACTTGTTGATCGGTCGGTACGTATTCCAACAGGATATGCTTCAGCGTGACATGCTCCCGGATGAAGTGATGCCTTATGTCGATGTGCTTGGTTCTTGAGTGGAGAACCGGGTTGTAGGTGATCGCTATGGCACTCGTGTTATCACAGAAGATCGGGGACTCTTCGGCTATGACACCGAAGTCCTTCAGCTGTTGTTGGATCTAGAGAAGTTGAGAACAGCAACTTCCGGCCGCCAGATATTCAGCTTCTGCAGTGGATGTGGCCACAGATGTCTACTTCTTGCTGTGCCATGAAACAAGCCGGTCACCAAGGAACTGACATGTTCCGCTGGTGCTTTTTCTGTCAATCTTACAACCTGCATAATCTGCATCTGAGTAACTTGTTATATTGAAAGACGAGTCCTTTGGGTACCACAGGCCGGCATCAGATGTGCCCTTTAGATACTTCAATATCCTCTTTGCGGCTGTGTAATGGGATTGTTTTGGATTTGCTTGAAATCTCCCACAAACACCAACTGCAAACAGGATGTCCGGTCTACTCGCTGTCAGGTACAGTAGGGAACCGATCATGCCCCGGTATGCAATCTGGTCTACCGATTGGCCCTCATCATCTCTATCCAACTTAACTGATGAGCTCATTGGAGTAGCCGCCGAGGAGCAAGTGTCCATTCCGAACTTCTTTAGTAGCTCCTTGGTGTACTTAGGTTGGCTTATGAAGGTTCCTTCCTTGAGTTGTTTAACCTGAAGACCTAGGAAGAAACTTAATTCTCCCATCATACTCATTTCAAACTTGTCAGTCATCATTTTTGAGAACTTATCACATAGCTTAGGTACGGTAGAGCCAAAAATGATATCATCTACATAGATTTGAACAAGTAGGATATGTTCCTTCTTTTCAAATTTAAACAATGTCTTATCCACTGAACCGATGGTGAAATCATGTTCTAGTAGAAATGCGGTTAGTGTATCATACCAGGCTCTAGGTGCTTGCTTTAGACCGTATAAAGCTTTGTTCAGCCGGTATACATAGTTTGGAAATGCAGCATTCTTGAAACCGGGTGGTTGTTCAACGTATACCTCTTCACGTAGGTCACCGTTCAAGAATGCACTCTTAACATCCATTTGAAAAACCTTAAAGTTTTTGAAAACTGCAAAAGCAAGAAAAATCCTAATGGCTTCAATTCTGGCTACAGGGGCGAATGACTCTTCAAAGTCAATGCCTTCTTCCTGTTTGTAACCTTGAGCCACTAATCTGGCTTTGTTCCTCGTGACCAAACCGTCCTCATTGAGTTTGTTTCTAAATACCCATCTTGTTCCTATGACCGATTGATCCTTCGGTCTAGGGACTAGGTACCAGACTTTACTACTCTCGAACTGGTTTAGCTCTTCTTGCATTCCCAAGATCCAATCCGGATCTGACAATGCTTCATCTATTCTTTTCGGTTCAATCTGGGATATGAAAGCAGAGTTAAAATATCCTTCCAGAAGTTGACTCCTAGTTCAAACAGGTTCTGAAGGGTCACCTATAATTTGCTCAGGAGGATGTTTACTATTTCTTCTGAGATTCAATTCAGGGATGTCTACCAAATTACCGTTTATTTGATCAAGGCTAGTCATGTCGGTAGGCTGAGCAGGTTTGTCAGACCGACCGGCTTCCTCGGATTGGACCGAAGTGTCAGCTTCCTGTTGTGGAACAGCTTGATCCGGCTGGGTATCAATATTACCCATTTGGTCATGGACAAACCGCTTGAAGACCGGAGTCTCATCTTCACTATCAGAATGAATGTTGTTATTTTCCAGTCTGTTATGTAGATCAAAGCATGAAGTAGTATTGCTTTCAACCGATTCATCGAAAACAACGTGAATTGTTTCCTCCATGGTTGCAGTTCTATTATTGTATACTCTATATGCTTTACTTACTGCTGAGTATCCTAGCATGATTCCGGTATCGGTTTTTGCATCAAAGACGGTGAGTTGGGTTTACCATTTATATGAATATAACATTTACAACCGAAAATCCTGAGGTACTTGAGTTTGGGAACTCTGTTAAAATAAACCTCATACGGTGTTTTGTTGTGAAATTTGTTTATCAATGACCGGTTTTGTGTATAGCATGCAGTGTTGATAGCCTCAGCCCAAAATTTCTAAGCAATGCCGGAATCGGCTATCATGGACCTTGCGGCTTCCTTGAGAGTCCGGTTTCTTCTCTCGGCCAGGCCATTTTGTTGAGGAGTCCTAGCACTAGACAACTCGTGTCTAATGCCGGATTCATCAAGGTATGCAGCTAATGTGCTATTGGTAAATTCGGTACCTCTATCACTACGAATGCTATTAATGCGAGTTGATTTTTCATTTTGCAGACGCTTAAGAAGTGTAATCAGGTTTGATACAGTTTCACGTTTAGATGGTAGAAATATTACCCATGTATATCTAGAATAATCATCAATAACTACCATGGTGTAGAGCATACCTCCTAGGCTAATGACCTGAATCGGTCCAACTAAATCCATGTGAAGGAGGTCTAAGCATCGGCTAGATTGGATATTTCCTTTGCTTTTAAAAGATGACCTAGTTTGTTTACCCATTTGGCATTCTGAACAAACTTTATCCTGGTTAAATACTATATCGGGAATACCTTCAACTAACTTTTTACCACGAATGTAGTTTAAGGTTTTCATGTTTAGATGGTTTAGTCTTTTGTGCCATAGCCAGGTTTGATCAGTCTTAGCTATCATGCATATGGGATGTTCTACTCTAGTTTTCCAATCTACCTTGTAGATGTTATCTATCCTATTTCCGGTTAGTAGTACTATGCCTTGAGAGTTCTTAACTAAGCATGCATGTTTAAGAAATTCTACTGTGTATCCGTCATCACACATCTGACTAATGCTAAGTAGATTAAAACGTAGGTTTTCAACTAGAAGTGCATTATCAATAGTTAGGTTACCATGGACAATCTTACCCTTGCCCACAGTTTTACCTTTTGAGTTGTCACCAAAAGTGATTAAAGCACCGGTTACCGATCTAATGTCGGTTAGCAAATTACTGTTTCCGGTCATGTGCCTGGAGCAGCCACTGTCCAGGAACCAATCAGAGTTTCCTAGCCGCTTCTTTGGGTCCTGCAAAATGTACATATTTACAACTATTTGGTACCCACATTTACTTGGGTCCACATGCGATTAGTCCCTTAGGTATCCAGACCTTGATAAATCGGACGGTCTTCTTTGCTAGGGTTTTAACTGTCCTTTTGGCACTCGGTCTCGTGTATTTCGGTTTTCCTTCAAATGTCCTAAATGGTGATGGTCTTTGGTTTGGTGATCTGTAGTTTGACCTACGCGGTTCAGGAAAGTTTTCCTTATATTTGAGGATTTCGGCTTTTCTTTTCACAGGGTCAAGCCATGAATAGGTTGGACCAACATAATCGTATTTTAGCTTTTCTTCCCTATAATATGCGGTCTCCTCTTCTTCAGCGGTACAGGTGCTCTTAAGAAATTTTATAAAGGGGAGGTTTCCTTTTATAAGCTTTCCTTTCCCTATGGGTTTTCGGTCTTTAGATCTATTCTCTGTGTATCCTAGGCCACGCTTACAACGAGGATGTCTGTAGTGTCTATTCATGTTCTTTACTATATCACTAGATCTCTTATACGCGGCCATCTTATATTGATGTCTGGCATTTTCTTCCTTGGTTAGTTCTCTAGTCGGTTCACTAGGTTGTTCGGTCTTAGGATCTAATTCGGTTTCTAGGGTGTGGGTATCATCAGGTTGTATGACTTCCGGTTCGGTTCTGATAGGTACCTCTGGTTCTATTGAAATAGGTATTATGGGATCGGGCTTGATGTTGAGGTGCTTAGGTAGCATGGTTAGTAGGTTCTTATATTCTTCTACCATGTCATTCAATGCATTGTATAATTCATCCTTAGTAAATTCTTCACAAGGAGAGTCAAAAACCTGTTCCTCTTTTGCCATGAGACATGTGAGTTCATCGTCACTATCACTGCGAGCCCATAGACTTCCTCCATCGTCGGCTATCAGTGCTTTCGGTACCTCACTTCCTTCACCGGCTTGTTGATAATTGTTTCTGTCATTTTGATAGTCCGGTTTCTGGGTATCCCTCCTTGGTTTCCTGCATTCCCACTTAAAATGTCCCAAACAGTTACAGTTATAGCATCTTACATTGGATTTGTCACCATAGTAGTTGTTCGTCGGTTGGCCCTTTTCATGAACCTTCCAAACTTCTGTGCAAGCATAGCCATGGCATCCTCAGTGAACTGTTCGACGGTTCTGATCGGTGCGGGTGCAGGAACCGGTATCGGTGCAGGTGCGGGAGTAGGTACAGCCGGTTCAGTAGATGTGATTAGTGCTCTGGTTGATGTTGAAGCCGAGACTTCCTCTTCAGTTCTAGATCTCATTTCGAACTCATATGCCTTAAGATCTTCGAATACATCGTATAATTTCATCTTACGTAGGCTCTTTGATTCCCTCATGACCATCGTTTTTATGTCCCAAGCACTTGGAAGAGATCTCAAAACCTTCATAATGACCTCTTTGTTGTCATACTTCTTGCCCAGAGTTGCTAACTCATCTAACACACCAGTGAACCGGTCACTGTATTCCTTCATAGTTTCTCCTGGTTTCATTTTGATGCTTTCAAACTTCTGTGTGGCTACCATTATTTTGTTCTCCTTTGTTCTTTCATTTCCCTCAAAGATCTGGATAACCGTGTTCCATGTCTCCTTCGCAGTTTGGCAGTCTCTGATCTTGCAGTATGTGTTTCTGTTCACGCTGTTGGAGATCCGGTTTCTAGCATGGTTGTCCAGATTGTTTCTTCTCCTATCTTCAGCCGTCCATTCCTTTCTATCCTTATCAATAATTATCGGTCCTTCGGTCAGAATGGATTCCATTTCATCATCCAAGGTGACTAGGTGCAGGTGCATGCGTGCCTTCCAGTTGGCAAAGTCATCACCTTCTAGCATTGGAGGCCTATCCTGATACATGCTTGCTTAAGTATTGAAACTACCTGCTCTGATACCAATTGTTAGGATCTAGATCGCCGCTGGTGAACCGGGGGTTATACCGGTTAGCGATTCACACTCGAAGGGTGGTGATTAATCTGGTTAGAGATTAACACCGGGGTTTCAATACTACACAACCTGTCACAAACCCTTGAACTAAGTTCAAGCGCGGAAGAGGTTTGCTTTCAGATTGAAGCAGCACACTTGTTTGATAAACAGGGCCGGTTTAGGAAGATGGAGGTTTGGAAATGGTGGGTCGGTTTCGGTAATCTGGATATTCGGTATGGTTAGTGTAGAGTCGGTTTGGAGCGGTGTGGTTAAGTTAGTCGGTTAGATAATGAAGCCGGCAGAAAGTAAATAACAAGACAGATTTTATGAATGTTCGGAGATAAAACTCCTACGTCACCCCTTCCTCTCGAAACCGCGAGAAGGATATTCACTAAGGAATACAAGTACAGGCCGATCGAGACTTATTTCCTGTTCGATAACACTCTTACAATTTACACCGAAATTGTAGAACACACTTTAACTTTCAACACTTAGGCTTTATAAAACAGCACACTCTATCACTTGTAGTAAATTCTCTTGATATCTCAATATCACACTGTTGTCTCTTAATGTCCCGCTTAAGTCACTGCATTTACTCTTCTTCAGCTACCCCTTTTATAGGTGAAATATGCCAACGGTCATATTTCACTGCCTTGAATCTGATTGGCTGATCAGAGGTGCAGTGATTCAGTGTTTCAGAGGTTCAGACCTGCGGTCGTTTCCTCAGACCTGATGGTCAACCTCAGACCTGGTATTATGTCTCAGACCTGGCGGTCTGTTCTTCCGGTGTGTAAGACAAACCTGCCGGGTTTGTCTTTTACTTGATGTAGGCACTGTCTGTTGGACAGTTGTCTGTACTTGGAAGATTTCCTTTCTGTCTTATCCCGAAGTGGAAGGATCCGGTAGTACTGTCTTCTGCAGCCTACAGTCTTTCCTCAGACTTGAATGAATATGGAAGTGTTCAGTCTGTTCCTTTGGTATCGTTCTCAACAGATACCCGAAATGTCTTCTTGTACTGGTCGGTCATTTGACTTGGCCGAAGGGCTTTTGGTATGAGTGATGTAACCGGACTTCTTCCGGTTATTCCTCTCTTGTGGATGATCGGCTGTTTGATGATTCCGGTTTTAAGCTTTGGCCAATCTTTTCTTTGTGCGGTCACGTTCCGAATATTCTTGTTCGGTTTAGTAGCTTGACCGATTGGTTTTCTTTAGTCGGTTCTTTCATCCGGTCTGGTTCCTTGTTCCTGTATGTGAAGTTTATTTAAGTTAGGTTTATTTGAACCGGTCTAAATTTATCTAACAATTTCTTACACATATTATCTTATATTCTAATCCACATATGTATATAATATATATAATAACGATTAATTATATTTTTCAGGTTGGTCAACAAATAGATCGGTTGACCGATCAAATTATTTTTGCGAGTTAACCACGAATCTTAAAATAGAAGATAAATGAAATGTTTGACATAAATAACCTTTTATATTCTCCTTAATTTCTCTCTTTATACTTTTTTTTAAATGATAACATTCCTCTTTTCTCTCTCGGTCGATTTCGGTAAGAATGGTCAAATCTGGTCATTTTTCTCTCATTTTAGGATCTACTTACAATTTTTTTTCCAGATTCAAAACGTGGAAATTTAATTTTTGTTTCAACGACATTATAGTTACTAATAATCTAGTCTATGATTTTTACATGTTCAATGATTTCTCTTTCAATAGTGTTTTTTTCTTTTTAATTTTAGAATATTCTTCCTGTTTTCTGTTTCAGAACGCCAGTTTCAGTTTCGCCTCTCTAGTCTCTGCTTTTGGTTTTAGTTTTTTATGTTTAGAGTGACGATTATTTTCTCTATTAATTTGTCAAGGTTCAAGGATCCCTTTCTTTCACTGGTGTGTCTAGATACAAGCAATTCAATTTATTTGGATATTAAAACAATGAATCTTGGAGGAAATGTTTGTTCCTTTATTTGGTTCTTTTGTTTTAATGAAGAGTCGATGGTAAATAGATGCGGTTAGAATTATTCGAATTAGATCCAAATTTAAATTGTAAATAATTAAAATCTGAATGTAAAAACGTACTTTAATTGTAATAATGAATATTCTCTTTCTTTAGAATGGAAATGTTGTTTAATATACTATGTCCTTAGACTTTCTTTATATGGAAAGTTTTTTCAATTTGATGAGTACGTCAATGATTTTCCCTCTCTGCTAATGAGAATGCGAAAGAGAAAATGATTGTACTTCAAATGAGGATCATTAAAGTTATAAAATAACTAGCATTATTTAGTTATTATAGTTTTGTCATTTCTAATTTATCCCTTCATAAAATTAAATATGTCACTTATATATCCTCACTTTATATTCATGATAAATACACGCATAAAACATAAACTTAATTTCACATTATTTTGGCTTATATAAAATATGACATTTATACAATTATTTATTATACTAGTGACCATATAAATTTCAACAATCTCTCACTCGGTCACGTGTACAAAAATTAATCTATCAACCATAATGTTCATGAAGTTTATGTAATCTCAATTATATGTTGTATAAAAAATTTTACCAATTAATCATATCATTATAGGTCCAAAGAGCTCATCTTTGTATTTAAGCACAACTAGACCCAACAATGATCACATAAATCAATACAATTAATAGACACATAATATCATGAATGTGAGGAATAAATTTTTCATGCGCAATAATTTTTTCATGTCAAATTTGAACTAGTCCTACTTGGCTTTAATATGATCATACTTTAAACATAATTATACAAAGTTTAATAAACTAAATAATACATAATTTATGATCAGAATAAAACTTCATAAATATCTATAAAATAACTAAACTGAAAGACAACCAAATTACAAACTCCCACTAAAGTTAGAGAACATCGATCTCTACGACACTCATACGAGCAATATTCTCATGAAAAACATTAGGTGATAAACCCATTGTCAAGGGGTTCATGACCATAGAGTTTGTAAATAAATATTTTATAGAAATCTATCAACCTTGTATAATTTCATTCACAACAAGAAACTTGATATCAATATCACTTAATTTGATGCTTAGTAACATGTCAAAAATTCTGCTGCAATAGTGGATGATATTGTAACACTAAAACTCTACACACCAATTTATAAAATTAAAATAATTATTTTGATTTATTTTTAAATAAATAGAAAAAAGATAATTAATCCCATGGATAAAACCCAATTAAAACAATTAATTAGACTAATTATTGTGATAATTAAAGCTTAATTAATTAAGTAAAATTGCCAAAATAAAAAAAGTTGAAATTATTTGGCAAAAATGTTGTACTCATTTTATCATAAAATAATTTTAGAAAAAAAAAATCAAGGGATTAAAATAAATAATTAAGGATGAAGTGAGGTACCCATTTAATCCCCTAAAATATTTATTTAACCCTAAAATATAAAAAAAAATATAAAAAAAATTGGGAAAATATTTGCATATTTAATTTAATATTTTGTGTATTTAACAAAACAAAATTAAAGCCAAAAAGGTGATAGAAAAATAAATTTCAAACAAACCCTTAAGTTTCAAAATAAAAATAAAAATCGTAATCAAGTGTAGCCGAAATCCTAGAGGAAAGCTACATCCAAATTCGCACTCATCGGATGAGCGTTGCATTTTTATCCAACGCTCTAGATGTGCCTGTGTAGCCCGCTGGATCCATAGGAACGCGCGCCCAAAAAACACCGGATTCGCTAACGATTGTTAGTTGAATTGCTAACGGAATGCCCAAACGCCAACGACACTAGACAGACTGCTGATGGAACGCTCTAACGAGCATGACACGATGTCGTTTCAACTGTCATTGTTGTCTTCAACGCGACGCCAAAGAGATAAGGATGAAATCATATCCTTTGATTTTCCAAAAGTGGAACTTCCTCCACAGTCAACAAAAACAACTGATTCAAAATCTGAAATGATCACCCTACTTCGGTGATCATTTCTCTTACATCGATAGGGATGATTCATCCCTATTTTGTCAAGTTGGTTTAAGAATAACCAAAACGCTAATAATGGCTTTTGGCTGATTCGATCCACTTGAAGCCTCCACCGACTCAAGAGGCTATAAATATTATCCCTCAAGCCCTATATCAAAAGAAATCAAAAATCCGCTATTTAAGCTCAAAGTTTCGGATTTATCGAATTTTCTATATAAGGCTCTAAATCTTTAATCAAGTATCCCAAAAGCTTTCCAAAGGTTTAAGAAGTGTTCTTCAATCCTTGGTAAGCTTCCAATCATCCTTTAATTCATACTACTAGTATGAAATTGATTTAATATTTTAGTTTTTATAAGCTTGTATGATGTCTGGTTCTTCAATTTGATGGTTGTAAATTGATCTTTTGAACATTTTGTGAGCTTTCTATGAAAGCTAGAACCAATCAATTGGTATTTATAATAAGAAAAAAACCGAATTTTGAATTTAAAAGATTAAAAAAACGGGTTTATTGTTCTTGGACTAATCCTTGAGGATCATAGATCACAACCTAGAAATCTTTCCAACATAATTATAATGATGTTGAGAAACTGTTTGGATCATGTTCGATCCATCCCGATCAAAGTTTGATCAAAATTTTTAAAATAATTGAAAATTTTGAGTATTTGATTTGGTCCAAACGAACATTTAGTGTTCTTGTTTTGTATCAATCAAGTCTATGAGGTATAAGGAAGCTAATGGCTAACTCCTTTCACTTCAAAACAGTTTTAAAACCAAAAAGCCATTTTTTGACTAGAAGTTATTCTAAACAAATTGATCATCATTCAGGTAGATTTATTCCTTGTGATGAGGATCTAAATGTTCCTAGAAGTTTTGTAAAGTTACTCAGGCACTTGGATTAAAGAATCCAAGCCTCCATCAAAATTGCAAAATCTGCAATTTTAATGTTATTGAGGACTAGTAGATCCGACCGAAAAACTTAACCTAGGACCAATAGGTCCGACCGTGGCTTATTAGCTAGGACCGAGAGGTTCGACCGATGTTCTTCAACTAGGGCGGTTAATCTTTACATCTGATTCAGAGTTCGGACCTAGGACTGAGAACTCTCAAACCTATGACCGATGACCTCCACTAAGACCGAGAGGTAAAACCTAAGACCAAGGAATCTCGACCTCAATCGAGAATCCCTATACACAGGACCGATGAACCTAGCCTAGAGCTAACCTAGGACTGGTGGTTTATACACCCCGACCGATAATCTAATTCAAGGACCGAGAGTCCTTATTACCTTGACTGAGGCTTCTTAGACCGAACTGATGAGTCTGACTGAAGGTCTTGGACCCCGACCGATGAAAACATACCCAGGGCCTAAGACACCGGTCCTAAGGCCTGTTTTGTTCCCTTTTAAAAATTCCAAAATTATTTTTGTAATTTTTGAATCTCAAACCATTTTCTAAAAATTCTAAAAAATTAGAAATTTCTTTTAAAATATTTTTAGGATATTTCAACGAAAATATATTTTAAAAAAGACTTATTTGGGATTTATGTTTAACCCTAATGCCTTTAAAAAATAATATTGTTCAAGTATTTCCTCCTTAAGTTAACGTCATTAGTAACAGGTACCAGCATTTAAATATTGTTGTTACAATATTTTTAATAACACAAAAATTTTATGCATGTTATGCACCTAAAGAATAATCGGTAAAAATTAAATGTTAAACAATCGATTTTCAAAAGCTAAATTTTTAAGTAGAGACTGTTTTTAAAACGGGTACGGAGGATGAAGCATGAAAGGCCTTTCCCGAGTATCACCAAACTATGAACTGAAACAAACTATGGTCAATACGTTTGTATGAGTGTGCCATTTTTATTGGTTTTCAAAAATTAAATTGTGACTTTGTTTCAAAGTAAACAATCTTTTAAATTAATTATGTTTAATTAATTTAAAAAAATGATTTCTAAAAAAAATCAAATTTCTATTTGATTACCGTAAATTCCCAGATTATTTAAAATTGAACCCCAAATTAATTATTTTTAATTGATTTCATAAACCTGTCAAGAATCGAGGTTGAAATTTCTCGAACCTCGAGTTTTGCACAGAATCTAAAACAAAGGGTTTTTCTAGAGGTTATAGAAGCCGTAAGTGTTTGTTTGATACTTTATCAACAAATGACAAAACCAGCTAGCGAAAAATATAATATGAAGTAGATTTCATATTGTTTTTGGCATCTAGTAAGATTGGAGTCAGAATATCCAATGATTCCAAGAATATCCGACCTCCTATAAGTGAGTATTTAATTCTTAGTTCTTTTCAAATATCTCATAACATTTTCTACTTAATTAATGTCAAGCAAATTTGTGGCAAACAAAATGCCACCCACATATAAAACCATAAATAGACGTTTACTCCCACTGAACTTGTGATACACAAATAGTCAACTAAATTCACCTTAAAACCAAAAGAGAGAATTGTTATTTTGTAAAATTTATGGTACCATTAACGAGACGCCTCTTTAACTTTATAGATGAATTTCTGTAATTTGTAAACCATATTAATTTGGTCTATCAACACAAAGTTTTCTCGTTGTACCAAATTGTTTTTTAATGTCTACATTGAAAAATTCCATAACATTTATATTGGTGAAGCTCCATATCAAAATATACAACTAGTGCCATAAAATTGTCCCTAAAGAGTAATTCGATTAAACTTGATTATCGCAAAGACATTTGATTTTGAGGTTGTTGTGTTTGTACTTAATGAATTTAATCAATATTGTATTGTTACTCTTGAATTTTGTTTGAACTTTATCATCATTAGGAATAAAATCCTTATCATTTTCAAAAACATTTGAGATATAAATTAAATTTTTCTCAATAAGAATTATTCATCTAAATTATTTTCAAAAACAAAATCATTTCTCCCCTCAAACTCAATTTCCTGTAAAACAATATAACAGTCTCTTCTAAAAAAATCTATAACTTGACATCGTAAAAATTATAGCTCTTAATTACTTAGAATATTTAATAAAGTAGTTGGTCACATTTATAAACTTAATTAACAACTAAATTCAAATAATGATTTATCCAATCTCAAAATACTTAATGCAACATTAATATCAAGTCTTTGGACAATAATATTATTTTATTTTTTGGGAAAATGGTTAATACAATTTCATTAAAAATCTCAAAAGTGAGAGAGTCAAGAATCAAAGCTAGACAGATCTTAGATATGATTAAAGGATGACAATCAAGAAACCCTAAAGAAACTTATTAGTGGCTTTTGCGGAAAAAAATAACAGAGATTACAAATGAAAAGTATACAATCAAAGATATATCCTAACTACCCCAATCAGTGTGTTTATTTTCATATAAACTTATTTCTTCATAAGACCTTCTTCCCCTCCCCCTTCCCTTTCCCCTTCATTTTGCGATATAAGGAGATTGAATTTAAGAAGATGATGAAGTTTTCTTATTCGCATTGTGTAATATTTGTTTATACGAACCCGTGCTAATCTATAGGAAGAGTTATTTTCAGGACTTCAAGGTTCTTATCTTTGTTGTCCTATACTTGAATTTCAGCATTCTTGCCTTTGTTTCCTTCAGCATTAGCTTTGGTATCCTCTGCACTAGCCTTGGTATCCTCTGCTTCAATTTGATTACTCTGAGTATTTTCTTCTTTGGTTTCCTCTACTACAACTTGACTTGTTTGAGAATGAACTTCATTTTTCTTCCTCAACCTTTATTTCATTACAACCTTTATCCTTTTCTTAATCAAAGTCTCCTTTACCCTCTTTTCTTCAATCACATTGCTATCTTTCTTTTTAGAGTCCTCATTGGGTTCAACTTCTTTCTCTTCCTCCACACTTTACTCTTTGTTGTTAAACTCCTCTGTTTTATTTTCTTGCATTTTTCTTCTTGGTCTTTTATTATTCTTTGCTCTTCTTCCTTAGCTTTAGCACATTTTGTACCGATATGTTGGAAAGTATTACAAAATGAACACCTGTGTGGCCTCCACTTATAAGTGATTCCCATGATAATAGATTTTCCTTTCCTAATGACCACTATCATTTATCTGACAATGTACTTCGAGGATGCACCTCAATGTTAATTCTAGAAAATGAAAGATGTTTTCCTCCTTCAGTAATTGGGTCCATATATAATGGTCTACCCAATAAATATACAAAATGACTAAGAGCTTCTACATTATACATGTGTGTATGGATATTCCAAAGTTTGATCCATATATGAGTTGTTTCCATAGGTTTTCTTAATATGTTAAAATCTCCATAACATCTTTCCAACTTCATGCACTTGGATCAAATATATGTAAGTTCATTTTTTTGTTTCATCCATATTTGATCCCTTCTTAAATTTAATAAAGTAGATATCATGTACATTTGTTGAAATTTTCTCTAGTTCATTTTCCTTCCATTGCTTCATAAGTTCCTCTTTGATGATTAGGAAGGAAACTATATTCTTTCCTATGTAGTTACCTACCACTAATTTTTCACATTCCATAACACAATTTTCTTCTACTACAGCAAGTAATTTAAATTCAAAAGGAGAATTCAGTACCTCCACTTTTGTATGTATATTGTCTAAGTAGATTTTTCTTTTGTATGCATGATCTTCAACATTTTTCCCCATGTTGTCTTTCCAGACTTCATTGATTTTCCATGTAGAATATTTCTGATAGTATATGTCTTGGATTTAGGATCCTTCATTAACTCCTTCATTGTTGCAACATAACATTTTACTATCACTTCATATTCATCATTCTTGAGTAAATTTTAGTCTTGGAGATAGTGAATGTTAAGTTGGACCGTTGTGCTTTATATTTTCTCATTTCTAAGTACAATCTCTCCTTTATTATTTGGGATTTTAGTCTAAATAAAGTGGCCCTTTGATTAAACTCTATAATCTAAACTCCTTTCTTCTCATTGATCCCTGCATTATTTTCCAAAGGCTTTTGGGTAGTAATTGGGTCTTTGCTGCTTTCCTGCACTTTTTTGTTAATTACTTCTTCAGCTATTCTATTAATTTCCTTCTCTGCAGTTTCTTTGACTCCTTTAAGAACAAAGTCATGTACTTTTTTCTCCTTGTTATTTTTTCGTATACCCATATTCAAATAAGACTTCAGAAAGGGGATTAAAGTTAAAGTAACAATCTGGAAATGAACTTATTTAAATCTTAGACGATTTTTCCTCGATGTGTCAAACGTGTCAGACGTACCTATTGTGTCGATCGTGTCATACGTGCCGCCGATTTTTACTCTGACAATGTTTCCCTAACTGACTACCAAATCAACTAAATTGCGCGACCGAGCTAACAATAGTATTAATTGTTAATAGTATTTTGGTATAATAATCAAACATTAATAACAAGACATGTCAAATAATATCTTTGGATGGATTAATTATTCACATAAATAAGACATTATAATTATCACATGTTTACCATCACAAGTATTTATGAAATTCCATCAATTAATTATCAGTCTTTGGGCTAAATAATATAATCACATGAATTACACATGTTTACCATTCAAAATTTTCTTCAATTAATTTCAACGAACATTATTAATTTCATGATTATTTGTATCAATCAATAAAATCAAATAATGAACAATAATATCATTATTTTAAATTTAAATTACATATTATTATTATATATAACCCAAATCAATAATATATAGTTTATCGAAGAAACATGTAATTTTATTTTAAATTAATGACAAGTAGTTTATTTTATTTTATTAAAAAAATGAAATTATACATAGGTCAAATCTTAATTCTTGAATTAGAAATTTGTATTGTCTCATATTAATTAAATAATAAATCTTCTTTTTTCTTAGACTTTCCTTATATGAAATGTTATTTTCCAATTTGATGAGTAAGTCAATGATTTTCTCTATATTTCAATGGGATGCAAATGAAAAAAATTGATTGTACTTCAAATGGAGACCATTATCATTACAAAATAACCAACATTATGTTAGTTATTATAATTTGGTCAGTTCTAATTTAACCCCTTCATAAAATTAGAAATGTCCCTTGGGTATTCTCACTTTATATTAATGACAAATACATCCATAAAACATAAACTTAATTTCATATTAGATCACAATATTTCGACTTATACTAAATATGACATTTACAAAATTATTTATTATTCCAGTGACCCTATAAATTACAACATACACATTATGTATAGATTCAATTTAACACAAGAGATTACAGATTCAATAAAGTAATTCTTTTTGAATGAATTTTTTTTTTTTTGCTAAAAATGTGTTTGAACTTTAAATGTCTTAGTTTTTATGTGGAAAAATATCAAGAAGAAAGTTGAAAATTTATAAATAACTTGTCATTGTGATGTATGATACTGGGTGTGTTGTAGAGGTCCTAATATATCAACTTTTTTCAATAAATAATCTTAATGAACCGATGAAAGAGAGATAGGAGAAAAATATCTAAAGTGGTTTTATGAGGTCGATGTATCTAAGGAGATATTGTTATTGTTTCTTAAATTCTCATTGAAAAGTATTTGAATTCTATCCCTAGCTAGATTTAGAGTTAATACAAAAATCATAATGAACCGATGAAAGAAAGATAGGAGAAAAATATGAAAAGTGGTTTGTTGAGCTTGATGTATATCTTGAGATATTGTTTGTGCTTAAATTTCTCATTGAAAATTATTTGAATTGTAGCTCTAGCTAGATTTAGATTTAATATGTAGATTATATAAACCTGATTTTTTGGTAGTTGCGATTGTAATGTAGGATATTATGGAGGAATTTGTAAGAAGTTCGAGGAGTTTCTGGTTCACACGTATTGAAGAATTATAGCCCTAGCTAAATATAGATTTAACATAATTTTTGCATTTTTTATTGAAATTCAATGTTTAAATAGTTGGAAGAACATCAATAAGGTAATTGAAAATGCTTAAATATCTTGTGATTGTGAGATATGATATTGAGTATGTTGTGGAGGTACTAATGCATCAACTTTCTTGAAAATGATTTAAATTGTAGCCCTAGCTAGATTTAGATTTAATATGTAGATTCTATAAATATAATTCTTCGGTAGGGGTGAGTTAGTTCGGTATAGCTTAATATTTTATCCATACCTTATACCTTACCTAAAATTTCGGTATGCAAAAAATGCACACCTTTACCTTACATTGATTTTGGCATACCTTGATTTCGATATACCTTAATTTCGGTAAACAAAAAAATCATACCTTTACCTTACCTTGATTTCGGTATACCTAAATTTTGGTACGGTATCGATATTATACCTTTGATACCTAAAAAACATATTAACTTAAAAAAATCAACCTAATCGGTAAGGTAGAGATTGCATAATATATTGAATAATATTTTAGTATAATAAAAATTTAATATTATTAAAAATATATATTTTTATAATTAAATTAATATTAAATATATTTAATTATTTCCTTATAAGTATTATATATATATATATTAACTTATAAATACTATTTCGGTATATCTCGATATACCAAAATTTTAAAACCTCATACATTTACCGTACCAATAGTTTCGGTATCGGTATCATACCTTACATTTTTTTCGGTATACCTTAAAA
Source organism: Impatiens glandulifera (assembly GCF_907164915.1). NCBI lineage: Eukaryota > Viridiplantae > Streptophyta > Magnoliopsida > Ericales > Balsaminaceae > Impatiens > Impatiens glandulifera. The sequence continues at coordinate 79,193,406 of NC_061862.1, read as the reverse complement.
ATCGATATTTTTGATATATTGCGGTACGGTATTTTCGATATATTGCGGTACGCTATTTTCGATATACCTTTGATATCGATAATTTTTCCCACCCCTATTCTTCGGTAACTGCGATTGTAATGTAGAATATGATTGAGGAGTTTGTAAAGATGTTCAATGAGCTTTCTAGTTCACATGTATTTAAGAATATTTGTAGCCCTAGCTAGATGCGGAATTAACTTAATTTCTAGCATAAATTCTTGAAATCTAATTATTGAATAGTTGAAAAAACATCAATTTAATTTAAAATGTTTAAATATCCTGTGATTGTGATGTATGATATAATTGAGTATGTTGTGAAGGTACTAATGCATCTAATTCTTTTTAATTCTTAACGAACCAATAAAAGAGATGAGAAAAATATATCCAAAAGGGTTGGATAAGCTTGATGAATTTCATGACGTATTATTTATGTTTCCTGAATTTCTCGTTGAAGACGATTTAAATCATAGCCCCGACTAGATATGATTCTAAAAATTTGATTCTTCAACAATTGCGGTTGTGATGAATGAAATGATATGATGCAACAAGTTTTTGTAAAAAAAAAAGAATTTTCCTGAACCAATGAAATATGATCCAAAGTTGATAGAGTAACACAATGTTGGAATACCGGGAGGAGAAAAAGTATCATTTAATGCAAAAACAATAACAACACTGAACAATTGGGAAAACGAAAGAAAACAATAAAAAACACATACTCAATATTTATAGTGGTTTGGCCAAAATAGACCTACATCCACTTTCGAAACACAAGAGGATCTCAACTTTATTATCAAGATTGTTATAGGAGTATTAGAATGATTATAATTAATCTCACACACAACTCACAAAGAAGTGATCATCTCAAGACAAATACTTGACTTTCTAAAGTGTCCAACTGCACTTTTAAATAAGCTTCAATTGGGTCAATATCAATATCTGGTTCAAATCTCTAAAAAACTTCCAAAATATTCTTACTATATTTCCTAATTGTATTTCCATAACAAAATACCTACTTTCCTTTTGTGTAAATCTTATTTCCTAATATCAAGTTTATACACCAAAAGATATAGTTTTCTTTTGTTGAATATATAATTTCCTTGTACTAAGATTGTGTACTATGAATATACCATATTTGTAATATTGTAAATCCATTCTTAACACTCCACCTTGATTTACAAGTTATCTCCCTCTTGTCTTCCATCATTTGCTTTGTCAACAAGCAAAGTCTTCATAGCTCCCAAATCCAGAAAAAACCATATATTAGCAAATTTTTCACCTTCTTGATAACAACTTCACTTTTCTCGATTACGCTCCTCTCGATGTACAACCCATTCGACAAGAGTAAAACTCATTCGACAAGAGTAAAACTCATTCGACAAGAGTAAACCCCATTAGACAAGAGTAAAACCACGGGACCCTTAGGCCGCTTAAATCATTCATATGTCACATATAATGGGTTACTCAATGTTTTTGCAAATTTAGATTTAAAATCTAATGGATTACATAAACCTTCAAAAACATCATCATCGTAAAAGATGGTACATACATATAATATGTATATTCACCAATTGTGGAAATAACTAAACCTAGGTATCTAGGGAGTGAAGAAAAAATAGTTGAAGAAACATATATTTTCTTCCTAATACCTACCTTTCGTCTTGATTCATCTTCGTCTCTTTATCTCGTTCTTGTCTCTAGAATTTACAATCTGATAGATTACTTAAATCCTCAATAACAATATCATCATGAAAGATGGTACATACAGATGAAAAATATCTTCACAAATTGTGGAAATACCTAATCATTGGTATCTAGGGAGTGAAGAGAAAGTATTTGAAGAAACATATATTTTCTACCTAGCACCTGCCTTCATCTTGATTCGCCTCCCTCGTTTTGTCAAAACTGAGGACACCCAGAACGAACTTTCATCGCCTACTCCTGAAAATAAGATACCAATCGAAAGCCGAGAAGACCCAAGACAAACTTTCATCGTCTACTTCTTCAAAATTAGATTTTTATCAAAAACCGAAGACACCCAAGATGAACATCCATCGTCTACTTCCTCAAGATAAGATATTTATCGAATTTGAGAAGACCCAAGATGAACTTCCATAGTCTACTTTTTCAAAATCAGATATCTGTCGAATACCAAGGACACCCTATACGAACATCCATCGTCTACTTACTCAAAATTAGATATTGATCGAAAACCGAGAAGACCCAAGACGAACTTTCATTGTCTAAACAATTAGGTATCCAACGACATCTTTTTACTCAAGTTCTAGAGAAACATTTAACACCCATCTTTCTTTGAACTTTGCACACTCAACCAACTTAAGCGCATACTTATCTATTTGTCTTCAATTGTTTTCACCATGCTTTATAGTTTCTTCGAAAGAAATTGCGAATGTCCTTCCATTTGAATTGATCGAGCCTCACATCTACCCCATTTTTTATGACTAGGAATCACATTCAATGTCTCATTCATCTTCTCGCATTATATGACAATTCAATGTTCTCATTCGCCTTCGAATTGACCGAGCCTCTCATCTAGCCCATTTTTCATGACTATGAATCTCAATCAAGGTCTCACTTATTTTCTAAATAAGATGACAAATCAATAATCTAAATAATCTTAACTATAATCCACAATGCATGGACAATTAAGATAAAATAAAAGAAGTACCCAAACCATCACCTTTGAATTAACTAAACCTCCAATCTTTCCTCTTTTTTATGACTAGGGATCTCATTCAAGGTCTTATTCATCTTCTCATATTTAAATATAATGCAATGATTTATTCTTGATTCGTTATAGAGTTTCTTCATGATGTCTCCACCTAAATTTATAAGTGTCTTCCATTGGTTCTCCTCTTCTTGGTCTTTCATTCATATTGCATGTTAACTAGCAATATGTCAATCCTTAATCACTTGTCAACTCAACATCTTGCAATTTGGCCCAAAGGATTGCCTTGTCAACATGTCGACAATGTTGTCATCAATAAATGCCTTTTTGATAAGATTTGTTGAGTACCATTCTTTTTATTCATCCATAGCCAATGATACATCTTCACCAAGGTCATCATATTCCCAACATTAGAAGAAATCTCAATGGTCCCATGACAATTATCCCTTTGTAGTGTGCCTTTTTTATGACATATCTCAACCTCGAGTTGTGAATCATCTTGAATCACTACTTGTGTCTTCATTGTGTGTGCTCCAACATTGTCAAACTTCACATCAAGACTTAGAATAACATTATCTCCACCTTCTTCTAGCCAAACTCTATACTCTTTGACATTCTCTGAAAATCCAATAAAGAAAAAAATACGTTAGATCTAGCTTCCCTTGCATTACTATGTGTACAAATTTTTACACCAAAAACTCCTTTCTAACCTAATTTTTGCTAGTCTTTAAGGCCAATCCTTAGATGTTAGAAGTTTTATGTTTATTGAGTGACTCAGAGATTATAACTAAACATACTTGTGAGTTCCCTTATAGAGAATACACATTGTTTTTATTTACTTCCTCCATAACAAATAAATTACATTGTCCATCTTTTTCCTTCCAAATACAACATTTTCTATTATGCTTCTTTAGTTTTAGGTAGTCTTTTTCTAAAGTGTAATGATTTTGTCTTGAAAGTTATTGTATGTGTTTTTTATCGGTCCCTCTTTCTTTTTTAAATCTTTTTTCGAATGGGTGTTTCGTACGTCGACAAATGGTTAAAACCTCATGCCTTACCCATCCTACTCGAATCCCGCATCGGAGGGAATGTGACAAGGAATTTATATGGTAGGCTCGACCTCGAGTAGTGTTTTAAGAAAAAAAATGTTTTGTTTTTGTTGGTTATGCTTTGTTAGAGAACCACATAACTTACCTTCTTCTTGAATCTCGTAAAAAGTAGATAAGAAGACCACTCTCTTGGGATTTTTCTCATCTTTAAAGTGGGATGAGAAACTGAAATAGTTTTATGTTAATTTGAGTAACCACGTAAACTAATAACAATAGAGAAAACAAAAGAAATAACACAAGATATAATGTGATTCAGCCAAATTGCCTACGTCCTTGGTATATCGTCAAATATATTATTTTACTCTTAGGGTTAAAACCCTATATTATATGATATTAATAGAGTACTACATTAGGTCACAAAGACTAAACTACTCTAGGCTCAATCCATTAACTATAAACTTTATTAATATGTGTATATAAGACGCATACACAATAATCTCCACCATAGCGAATATTCCATCTCATAGGAGATAAATAAAATATCTCCACCTTCGAGAAATTCAAGCCTTCTTAGAAGATAACAATATAGAGTTTTAGACCCTCCTAGTGGGCTGACATACCACCATTTTTTAGGAACTTGAGATATTCAACCAGCCAAAAATATCTGAACTTGTCGGTAGTAATTGACTTCGTCAACATATTAGTTAAAGTTTCTTATTAAGCCACAACACTTCTTTAGAATTTTCAGCTACTATCATATATTTTGCTTCAATTGTTAATAGTTCTATGGTAGATTGAATTGTTGATTTCCAATATATAGGTCCTCCACAAAAAGTAAAAATAAAATCAGTTGTAGACCTTTCGTCTCCATATAACTAACATAGTCTAAATCCACATATTCAACAACAACATAATCAATTCGTTAACCAACAAAAATAATAGCATAATTTGAAATGACCTTCGGGTACTTGAAGATTCATTGAATTGTTACCTAATGTTATTTACACAGTTTTGTCATAAACTTACTAACTTAACACATAGCTTGAGCCAAATCTGGTCGTGTACAAACCATCGCATACATCAAACAACCATCTGCACTTGCATATGGAATATTTGTCATGTCTTCAATATCCTTATTCGTCTTTGGACATTGTCCAAAAGAAAGCTTAAAATGATTCGCCAAAGGAGTGCACAATAGATTCGAATTTCTCATCCCAAATATGTTTAGTACTTTCTCAACATAGTCCCAATGAGATAATCACAATTTTCTTGATTTTCTATTCGTGTGAATTTCCATTCCAAGAATTCTTTTCATAGCACCTAAGTCATTTATATCAAATTCCAAACCCAATAAAGCTTTCAAGCTAACAATATCATGAATATGTTGTGCATCAATCAACATATCATCCACATAAAGTAACAGGAAAAATAAAAGAACTGTTATCAAGGCTTTTTACATAAACACAACAATCATACTCGCATCGTCTATAATCTATTCAAATCATGTATGAGTCAATGTGTTTGTACCACTGTCTTGGAGTCTATTTTAACATGTACAACGATTTCTTTAACCTGCAAAACAAATGTTCAGTCAAGGTAGATTGAACCCTTCTGATTGCTTCATTTAATTGTTTTCCTCTAAATCACCATGCAAAAAATAAGTTTTAATTTCCATTTGCTCTAAATGCAAATCACAACTGGCTACTAATGCAACTACTGTCTTATTTGAAGTATATCTAACCACCGAAGAAAAGATTTCATCATAATTTATTCCTTTCTGTTGCGAAAACCCTTTTGCAACAAGTCGTGCCTTGACCCTTTCCCATTCTTTTTTTACACTATTGGATTTTTTCTTATAGACCTATTTGCACCCAATCGCCTTCTTATCCTCATGAAGCTCAGCTAACTCCCACATTTGATTCTTTTGTAAAAACTCATCTCCTCAACCATTACACAAATCCATTTAGTTTTAACCTAACTCGGAATAGCTCCATGAAAGATTATTGGAATATCAATGCAAATGAGACGATTACTTTTAAACTAAATATACTAGGAGACTTCACATTAGCGTCTTTTTATCTATCTCTAACTAAACTATATTCTTGTAAACCATTTGTATCACGGCATTTAAAATCTGAATTTAAAATCTCACCCATATCAAATACCACTAAAGGTTGTTTTAAATAAATCTCAACCATATCCCCCAATGATTCTTCTAAATCCATCAGCGATATATTTTAAATAGAGTATTTTTTTCATCAAGTTGTTTTTACTCTACTGCAACATAGATTATTCATCAAATACCGAATCTCTAGTGATAGTACAATATCTCTGTTTTTTATTGTAGTGTTAAAACTGCAAATTGTCAATTTCTAGAGATTCGTCATGAAATTTTGAAATTACATCAAATTTTATTGAAGAATCCAGAACCTATCTCTCATAATTGTCAAGATAAGAAATATAAATATTTTTAGGTACATTGATGACATTATATATTTTAATATTGTAATACATGAAATTTAAAGTAACTAATTTGCAGGCTTGTTTAGGAGCATTAGGTTAAACATTAATTAAAGTTACACCACACAATGATAATAAATTTCGGTATCACATGAGAAAAATATTGTATTTCAACAAACGTATTAGGCGTGTTGTCTAAAAATGCAATTTATATATGTATTTCCTGGGTGGGAGGATTCAACACACGATGATCGTGTGTTTCGCGATGCTATCTCAAGACTTAATGGTATAAGAGTCCCTCTAAGTAATTTTGTATTGTTTTATCTATTTATCAATGAAAATTTTATTTTTATTTTTCATGTAACTCAATATTTATTTATTGTTTAACTATGAAAGTTGTTATTACTTTACTAACTCTGAATATTGCACTGTAAGAGAATTGTTTATTCCATATTGAGTCCAATTAAATAATCTCAAAGAATTTGATAGCCATCTACTAGAGACCCTAGGGGAATACCTCAACACAAATCATTACAAAGCCAGAAATAGTATAGAAATATTCTTCTTAAAAGGGAGATGAAAATTTCTTAAATTCCCTTCATTATTTTCCATTCAAATTTAAGTTCGTGTCATAATGTCATGTTGTTTTTCGCATAACTTAATTTGAAAATTTATGAGTTTCGATTCACAAGAGTCAAGCATTGAAGAATAAGAGGACAATGATGTGGAAAGTGATGATGATAAAGAAGTAGGAAATATCATACAAGAAATTGTGTTTTGGGGAAAATGACTAAACATCATCTCATTAAAAGTTCTCAAAAACGGGAAAAAACCAAATGAGTTTCTGTAGTTTCCTAGACAAGCTTAATAAAATTAAGTTTGTTACGGTCTAAAAATAAATTAATTACATACAATCATCGGACTTACAAACAAATTAAAATTGTGTTTATCTTGCTAAAAAATAGCGTCTTTGGTGACCTCCTGATATGATACCTTCTACTTCTTGCAAAGGTTCCAATTTTGTTTGTTTTTTGGGGCTCTTCTCCACGCTTGGATGTTCGTGTTACATTTAGTTACAATATCATCCCAGGTCTGCTCCAGACTTTTTTGATTCCTCGAGAATTCCATCGAGTTTCTCTCCCTCCAGATATTGTAAATTGTTGAGTCGAATCTGCATTTGAAAATCTTTGACTTAAACTTTGTGCCCTTCGTTTTCTTCACAGCCACTTCCTTGATTTCTTTCTAGTCTCCTGGGAATCTGGTCCTCTCCATATTTTTTGCAAATTTAGTCCAAAGTTTTGAGGCAAATGAACAGTTCCCGAAGAGATGATCAGTTGTGTCTTCATTCCATTCACATAGCAGACAACTTGAATCTAGAATTTCTAGGTACTTTCTAATGCGATATCTCGTGTTTAGCCTTTCCCAAAATGAAAGCCATAGGATGGAATTGTGTCTTGTGATAACCTTTGACGACCATACCAGATTAGCTCAATCTACTATTTTCTCCTTCTCTCGGATGGTGTTCCACACTTTGCTTGAAATCATCTTCCTGTTTTCCTCAGCTTTTCATCGGTGTACGTCTATTCTTTGGTTGAATTGGATGTTATTATATGTTCAAGAATGCACCGCCCCACTGGTATTCGTCTAAGAAGAGAATTCTATAGCCCGTCTTTAATGTCTTTGACCTTGGTAGTTAGGCAGTCCCGTCTGATCCTAACTTTTCTGAATTCCTCTTTATTGATTAGTGGTTGGTCCTCATACGAGGGATCATGCCAAAAAATTGTGTTTCTACCGTCTCCCTAGCTAATATCAAAAAGTAGTGCAATATTGTCTTAGCTTAATGATTTTCTTTAATGACCATCCCACACCTTCGCTTATTTGGATTTCCAAACACTAGATTCGTGTTTCATAAACCGGGTGTGGACCCACTTGATCTAGAGTGATTCTTGTTTGCTTTCAATGGCCCAAAGGTGCTTATACATCAATGCTTTATTCCATTCAACACAGTTCTTGAGCCCTATGCTGCCTTTTTCCTTTGGTTTGCAAAGTGCGGTCCACTTAACCTTCTTCCCACCTCTTCCACTATTTCCCCAAATAAAGTTTCTCATTAGTGTATCAAGTTATTTCATTACCTTCTTCGAGAGAACGAGTTACTACCAGTCACATTTGATTCCTATTACCACACTTTTGACCAACTTAATTATTCCCGCGTATGTAAGTTTCTTTACTACATTCGAAAATTGAGTTCTTTACTTTATCGATCAGTGGTGTGCAATGCGAGATTTGGATATGTTTTTCCGTGAGTGGTATGCCTAAGTATCTTACCGGGAAGCTTCTTTCTACGATGCCCATGATGTTGTAGAAGTTTGATTTCGTTTCCTCTTTTACTCCTACATAGAATGCCAAGCTCTTGTTCTCATTGATAATCAAAACTGTAAACTCAGAAAATAAAAATAAGAGTGCAACTCTTACCGTTTTTATAGATTCTACATCAGCATTCGTGAGAATGAACAAATCGTTAGCAAAACATAAATGGGTGATCTCCTCCTCCTCATAAAATGGGTGGAAGATGTATTGTCGATTTTTTTGGAATGTCGTAAAGACGCTCTCAAAGATCCCCATGATGACGACAAAAATGTAATATGATAGGAATCTCCCTGCATCACGCCGTTTTCACCCTTGAAGTACCCTACGTGGATCCCATTGACGTTAACAACAAAACGAAAGGTTGAAACGCATTACATGATCGATTCTATAAAAATTATGGGAAAACCCGATACGACCATAAAGTCCCGAATGGCTTCCCAACCTATTGTACAAATTAAACCAAGTAATGAGTGAGTATTAATATGTATAACATGTGGTCCATTAAATCTAATGGTATTGATGTTTCTTATTCTTATTCTTATGATGACAACGATGTGATTTTAATCAATGTTTGAATAATTTAGTACTTTATTGTTTCATATCTATAATTCGGTTATTAATTTTCAGATTTTTGTATATTTTAAAAATACAGTTCTTATAACTTATATTTAATAAAGTTCATCTTTATACTGTATACAATTTTTTGTTATTTGTTTTGTAGGATATCTACATCAACAACTATTTCTCACATATGGGAATAAAAAACAATTGGACCAATGATGAGGTTGAGGTTTTGATTGATGCTCTCCAAGAGTTTGCTTGTGATCCATTGTGGGAAGTGGACTCAAATTTAAGGACATTTTACCTGGGTCAACTATGTTAGATGATAATGCGTAATATTCCTAATTTCAATAAAGAAGATACTCCTTACATTGAATATAGATAAAAAAATCTTAGAGATAAATATAAAAACTTATTATTAGTGGGATGAGGTTGAGCATATGATCAAATGTGAAAAATAGTAGTTGGATAAATGGTGTCTGGAAAGACCTTATAAACTCTCATCGATTATTTATTGAGCGTTTACTTGGGTAGATCTTTATATTTATCTTTATATATTCTAAATATTAGTTTTTATTTTTGTATAGAATTGCCCGAATGCCATGGGTTTGAGGGATTTTACATTCCCATATTTGAGAAAACTAGAAATGGAATTTTAATAGAATTAGAATTTTAAAATTGTAGGTCATGTATGATTTTGTTGTTTTTTTATGTTACATCTCTATTTGTTTGTTTCAATTAGATACACTAGGTCTTCCTATAATCAAAGCTATGAATTGTTTAGCTTTCACTTTGACCACTTCTCCCACTTTTGGAATTTTTAATTAAATGATGCTAAACAATTTTAACAACAAAAAAAACTAGACATGGTGTGGGGTAAAGATATAGCGACAAGGCTCGGAAATGAATATATAGTTGACGCAAACATGGATCCTAGTTGGCAAAAGAATGTGATGGTTAGTTCTTTAGTAATGGTAAAAATTAACTTATTGTTGTATCTCATCAACAATTGATTGACTCAAGTCTAGACAATTATATTTCCAAATTCGAGTCCAGATGACATCACAATATAATTGTGATTAAAATGATTTAATTGCTGATTTTAATTTGCATCTCTAAGTACTGCAAAAATGGAATGGAGAATGTTATTGATGAATTAATGAACATTCATATACATTAAATGAATGTTGATAAAGCTATAGAAATTTGCTATAAGAATTTTGTGAAAGTTGACCCTTTGAAAATTGAAGTTATGTTTGCATTGTAAGTCATTTGAAACGGATTTTATGCTCTTAAGTTTGTGTTATTTTAAATATTTTTATATATCTAGGAAGAGAAATGAAGAATATTTGATGGAAAGAAATTAAATGATATAACAATATTTATAGAAAACATATATAGTTTGACTTGGTATTTGTTGGGTATCATTGTTTTATTTTTAAGTCACTCTAAAAAATCTAACATGTATCCTGTACATTTGCACGAGTAATAATATAAAAAATAGTGAAAAAAAATTTACTCTAAAAATGTGAAAATATTTTTAATTTTATTTTGAACCGTTTTAAGTTTATGGGCGGGTCAACGAATAATCTGACTCAAGTATCCATTTACTCTCACATTGTAGAACGATCTCTAAAACAATTAATACGGTTTGATTTCTCAAATCAATTAGCTTGACCTTTAGAGTCCACTTCTTCCCCATACTACGAGTGAAAAGGAAAATGTAAAGACTACCATTAAAGTACCCTGGAGAGTCTTACTATATCCATATGAATTATGTCTCCTATCTTTATAAATATGACAGAATTCTTCCATTATTTCTCACTAATAATAATGAAATCTATAGCGCAGATTCAAAAGAGAATTATGAATGATTAAAAATTATTAATGAACAACTCCGTTCATCCAATTTGATATTGAATTTAAAATATAAATTGTTATTAGCATAGTTGGTTAAAGGTTTGTACTTGCTTTGTTAGGTTGCAAGTTCGAACCATACCTATAACATTTTTAATTTTATTTTTAACCATTTTAAGTTTATGGGCGGGTCAACCCACAATCCGACCCAAGTATCCATTTACTCTCACATATATATCCAAATTAACCACAGCTCTCGACCCGGCAATCCGGACACTTTAAAAATTAAGCATCATTATATTTATATATAGATTAGTTAGTTAAAAAGTTGATCTTATATTGTTAAAATATCCCGCGTCCATCAAATTTGGTATTGAATTTAAAATATAAAGTGTTATTAGCCTAGTTTGTTTAATGGTTGTACTTGGTTTTGTTAGGTTGCAAGTTCGAACCATACCTAAAGAATTTTTAATTTTATTTTTAACAGTTTAAGTTTACGGGCGGATCAACCCACAACCCGACCCAAGTAAATATTCATTTACTCTCACATATATATCCAAATAAACCCCAACTCTCGACTCGGAAATCCGGACACTTTAAAAATTAAGCATCATTATATATATATATATATATATATATATTAGTTAGTTAAAAAATTGATCTTATATTGTTAAAATGTCCCGCGTCCATCAAATTTGGTATTGAGTTTAAAATATAAAGTGTTATTATCCTAGTTTGTTTAATGGTTGTACTTGGTTTTGTTAGGTTGCAAGTTCGAACCATACCTAAAGATTTTTTAATTTTATTTTTAACAGTTTTAAGTTTATATGCGGATCAACGCACAACCCGACCCAAGTATCAATTTACTCTCACATATATATCCAAATTAACCACAACTTTCGACCCGACAATCCGGACACTTTAAAAATTAAGAATCATTATATATATATATATAGATTAATTAGTGAAAAAGTTGAACTTTTATTTTTAAAATATTCCGCGTTCATCAAATTTGGTGTTGAATTTAAAATATAAAGTGTTATTAGCCAAGTTAGTTTAAGGGTTGTACTTTTTTGTTAGGTTGCAAGTTCGAACTATTTATAGCATTTTTTATTTTATTTTTAACCGTTTTAAGTTTATGGGCGGGTCAACCCACAATCCAACCTAAGTATCCATTACTCTCACATATATATCCAAATTAACCACAGCTCTCGACCCGGATATTCGAACACTTTAAAAATTAAGCATTATTATATATATATATATATATATTTAAACACGTATACATTATAATTTATATTATAAGGACCCAAACACAATCAATCATTGTGATAATAATCCTTTTAACTTAACCAAACACTATCATATCAATGGTTATGTTTGATAAAATAAAGAGAGAAAGGCTAGGGTTTCTTATTAGCAAATGTAAATAAACTGAATATAATGAAAGAGTTTATATAGTTAGTGATTATAATAGACTGAAATATCTTTAGGTGCTAATAGACTAAAATACCCTTAAGTGTTAATAAAGATAATAAAACTAATATATCTAACATCCCCTCTCAAACTCACGATGCAACAACAATATGCATTGAGAGTTTGTCAGTCATAAAACGAAACAGCGAAGTCGAATTCACTTTTGTAAATATATCAGCAGTCTGCAAGGAGAAAGGAACGAATGTCAAAATGATGGTGTGAGTTTATAGATGATGACGAGTGACATGACAATCAATCTCGATATGTTTGGTTCGCTCATCAAAGACAGAATTTCGTGCAATCTGGATAGCACTTTGATTATCGCAATGTAGCAAAGTAGGGTGAGAAAGAGAAATACCCATATCAGTATGTAATCTGCATAACCAAACAATTTCACATGTAGTCGAGGCCATGGCACGATACTTAGCTTTTGTAGAAGACCGAGAGATGACATCTTGTTTCTTGCTCTTCCATGAAATAATCGAATAACCGAAGAAAATACAATATCTAGTGGTTGACTTACGGTCCGTAGGATCACCAGCCCAATCCGCATCAGAGTAGGAACCCAACTCTAATGAAGACGTGGAAGGAAACATGAGACTATGAAATTGAGTGACTCGAAGATACTTGTGAATACGAAGAACATCAGCCCAATGAACATTAGTAGGGGCAGTGAGAAACTGACTAACCACATGAACTGCATTCGCAATGTCTGGGCGAGTTACAATAAGATAAACTAAGCTACCAACAATGGTACGATAAAGACCATAATCCTCCAAAGGAGTGTCATCGGACGGAGAGTATCTAACATTGGTCTCAAGGGGTGTATAAACAATTCGTTTGTCAGTTAGTTGAGAACACTCAAAGAAATCAGTAATATACTTAGATTGATATAAGAGATAACCTTTTGGAGAATAAGCTAACTCAATTCCCAAAAAATAACGTAGCCTGCCCAAATTTTTCATAGCGAATGAGTGTGCTAACTCAGACTTCAATGATTCAATACCATCATGATCATCACTTGTAAAAAATCATATCATCAACATACAAGGATAGAATAATGTGTCCTGATGTTGTACTCTTGACAAATAAAGACAAATCATGGTGACTATGAAGAAAGTCAAGCGAATTGATCACCATAGATAATTTTTCAAACCAGGCACGTGGTGCTTGTTTGAGACCATAAAGAGCTTTAAAAAGCTTGCAAACTTCACCAAGTTGATGAGGAACACCCGGGGGAGGCATCATATAAACCTCTTCATGAAGGTCACCATTCAAGAAAGCATTCTTTACATCCATTTGATCGATTTTCCATTGGCAAACTGAAGCAACATCAATCAAAGTGCGAACAGTTGTCATTTTTGCAACAGGAGCAAATGTTTCCTCATAATCCATGACATATTTTTGAGAATAGCCTTTAGCAACAAGTCGAGCCTTGTATCGCTCAATGGAACCATCTGATTTTGTTTTAATCTTGTAGACCCAACGAGAGCCAATGACATGTTTTCTAGACGGTAGTGAAACCAAATCCCATGTATGAGTCTGATATAAAGCAGTAAATTCCTCAGCCATAGCAGTCTGCGAAAGGGGATCACGAACTGCCTCCTTCTAGGATGAAGACACGAAAAAACGATGAACATAAGTGACAAAGGAAGTAAATGAAGTAGAATAAGAGGAGTACCTAAAATATGGAAGTTTAGTAGACTTACAAATGCGAGTGGAGTGACGGGGAGGAGGATCCGAAATCTCATCCGGTAATTGGGTGGTTGTAGGAGCAGGGACATGGGAGGTGGATGTATCGTGAACCAAAGTATCAGACAGACTAGGAAGAGGATCCACAATCTCATTCGGCATTTGGGTGGTTGTAGGGGCATGGACATGGGAGGTGGATGTATCGTGAACCAAAGTATCGTGAACTAAAGTATCAGATATATATTCATCGGGCTCTATGTCAAAGTGATCAATACGAACTAGATCTGCTTGGGTCATATAATTTGAACTAGCAAGAACAGAGAAGAATGAAATGTGGTCTAAAAAACACAACATGTCGCGAAACATATAATTTTTTACTAACTGGATCAAAACAATGATACCCTTTTTGACGAACACTATAACGCAGAAAGACACATAAGGTAGACCGGGGAGACAACTTATTACGTTCAACATGTGGTCGAAGCACAAAACAAATACAACCGAAAATACGCAATGAGGAATAATTAGGTGAATGACCATATAATTTTTCAAAAAGGGGACAAACTTGAATTATGAGATATTGGGATTCTATTAATTACATGAGCAACGGTAAGAACTGTTTCCCCCCAAAACACATTAGGAACCTCGACTGATAGCATAAAAGAACGAGATGTTTCAACAAGATGACGATGTTTTCTTTCAGCCACACCATTTTGTTGAGGAGTGTCAGTACATGAGGTTTGGTGAATTGTACTATCATAGGCAAGTAATTGAGAGAAATCATTAGAAGTGCATTCACCTCCCAAATCACATCTAAAACATTTAATGACTGAAGAATGTTGTGTTCTCACAAGAGCTTGAAAATTGGTGACTATAGTAAGAAATTCATACTTGCGTTTCATTAGATAAACCTAAGTATAATGAGTGAAGTCATCAACAAACAAAACATAATATTGATAACCTCCTTTAGAAGAAACGGGAGAAGGTCCCCACACATCAGAATACACGAGATCAAATGGAGCAGTGGAAAAAGAAACACTTTTATAAAAAGGCAATGCTGAAATTTAGCCAATTTGCAACCACTGCAATCAGAAATGTCATGACTTTCTAAACTACCCAAAGCTCCACTAGACACTAAAAACTTTAAACGAGATCCAGAAACATGACCCAAACGAGAATGCCAACGGTAAAATTCTGAAGATGAACTATTCAAACGAAATGATGACAAGTCAATGCTGGAGGTAGCAGCATCTGATACTTTGAGTTCATCTAAAACATAAAGTCCTCATTTTCTACGGCCTGTCCCAATCACCTTTTGTGATTGTGGGTCCTTAACACAACAATTGGAAGAAGTTAACAAAACTTTGAGACCAGAATCACACAATTCACTAACAGATATAAGGTTTAAAGAAAGACGGGGAATATGGTAGACATTTGGGAGAGAAAAACAAGATGTATGTACAAAACCAATTCCTTCCAATGGCATTGGAGTACCATCGACAGTCATGACAGAAGATGGTGGAACATAATTGACTAACACAAATGAGTTAATATTAGGAGACATATGATTAGACGCGCCTGAATCTAATATCCAAAAGGGAGACGATTTATCTGAATTATCAAATGATGACAACCCTTTATGAAAGGAGGCAGACATGACATGTGGCTGTGAGGCGAGGAATTGCTTAAACTGCTCAAACTTCTCAAACATATATGGATCCATGGTTGGAGTAGTAATTGTATTAACAATATCAAACGAGTACAAATCTCCAATGACAACCCAAATACAACAGAACAAATATTGGCAAAACTATGTAAGGACACGGTTTAACCAACCCAAAATCAGTAACAACAAATATTGCACGACACAACACGATGCAGCACGAATAAAAATCTCCAACAACAACCCAAATATAGCAGCACAAATATGGAAAGAAACGATACGACGCGGCACGAATACAAATCTCCAACAACAACCCAAATACAACAACACAAATATGGCACGAAATGGCACGATGCGACATGATGCAACACGACGCGACACGAAGGAACACGAATACAAATACCAAAAACGACAATACAAATACAATAACACGAATATGGCACGACACGACACCATGTGGCACGATGCGGCACGATGCGACACGACGCGACACAAATACAAATTTCCAAACTAAATCAACTAGAGCAAAAGGAAATGAAAACAAAAAATACCATTGACGATTGCAGACGCAAACACCAAATTCAAATCGAAAGATGTAGATTGAATGATTTATGTTAAACAAAGTGAATCCATAAATAGAGGCTCTGATACCATGATAAAATAAAGAGAGGAAGGATAGGGTTTCTTATTAGCAAAGTAAAATAAACCAATGTAATGAAAAAGAATTTATATAGTTAGTAATTATAATAGACTTGAAATAACCTTAGGTGTTAATAGAGTAAAATAAACTTAAATGCTAATAAAGATAATAAAACTAATATATCTAACAAATTTAAAATCATAAACAAACAACATTCTCCTATCAATAATTTTTATTGTCATTTTTTTACATTCATTAATCTCATTCATATTCTCACTCTAGTCTTGGGTACCAAACACCTCATAAATCTATCATGTTAAAAAAAAATAACAAATAAACATATAAAAGTGATATATTAAATAATAGTCAGCTTTTTTTATATAGTTGTAATTTCACCAACCTCTTAATTCTTAATTTTTATCTTATAAGCATGCTCCAAGTTTCACTAGGGGTATTATTTATATGAAGAGTAAAGCATAAATTTGTTGATGGGCTTTTATTATACATATATTATTTTATTCAAAAATTATAAAAGTATATGGTTTTGTCTTTTTTTTCTTCTTTAATATAATTGGTGCAAATTTTGTGATTGAGTTATTTTTAAATAATTTAGAAAAAATATTTTCTTTTGTTTTAGTTAATCACTAATTACTTAAGTGAAACTGATACTGTCTAATGAGCCTGTATCTATTTTTAAATAATCACTAATTATAAAACTAAACTTTATGCAAATCGAAATACTTATAAATCATTAATATTATAACTTTATGACAAAACATCTTCCTTACACATAAATATGATGCTCTTTTATGATGCTCTAAGTTTTTTTTCATTGTTCAAATATATATATATATATATAATGATGCTTAATTTTTAAAATGTTCGGATTGTCGGGTCGAGAGCTGTGGTTAATTTGGATATTTGTGAGAGTAAATGGATACTTGGGTTGGATTATGAGTTGACCCGCTCATAAAATTTTTACCGTAATATTTTTTTCACGGTTTTTTATATTATTACTCGTCAAATTATCACCACCCACTTGTCTTCCTAACCCAAGAGGCTTAATCATTCATGAAGGCCCAACCCAAGGAACCTTCTAGAAGCTTTGTAAGAAAACATGTCATACTCTACATTAATGGGTCATTTAATGTAGTAGTTGATTAGTAAACTATTAAGATGGTAGTTGGGTAGTAAGCCATTAATGTAGTAGTTGGATAGCACACAATTAATGGGGTAGTTGAGTGTTATGTAATTAATATAGTAGTTGGGGATAGCCCTATAAATACCTTTGAGGTATTTCTTTGTAAAGTACCAAATATTCAAGTGAGATAATATTAATATTCTTTGTAAGAGTTACTCTCTCTCTAGAATTCTTGTGTCAATTCTATTAAACGTCGAGTGTTGCGTCGAGAAAGGCTGACTAGTTACTCGTTCTTGCGAAGATCATAACTAGTGTCGCACGGATCGTCAATGGAAAGACTGAGCCCGTGACAATTGGTATCAAAGCTGAAATGACGAAGAGATCAGATGAAAGTTCAAAGGTCGTGGATGAAGTAGAGAATCTTCCCACAGGACCGGAGAAGATGGTAGGATCTCCCGCAAAGTTCAAACGGGAGGATCCAAAGCTACTAAAGAAAGAGAAAGATCAAGGGATGATATCGTTGACATTATCGCCAGGCTGGAGAAGGTGGAACTCACAATGACGTACGGACAAGATAATGTTGGGGACCTAGAGGAATGCATTGCTGAGCTTGAGAAAGAGAGAGACGAGCTCCGGAAAGGAATGCAAGGTGCCTTAAACGAGGGCTTGTCAAAATGTCAAGAGCAGGCTCAGATCATGGAGCTAACCCTCATTGGTGAAATCAATACCTTGACCGAGAAACTCGAGGTTATGTCATCTAAACTACAAGCCACCGAAGAGGATGTGGTGTTACTCAAGAAGGCGGTTGCGCAAGAGTGCGGATGTGCGCCTGTTGGAGTCCCCAATCCGATAAGGATAGATGTTCCAAGGCCTAAAGCGTATTTAGGCGAGAGGAATGCAAAGGAGATTGATAACTTCTTATGGGGTCTGGAGTAGTACTTCAAAGCACTCGGCCTGATAGAAGAGGCGAGGAGGATAGATACTGCCATGACATACCTGAAAGACACCGCAATGTTGTGGTGGAGGCGAAGGAGTAGCGACATAGAAAGAGGTACGTGTTCTATTAATACTTGGGGAGAATTTAAGGAGGAACTCAAGAGGCAGTTCTATCCTGAAAATTCCATTCGAGAAGCAAGAGCTAAGTTGCGGCGACTCTCACAAAGGGAGAGTATCAAGGAGTATGTCAAGTAGTTCATCGCTACTCTCCTTGAGATCCCTAACTACTCAGACGACGAAGCCTTGTTTGCCTTCACAGATGGTCTACAAATGTGGGCAAAGCTGGAGTTGGAACGACGTGGTGTCCAAGATCTAAACACCGCGATCGCTGTTGCTGAATCTCTTGTCGAAATGAGAAGGCAAGAGAAACCAAAGTCGACTTTTGAGAAGAATGACGAGGGGGAAAATGGTGGAGACCATTTTTACAGCAATGAAGACTCATCTATGAGTACGAAGCCCAATGGTAGAGGAGATCGGGACGAGAAACGTGGAGAGAGACCCCGGATAAAGTGTTTCTTTTGTGAAGGGTCGCATAAAGCAAGAGAGTGCCCTATGAAGAACAAACTATCCGCTTTAATGGAGGAGCAAGAACGCCTTCACGATGAAGCTCGATTGGGGTCGTTAAATCTCCTTACTGCCGTTAAAACAAAGTTTGAAGGGCCAAAGACCGCGAAGAAAGGACGACTATTCGTGGAAACAAAAGTAAAAATCTATGTGGTTAAAGCTTTGTTGGATATGGGAGCCAACAACAACTTTCTAGAGGTAAAAGAGGCGGGAAGACTAGGGATTAGGTACACCAAAGAAAAGGGGTGGCTTAAAGTAGTCAATTCGGCACCAAGTGCAACTTATGGAGTTGCTCGTAATGTAAAGGTCAACTTGGGGGAGTGGACTGGCCTTCTGGATTTCTCCATTATTGACATGGACGACTACAAAATGGTTCTTGGAATAGAGTTTCTAGACAAGGTAAATGCATTTATACTCCCTTCTGCTAATGCTTTGTACATTCTAGAGCAAGGCAATACTTGCACAATACATTTAACATGAGAAGGCAAGAGAGAAACTAGGCACCTCTCTGCCATGCAACTCTCAAAAGGTGTAAAGGAGGCCTACCCATCATCTTTTGTTACTTTGAAAGAAGATGAGAAAACTGTGGTCCAAGAGAAGACACCTCGGAAGTTACAATTGTCCTAGAGAAAGTTCAGGATGTAATGCCCGCTGAATTTTCAAAGAAACTCCACCATGAGAGAGAGGTGGACCATAGAGAAGAGTTAGTCAATAGTATTAAACCATCGACGACAATCCTTTATCGCATTGAATCTCCCAAATTAGAGGGATTGAAGAGACAACTGGAGGAGTTGTTCTTCAAGAAAGGGAAGTGCAATATTGACAAGACCGCCAAGAAAATGAAGAAATGAGAGGACGAGAAGAGAAGACACTTGGAGTTCGGAGGAAACCGAGTGGTAGTAAAACTTCTCCTCCATCAAGAGAGACGATTTTCCAAAGTTCATAAGGGTCTGTGATGCGATACGAAGGCCCTTTCATAGAGAAGAAATGGGTTGGAAAAGCTAACATATCGCTCAAAACTTTTGTCGCATTTGGAGACATCATTTAGACCTACAAAGAGGATGAGATGAGAACGTCGCCAAAATGAGTGGGGGAGAATGTCACGACCCACTTGTCTTCCTAACCCAAGAGGCTTAATCATTCATGAAGGCCCAACCCAAGGAACCTTCTAGAAAATTTGTAAGAAAACATGTCATACTCTACATTAATGGGTCATTTAATGTAGTAGTTGGTTAGTAAACTATTAAGGTGGTAGTTGGGTAGTAAGCCATCAATGTAGTAGTTGGATAGCACACAATTAATGGGGTAGTTGAGTGTTATGTAATTAATATAGTAGTTGGGAATAGCCCTATAAATACCTTTGAGGTATTTCTTTGTAAAGTACCAAGTATTCAAGTGAGATAATATTAATATTCTTTGTAAGAGTTTACTCTCTCTCTAGAATTCTTGTGTCAATTATATTAAATGTCGAGTGTTGCGTCGAGAAAAGCTGACTAGTTACTCGTTCTTGCGAAGATCCTAACTAGTGTCGCACGGATCGTCAGTGGAAAGACTGAGCCCGTGACAAAATGCACAGGATACATGCTAGTATCTTATTAATTGGATAATTTGGATGCCTCGTGTGGTAATAAGTACACAAACAAAAAGATGCTTCATACATGGTAGCTAATAATAATATAGATATTCCTATTATAACACGATAACAAGGAAATATGTTATTATTCATTTTATTAAAATGATCATGATATTTAATCCATCAACCCTTCATATTATTATTCTCTTTTGGCGGGCTCGAAATATATAATTCAACAAATGATACTAATTAGATTCGAACGATGGGACTTCTAGATTTGGCCTTGTTGGAACAGCTGGGATGCGGAGTGAAGGTTGCTGGGATTTTGGTTCTCCAGAAAAGGTTGGGTCTTGAAGTGAGGGTGTGGCGGAATCTCCCGAGTAGGTTGGGTCTGGTAGTGAGAGTGACCCGGGATTTGGCAGTCCCGAGCCAATTGGGGATGGAAATAAGGGAGAATTAGGTGTTTGTAGTCCTGAAAAGGTTGGATTTGGTAGAGAAGGAGACTCGGGTTGTGGCAAGTCTCCATCGATTGGGACATCGGGATTTGTCATTCCCGGAGAAGTTGGGGCTGATAGAGAGGGATCGGGGTTTGTCATTCCCGAAAAATTTGGTGGTGGTAGGGAGGGATCGGGGTTTGTCATTCCCAAAAAAGTTGGTGATGGTAGGGAGGGATCGGGGTTTGTCATTCCCAAAAAGATGGGTCTGTTAGGGAGGGATCGGGGTTTGTCATTCCCTGAAAAGATGGGTCTGTTAGGAAAGGATCATCGGGTTGTCCTGGAAATGTTGGATCTAGATCAGATGGGGGAGGTGGTGAGTGTTTTTTATTCCAAAAGTGTGTTTTTGGAGCATGTGGAGATTTGGGGCTGGGGGCATGTCCAAAAAAGGTTGGATTAAACGATGAGGATGTCTCGGATTTTATGCCAAATAGTTCAGGCTTTGATTGGCTTGGAACTTGTCTTGTATCACCTAGTTGTATCAAAGTGATAACAAAAAACAACATAAAGATCAGAGAAGATGATGTAAACGTTTTTAGAAAGAAATTCATGGGATGTTTATTTGTAAGGAGCATTGTGTATTGTTTATATAGGTAATTAAATTCAGGAAAAATGAATTAACATTTTATTTTTATTATTTATTTTTTAACTTTTTATTTTTATTATTTATTATATAAATAATTTAATTATCTTAAATCTAAATAAAATCAAATAACAATTTTATGAAAAATATCATATTAATATTTATTTATTTGGTAATTAAAGAAGAACTAGCATGACACTCAATGTCATGGTCCTCCGCTTAAACTTAAAACGTTTCCAAATGTAATTTAACTCGTGAACTTTTGATATCTTGAACCGATACTTATAAATATTAAAGTTTGAAGTAATTATATTACGTGCATAGTATACCTAATAAATTTTTTAAGTTAAATTAGAATTTGAATATATGTTATTATTACTATCTCATTAAGAAGTTTGTATCATACAAACTTAAATTATAATATTGAAAGTTAAGTAATATACAAATAAATAATTATAAAAAAAACAAATACGACAAATAACAAAAGTCATATATACAAGGGATTAAAAAGTTATTAATTCTATTTTTATATATAATGTTTTAAATTAAACCGAGGTTTAAGAAGTTAGGGATAGTTCATGTAATGAAATAATAATAACATTGAGATTTTGACTCAATTTTTTGAAAGTTTTATACATATTATTTTGCTTCCTTATTTATTATTATTATTTTGTTTATAAAGAAATTATACAGATCTAAGCATATTTTATTTGATTATATATAACCTGATAAAAAAATATGTAACTATTTACACAATTCATCCTATAAATTCACGTTAGGATAGACTTTTTATACCATCTTCTAACCTTATTGAAACTATAACCTAAAAAAATTAATTTAATTTTAAATCTAATTTATATTTCAAACATGTCTAATAAGTTTTTTTTTTCAATTAAATTTACTTTTTTTTTCCTGTATTTATTAGGACTTGTTCCTTATTTTCTTTACTATATTTATTTATTTTTTAAACATTTTTATATCAATTTTTATAAATTTATTTATTAAAATTTCTTTGTTTCATATTTGGTACATTTAATGTTTTTTTATTAGAGGTTTCTAGATGATTTCTAGCATTTTCATTTAAATAAAATACTTAATTAAAAATTAATAAATAAACTTTTATTAATTAAATTAATCTTATTTTTAATTAATATATACTAAGATAACATTTGGTATGTGGTACAAATTATATAGGTATAAGTGATATAAAATATAAATTATAACGAGATATAAATAATATAAAGTTGTATATGTTAGTAATGTTTGATATAAATTATAATAAATATTATGTTTTTTTTTTATAATTTTGTGTTTGGTATATAGTATAAGAATGTAGATGTGGAGCACTTGTGGGATTGTAGAGAAAAGTCCAAGTACGAAGCAAAATTGAAATATCAGTAGGAATTGTAATTTATCATTTACTGAAATCATAAGAAACGAAAACATGGTAATCATATAATTTATTTACGTTTTTGCTTTTATTTACAATTATACGACTTCAAAAAAATTTTTAGGTCTGTTTAGAATAATCTTTTAAACTCGCGGGTTTTTTTTTCCTGTTTTTGGGAATTTTTAATGAAATGAAAATAATACATATTTCTAAAAAAAATTTAGATAAATTCTATAAATATAAAATTAAAATTTTTATTATTATTTTATATATTTACTTATATTATAAATAATATGGTCATTATTATAAATTATTGTATTGTTATTATTTAATAATTAATATAATTTTAATTATAATATAAAATGTAAATTATATTTATTTGATTTAAATATATTAAATTATACTAATAAATAAACTTAAAATAAAAATAATATATAAAATAATAATAAGTAATTTAATAAAATTATCATTATAAAATTAAATATATTTTTTTATTACAATATTATACTATTTAAAATATATATTAAAAATAATTATATAATAATAATATTAAAATAAAATAAAAATACATTTAATATATTATATAATAATAAATTATATATAATATTAATAAAGGGTATAATGAGAAATTAAATATTAATAATATAATAATAGTGTTGTATATACAAGAACTAGTTACTCTTTTATATCAAATAGATATAAATTATATAGGTATATAAATTTATAAAATATAACAAACACCATATTAAAACACTATCGAATAATGTTATACATCTTTGTACCACCAACCATAATGAACCAAAAATAATATTTATTTATAATTATTATACAAAAAAATATCAATTTCATTGATTTCAATTGTTCTTTCTTGAAAATCTTTACAAATTTATATATATATATATATATATATATATATATATATATATATTAAAAATTATTGTTCATTAGGACAAACTTGCACTTAAAACTCTACCAAAGTCATCAAATAGTAAGAATCGGTTTAATAGACTAAAATGTTATGAATTTGATTACATCTAAAATGTTTTAAGTTTAAACAGAATTATGACGATGGGGTTTAGGATAGTTCTCTTTTAATTAAAAAAAATAAATTAATAACTTACACTTACAAAATAATATCTCATTGTTCGGTAAGTTTTTTAATTTTTTATATTCAAAATTAGCATGAACTCCACAATTATAACATTGGCTTCAATTTAAGTTGTTTAAGAAAGATTCAAACCATCCTTCTTTATTTAATTAATTAATTATTATTACTATTATTATTATTATTAGCCTAAGAATTAAAATTTGAATTTATATACAATTTATGAATAAATTAATTATTTTAAATAAATATTATATACATGAATTCAAAATAATTAAAATAATGCCAGAACTAAATTAAATAATTATTCGTGATAAATGTTGAATTTATTATTTCCAAATTAAAGTCAAAATAAAATTAAATAATTATTTGGGATAAAAGTTATATTCATTAATCTCAAATTATATATTATTTAAAAAAAAAAAAAGCTCAAATAAATTAAACTATTATTTGGTAAAATGATGTAGTTCATTCAAATCTCAAAACAAATTAATAGGATTGAAAAAAAAAATAAACAAAATTTCAACTTAATATCTAGTATATCTTTGAAATAAAATAAAACAAGTCTCCAAAAAATCTATTGGACCCAATTCAAACCAAGCATAAATGTCTGAACGAATCAACTTGTTAACCGGGACTAATACCCAGGGTAATAATATATATTTATGAAAAGAAAAAAAATTCATTAGGACACAATATACACTTAAAAATATGATTATTTTTCATATTTTAAGATATCTCATTTTTTTTATGTTAGAAAGTTAGCATGAAGTCTCATAGTAATAGTAATAACTTAGAATTTGAAAAATAAAATGAGAATAAGAATAACGTGGAGTAATTTGATTGGTTGAAACAATAAAATAAATTATATTTTTTCACTTTATCTGAACTCTTTATTTTTTTTTTCTAACATTAAAGTGATGACACATCGTTCACACTCTCATTCACTCAATTAATTTCCCTATCCATATCCCTCCTCTATTACATACCTATCTTTTAAGCCTAAAAATTAAATTTCAATTTACAAACAACACAAACCTCTATAGGACTTTACTAAGTTAAACTCAACAAAAAAAACATTTTCTATCAAATCTTTATATATTACAACCTTTTAAAAATATTTATACTAATTACCAAAATGGCTAGTGTTAGGATCAGGATCGCCAATAAGGACTCGGGTCCGGCTAATGGAGATCACTTAAACACAACGTTTGAAAATAACTCGGTTAGAGGTTAATTATTCACTTCTACTTTTCGCAAACCGTCACAAACGCTTGAACCGGGTTCAAGTGCAGAAGTGTTCGTTTCGGTTTGAAACAACAAACTATCGGTTTAACACGTGATAGGAGGAAGGAAACGGTTTGAAATGAAAGAAGGAAAGAGAATGCAACACACAATTTGTGGATGTTCGGAGTAAAAACTCTTACGCCGCCCCTTCTTCTCACAACGATGAGAATGATATCCACTAGAAGGTTTGATTGATTACAACACTCGTAAACAATCCGGTCGAACAATTAGGACTTAGTTGTTGCCTACTTTCGAACTCCTGGAACACACTCTTGTTGAATAGAAACAAATTCTATCAACTTACAAAGCTCATTACTCACACAGAATAAGTAAGATTGTAATTCACTTGATGAAATTATAGAACTTGTAAGTAATTGAATTTCAAATAGCTTGAGAGATTGCTTGAAGGTTTTTAAAATCTGTGTGATCTGTGTTCAAATCATGTGTTAGTCTGCTAGTCTTTTTCTTCTTAAATAGACCAGCACTTAACGCTAATATATTAGCTTCAACGACTCTATAGTTGTCTTTCTTCATTGTGATTGGTTGATCTTGATGAGGATGTAACGAGGATGATCTTTGGTTGATCTTGTTTGTAGTTGATTAGTAATATTTCAAAGATCATTAATTAGAATATTGATTTTCAATGTTAGTTCAGCATGTAGATTTGTCTTCTAATGCTCTGGAATTCTGAATTGGATTACCATACATCTACTCCTGAGGTTTATATCGGATACGTACTTTGAATATACATTATTCTGTAAGGAGAAAATGAAACATCTTGTTGATTATTCTCTTTGTCCGGTAGAGAGCTTTATTGTTCAAGAGAGAACCCAAGAAAATGGTTCAAAATGTTATCAAACAAATGGATGAAATTCAAGAAAACTTTAGAATACTTGCAATTACTACAAGAAAGGAGACCACATAAAATCTAAGAGTGCGAAACTAGAAAATAAAGTTATGAAAGAGGATTATATTATGACTGACAAACAAACAGAATATTGCGGCGAAACCAGTATTGTTGACGCCGAAGACAGTGAACTCCTCATAGTTTTTGTTTGCGATGCAAGGCCGCAAGATGATTAAATACTCAATTATGGCTATATGTATCATATTTATCTCAATCGGTTATGTGTTCAACATATGATACAGTTTCCAAAGGTATCGTGTTAATGGGAAACAATTCTTCATGTAAGGTTGTGGGTATAGGAACAATAAAAATCAAGATATTTGATGGAGTTGTTCGAACACCTTATGATATGAGACATGTTCCTAATTTGAAGAGAAATTTTATTTCTCTTCATGCCCTCGATTCAAAAGGTTACAAGTACACTGAAGGTGAAGTTATAAAGGTTAGTAAATATGTTCTTGTCGTGATGAAAGATTAAAGAAAACTTGACATGTTATATGTTCTTAAAAACTCCACAATTATAGGCGATGTTGATGTTGATATCTCATCATTATCTGATGATGATGTCACAAAATTATGACATATGCGACTTGGTCATATAAGTGAGAATGACATGATCGAAGTGAGCAAGCAAGGACTTCTTAATTGACAGAGTGTTAATAAAGTGAGGTTTTGTGAGCATTGTGTCATCGACATGTAGAAAAGAGTCAAATTCTCTAAAGTCATACACAATATTGAAGGAACACTTGATTATATCCACTCTAATCTTTGGGGACCATCTAGGGTGTGTTAGGATCTAGGTCGCGGCTGGGGAACCGGGGTCTGGCCGGTTTACGCCTTCACTCAATGGTTGGTGTTTAATCCAGTTAGAGATTAACACCGGGTTTCAATATACACAAACTGTCACAAACCCTTGAACCTAGTTCAAGTGCGGAAGTGGTTTGTTTCAGGTTGAAGCAGCACACACACAGGATGAATAAAATCGAATTTGAATAAGATAGGTTTGGAGTTTGCTGGGTCGGTTTTGGGATTCAGTAAGTCGGTTTAAGTGATGTTGAGTCGGTTAGAACGGTATGAATAGGTTAGTACAGATCAGTTAGAATGTAAAACCGGTAGAAAGTACAGAACAAGACAGGTTTTTATGGATGTTCGGAGATAAACTCCTACGTCATCCATTCCTCTCTAAACCGCGAGAAGGATATTCACTAAGGAATACACAAACACAATCCGATCGAGACTTATTTTCTGCTCAATAACACCCGTACAATTTTAACCGAAATTGTAATCACACTTCAAATAAGCACTCAAGCTCTAAATCTTAGAGAAATAAAACACAATTTGTAACTTCAGTTGTTGAAACTCTCAGAACTTGTAGCCACATTTATTCCTCTTCAGCTCCTTCTTTTATAGGTGAAATGTGACAACGGTCACATTTCATTTCCTTGAATCTGATTGGTTGAGCAGAGGTTCAGTGATTCAGACCTAGCGGTCTAGGCTTCCAATGTATAGGTCAAACCGGCTAGGTTTGTCTTTTACTCAATATGGAAACTGTCGGTTGTACAGTTGCCTGCACCTGGAGGATTGCGCCTCTAATTTATCCCGGAGTTGAAAGATCTTGTCGGACGATCTTCTGCAGCCTACAGATTGTCCTTAGACTTGTATGAATATGGCAATAGTAAAGTCTATCCCTTTGGTATCATCCTCAACAGATACTCGAAGTATCTATTTGTACTGGTCGGTTGTTTATATTAACCGGATGACTTCCGGTTTTTCCATAACTTCAGATTGACCCAATGTTCAACGATTTTGGCCTTCTGTTTTGACCGGTCTTATCTTCTTGTTCGATCAGGTTTTTGGTCGGTTGGGTTGCTTGACCGGTTGAGTAACTTGACCGGTTGAGTAACTTGACCGGTTGAATTCTTTAACTGTTTCTGCACAAGAAATTTGTTTTTGTTATGTTTTATTTAACCGATCTAATTTTATCTAACAATTTCTCCCTTTTTGATTATTTTATTTAAAATATTCAAAACCATGTAAGAATGCAAATGTAGGCCGGTTGTTTTTAAAAGTTTATTTGGCTGGATTTTTGGAAACTAACTTAGAAAAAATTTTTCGAAAAATTTTGGGAAAATTTTGAGAAAAATTTTTGGAAAAATTTTATATTTTTATATTTTATCTTATTAATTTCTCCCTTTTTGATTATTTTATTTAAAATATTCAAAACCATGTAAGAATGCAAATGGAGGCCGGTTTCAAAAATACTTGATATATATATAAAAATATACTAAAGTAAAGATACTTGATATATATAAAACTAAAGTAAACATAGGAAATATAAGTAAAGAAAGCCCCTATTTCTTCTTCCTGGGCGGCAAGTATTTGTCCAGCATTTCATCAGCCTTTCCCTTGACCGCTGGAATAGGCCTGAAGGAAGATCCTTGACTGCCTAAAGTGCCGGTGAACGGGGAAGCCGGTGGAGCAAACGATCTGATTGGAGCTACGTCAAGACCTCGCGGTCTTTTGTTTAGCGGTACGTCTTCTTCCTCGAGATCTTCATTTTCATGTGAAGCGGGTTGCTTGGAGGATCGACAATCGTGTCAGTAACTCTGTCTATTAACTTTGAGATGGCCGCCCTCTTGGAAGAATTCTTTCTCTTTCTTGTAACCGGACCGGATGGGGAAGCAACCGCTTTGGACTTCTGATGAGCCTCGGCGAAATCATTGTATGCTGACTGTTGGCCGATTAGTCGAGCCGCATCTTCATTCTGTTGAAACCGCTACGGCAGGTGCAATGTTTTCTAATGTCTGCAAATGTCCGGCCAGGTTTGCATCTGCCTCCGCCGTTTCTTTTTAAAGTCGGGTTTGCTCATCCAATACATCTTGAATCTTTTGAGCCGCAAGCTCATTTGCCTCCTCAAGTGCCTTATCGGCAGCCAACTTTGCCGCTATCATTTCTGCCAGCTGTTCGGTGAACGTCTTTAGACCAGCCTCGGTTTTGGCATGCTTCTCCTCAAGCATCGCCACCCTCTCAAGTGTAGAACCGGCCTGGACACCGGATTGAGCCAGATCCTCATCAATCTTATTCAACCTTTGATCGGTTGTTAATTGGGTTTGTTCCGTCATGACGACCTTTTGGCTGGTAAGAGCGAGGTCGGTCTCCAGCTTCTTAGTTGCCTCCTCCAATGCCTTAGTTCTATCAGTAAAGCCATTGTACAACTGATCGTTCATGTCGTAATTGTCTTCAACGGACGTGATCCGTCCGACCGCGGTTTGTAGCTCTTTATTTGTCGACTCAATCATCTCGATGGATTTAGTCGCGGTTTCTTTGATCTTCTTTTGCCACGACCGAATGGCGGCATTGACAAATTCCTTGATGAGGTCCTTTACACTATCTTCTGTTACCACTAGTACCGAGTCCTCGGTTTGAAGAGAGACTCGCTGGTCGGTGGGCGGTGTACCCATTCTAAGGTTGGTGTTGTTGATTTCCTGTTCCGGTGGAGGAGAGAAATGCTCATATTCGGCAGGATTTGGACCGCTTTCATCCTCAGGTGGGGATCTGGAGAAGTGCGACGCCTCCTGGTGCTCGGGCTCCGCTTCTAACTGTGCCATCTTCTCGGTCAGTTCCTTTTCCTTGACCGCTAGCATGTCCAACACCAAGAGCTCAAGTTGAGTGCCCGCTGTCCATGGGATATGCTTTCCTTGGAGACGTTGGATGTGTTCGGTGAGCCCCAGTAACCGAGCATGCGGTTCGGCCATCCTACTTCGTCGAAGAGCGGTCAAGACGCTTTGAGCCTTTGTTAGGTTGATCACTTTTGCTTCCATCTCAACCAATGTTTCAAATTTTCGATCAGCTGGGAGGTCCGGTAGCATGTTATTGTAGAATATTTCTTGTCGGTTTAGGGCCCAGTGATGGTAGACGTCGATTTTCGCGTGAGCCTACTCATGAATTTCTTCCATGATTCGGTTGACGAGGTCCTCGGCCATTTTCCGGATGTGTTCCTCAGAGGTATTTGTTTGCCCAGTCGGACCGGTTTCTTCATCGTCAGTTCTTGCCGATTGTTCTTCGACTACCAGCTATTTTCCTTTGCTAGTCCGATTTTCTCTAGTGTGTTGTGAAGCGGTTCGGCCCGAGCTGAATGCCGAATTTTCAGTGTTGAGGGTGTCGTACTGCGGATTAGCCGATCCGGTTGGAATAAGGCCGGTTTGGCGAATGCTGATCATCTAGATCAGGACATCGAATAACACCCTGGACTAGTTGACTAGCGTATCTGTTGTGATAGCGGTCATCATATTAAAAGTTGTAACACAGTAGGTGTTGGTCACATCCTTAACTAGGATGCCACGACCGATGATATCATTGAGAAGCTGGTATTCAGCTCTCAATGATGACCTAGCACCGTGGTCACTGACCAGATGGTTTGACCGAGAGAAGCTCAAGGAAATTTCAGCTTTCAGTCCGGCCGGGACGTTCAGATCAGTGATCCCTTGCTTTGGAAGATCGAAGCATCTGGAGAAGTCACTTTCCGAGAAATCAAACACGGTCCCTCCGACCCTAGATTGAATGAGGGTGTCGAAATGAGGGGTACCACGGAAAACCCTGGCGTTATAAAAGAACTCCAGGACGGTTTCGGGGAAGATGACATGTTTGTCATCTTGGAAGGATTTTAGACCGGTATCTTCAAGTGACTTAATCATTTTTAAGATTTCATAGTGCTCTGTACTTTGAGCTGAATCGAAATCAACTTGAAGAATGTTTGGAAACTGAGACATTTTTATCTTAGTGAGAGGATAAGTTAATACTTGTGAATATTTTGTCTAATGTTTTCCTAAGTTATATATTAGTAGAGGGGTGATAGTATTATCCAGTGGGTGACAGTTGATGTATTCTATTGACCGTAGGATAACATATATTGCATGAAATAGGCATGTCTACAACCTAGGATGTGAGTCATAGGCCTGGACGGTGAAAGATATCTTATCTTCACGTCTTTTGAGGTATGACCATTTTGTTTGAAAATGTATCTTTTCAGAACAGATAACTCTAAACACAGATAATTATTCCACTTTTGTTCGGAGACCAAATAATTCGGAGTACATTATTTCCAAACCGGTCGGTTTTCAGTTATTTGTTCCGATGCGGTTAATTGGTGCATGCACTAAGTAACCGGTCGGTTTACTGTAACTGATAGACAAAGCGGTTCTTCAATAGGTACCTTGGTGAATTCGGATTCCGACAATTTAAGAGGAACTACCGGTTTTGTCTGTCCGAACCGATTTTCCCTTTTAGACATTTCTAAAAGATAAGCTGATTAATATCGGTTAAACCAAGTATGTTTCTGAAGTAAGAAAACTTAGCTTCCTGCAGGGGTTTTGTGAAGATATCGGCTACTTGTTGTTCCGTTGATACGTATTCCAGCCGGATGTGCTTCAACATGACATGTTCCCGGATGAAGTGATGCCTTATGTCGATGTGCTTGGTTCTAGAGTGAGAGACCGGATTGTATGTGATTGCTATGGCACTTGTGTTATCATAGAATATCGGAGATTCTTCGGCTGTGATACCGAAATCCTTCAGTTGTTGTTGGATCCATTGAAGTTGTGAACAGCAACTTCCGGCTGCCAGATATTCAGCTTCTGCGGTTGACGTGGCAACCGATGTCTGTTTCTTGTTGTGCCATGAAACAAGTCGATCACCTAGGAATATGCATGTTCCACTGGTACTTTTTCGGTCAACTTTACAATCTGCATAATCTGCATCTGAGTAACTTGTGAGGTTAAAAGATGAGTCCTTTGGATATCACAGACCGACTTCAGAAGTTCCCTTTAGGTATTTCAAGATTCGCTTTGCAGATGTGTAATGAGACTGTTTTGGATTAGCCTGGAATCTTCCACACTCACTGACCGCAAATAGTATATCCGGTCTACTTGATGTCAAGTTTAGGAGAGAGTCGATGATTCCTCGGTAAGTTGTCAAGTTTATTGCCTGACCGTCATCATTCTTGTCCAATTTGACTAATGAGCTCATTGGGGTAGCGGCTGACGAGCATGTATCCATCCCAAATTTATTTAGAAGTTCCTTTGTGTATTTAGGTTGACTGATGAAAGTTCCTTCATCGAGTTGTTTAACTTGAAGACCTAGGAAGAAGCTTAATTCTCCCATCATACTCATTTCAAATTTGTTAATCATCAAGGTTGAGAATTTATCACATAACTTAGGATCGGTTGAGCCGAAGATGATATCATTTACATATATTTGAACAAATAGAATGTGTTCCTTTTTCTCAAATTTAAATAGGGTTTTATCCACCGAACCTATGGTGAAATCATGTTTTAACATAAATGCGGTTAGTGTATCATACCAAGCTCTAGGAGCTTGTTTTAAACCGTACAAGTCTTTGTTTAAGCGGTATACATGATTAGGCAGGTCATCATTTTTTAAACCGGATGGTTGTTCAACATATACTTCCTCACGTAGTTCACCATTCAAAAATGCACTTTTGACATCCATTTGAAAAACTTTAAAATTTTTGAAAGCAGCAAAGGCCGGAAAAATCCTAATGGCTTCAATTTTAGCTACAGGAGCAAATGATTCTTCAAAATCAATGCCCTCTTCCTGTTTGTATCCTCTTGACACTAATCTGACTTTGTTCCTCGTGACCAAACCGTCTTCATTGAGTTTATTTCTAAATACCAATCTTGTTCCTATGACCGGTTGATCTTTTGGTCTAGGGACTAGGTACCAGACTTTGTTACTCTCAAACTGGTTTAACTCTTCTTACATTCCCAAGATACAATCCGGATCTAACAATGCTTCATCCACTCTTTTCGGCTCAATCTGGGATATGAAAGCGGAATTGAAATATTCCTCCAGCATTTGTCGCCTAGTTCGAACAGGTTTTGAAGGATCACCTATAATTAGCTCAGGAGGATGATTTGTGTTCCTTTTGAGATTCGGTTCAGGAGTGTCTACCAAATCACCGTTTACTTGATCAAGGCTAGACATATCGGTAGGCTGAACAAGGATGTAAGACCGGCTGATTTCCTCAGTTTGAACTGAGGTGTCAACTTCCTGTCGTGTGACAGCTTGATCCGGTTGGGTTTCATCATTACCCATTTAGTCATGGACAAACCGTCTGAAAACCGGAATCTCATCTTCACTATCAGAATGGATATTGTTGTTTTCCAATCTGTTGTGTAGATCAAAGGATGAAGCAGTGTTGCTTTCAACCGATTCATCGTAAACGACATGAAGTGATTCCTCCACGGTTAAAGTTCTAGTATTGTAAACTCTAGAAGCTTTACTAACTGCTGAGTAACCTAACATGATCCCAATATCGGATTTTATATCAAAATCAGATAGATAAGTTTTGCCGTTTATGTGAATGTAACATTTACAACCGAAAATTTTAAGATACTTAAGGTTAAGAATTCTATCAAAGTATACTTCATACGGTGTTTTGTTGTGGAACTTGTTAATCAGAGACCGGTTTTGTGTGTGACATGCAGTATTGATAGCCTCAGCCCAGAATTTCTGGGCAATACCCGAATCGGCTATCATGGACCTTGTAGCTTCCTTGAGAGTTCGGTTTCTTCTCTCAGCTAGGCCGTTCTGTTGAGGAGTCCTAGCACTAGACAACTCGTGTCTAATACCGGATTCATCAAGGAATGCATTTAGTGTACTATTTGTAAATTCAGTTCCTCTATCACTCATAATGCTATTGATGCGTGTTGATTTTTCATTTTATAACCATTTAAGCAGTGTAATTAAATTTGATGCGGTTTCACGTTTGGATGCCAAAAATATTACCCATGTATACCTAGAATCATCATCAACAACTACCATAGTATAAAGCATACCTCCTAGGCTAACGACCCTAATCGGTCCAAATAGGTCCATGTGAAGAAGATCTAAGAATCGGTTAGACTGAATGTGTCCTTTACTCTTGAAGGTTGACTTAGTTTGTTTACCCATTTGACATGCTGAACAAACCTTATCCTTATTGAATACTATATCAGGAATTCCTTCAACTAGATTTTTACCGCGGATATAGTTTAAGGTTTTCAGGTTTAAGTGGTTTAATCTTTTATGCCACAGCCAGGTTTGATCGGTTTTAGCCACCATGCAAACAGGGTATTCTACTTTATTTTTCCAATCTACCTTGTATATATTTCCTAACCTATTTCCGGTTAGCAGTATGATACCTTGGGAATTTTTAACTAAGCATGCATGTTTAAGGAATTCTACAGTGTATCCAGCATCACACATCTGGCTAATGCTTAACAGGTTAAAATGTAGGTTTTCAACTAAGAGTACATTATCAATTGTTAAATTACCATGGACAATCTTACCCTTGCCCGCAGTTCTACCTTTTGAGTTATCACCGAAGGTGATCATTGCACCGGTTTTTATTCTGATGTCGGTTAGAAGATTGTTGTTTCCAGTCATGTGTCTGGAGAAACCGCTATCCAGGTACCACTCGGAGTTTCCTAGCCGTTTCTTTATATCCTGCAAAATATACATATTTACAACTATTTGGTACCCACATTTACTTGGGTCCACAAGCGATTAGTCCCTTAGGTATCCAGACTTTAATAAGTCGGACTACTTTCTCGGTTATGGTTCTAACTAGTTTTCCTGCATTTGGTTTGAGATCCTTTTGTTTTCCTAAGAATGCCTTATTCGGAGGTGGTCTTTGGTTTAACCTATGTGGTTCGGCTTTCTTACCTTTGGGCTGGTTGGCTATCATTTTCTTTCGGTGAAGCCATTTTTCGGAGTTAGTTGGACTTACAAAGATTAGTTTGTCTTCAGGATATGAAGCACTTTGTTCTTCATCGTCAGTTAAAGAGCTCTTGACAAACTTTATAAAGGGAAGGTTGCCTTTTGTAAGCTTTATTTTGTCCGAATGGTTCCGGTTGGCGGAGTCGTTGTCATTATACCCAAGACCAAATTTGCATTTGGGATGTCTTTTGTACTTAGACATCTGGTTCACCATGTCACTGGATCTTTTCCATGCGGCTATTCGATACTGGATTCGGGCCTCATCCTCTTCGGTCAGCTCTTGGACTGACTCCTTGAGCTGTTTGGTCTTAGAGGATATTTCAGGTGCTATCTCGGTTTCCAGGATTTTATCAGGTTGGATGATTTTTGGTTCGGTCAAGGTAGGTGTTATGGGGTCGGTTCTAAAGTTGAGTTGGGTAGGTATTAATATTAATAGATTCTTATACTCTGCTACCATATCATTTAGTACATTAAATAACTCATCTTTAGTAAATTCTTCACAGGGAGAGTCAAATACATGTTCCACATTTGTCATGAGGCATGTTAGTTCATCATCACTGTCACTGTGAGCCCATAAGCTTCCTCCATCATCGGCTATCAGTGCTTTCTGAACTTCACTTACTTCACTGGTTTGTGGATAGTTATTTCGGTGGTTCTAATCGTCCGGTTTTCGGTCATCCCGCCTAGGTTTTCTACATTCCCACTTGAAATGTCCTAAACAATTGCAGTTATAACATTTAATATTAGATTTATCACCGTAGTTATAGTTGTTGTTGTTTGTCGGTTGGATTCTCTTCATGAATCTGCCAAAATTTTGTGCAAGCATTGCCATGGCATCCTCGGTGAACTGTTCAGCGGTTCTGATCGGTGCAGGAGCAACCGGTTCTGTGGATGTGACCAATGCTCTGGTTGAAGTTGAGGCTGAGACTTCATCTTCAGTCCTTGATCTCATTTCAAACTCATATGCCTTAAGATCTTCGAATGCATCGTGTAGCTTCATCTTGCTTAGACAGTTTGATTCCCTCATCACCATTGTCTTTATATCCCATGCACTTGGAAGAGATCTTAGTGCTTTCATGATGATTTCCTTGTTGTCATACTTCTTGCCAAGAGTTGATAGCTCATCTATCACATATGTGAATCGGTCAGTGTATTCTCTCATTGTTTCTCCCGATTTCATATTGATGTTTTCAAACTTTTGGATAGCCACAATTATCTTGTTTTCCTTGGTTCTTTCATTTCCCTCATGAATTTGAATCACCGCTTCCCATATTTTCTTTGCAGTTTTGCAATTTCTGACCTTACAGAACGTATTCCTATCCAAACCGTTAGTGATGCGGTTTCTGGCATGGTTGTCCAGATTGTTTCTTCTCCTATCTTCAGCTATCCAGTCTTTTATGTCTTTATCAATCTTTATCGGTCCTTCAGTCAGGATGAACTGCATCTCGTCATCCATGGTGATTAAATGCAGGTCCATGCGTGCCTTCTAGTTGCCTAGGAAAAGGCAACTGAAGAAATGCTGGACAAATACTTGTCGCCCAGGAAGAAGAAATAGGGGCTTTCTTTACTTATATTTCCTATGTTTACTTTAGTTTTATATATATAAAGTATCTTTACTTTAGTATATTTTTATATATATATCAAGTATTTTTGAAACCGGCCTACATTTGCATTCTTACATGGTTTTGAATATTTTAAATAAAATAATCAAAAATAGAGAAATTGATAAGATAAAATATAAAAATATAAAAATTTTCCAAAAATTTTTCTCAAAATTTTCCCAAAATTTTTCGAAAAATTCTTCTAAGTCAGTTTTCAAAAATCCGGCCAAATAAACTCTTAAAAACAACCGGCCTACATTTGCATTCTTACATGGTTTTGAATATTTTAAATAAAATAATCAAAAAAGGAGAAATTGTTAGATAAAATTAGATCGGTTAAATAAAACTTAACAAAAACAAATTTCTTGTGCAGGAACAGTTAAAGAATTCAACCGGTCAAGTTACTCAACCGGTCAAGTTACTCAACCGGTCAAGCAACCCAACCGACCCAAAACCTGACCGAACAAGAAGATAAGACCGGTCAAATCAGAAGGCCAAAATCGTTGAACATTCAGTCAATCTGAAGTTATGGAAAAACCGGAAGTCATCCGGTTAACATAAACAACCGACCAGTACAAATAGCTACTTCGAGTATCTTTTGAGGATGATACCGAAGGAACAGACTTTAGTATTGTCATATTCATACAAGTCTGAGGACAATCTGCAGGCTGCAGAAGATCGTCCGACAAGATCTTTCCACTCTGTGATAAATCAGAGGCGCAATCCTCCAGGTGTAGGCAACTGTCCAACCGACAGTTGTCATATTGAGTAAAAGACAAACCTAGCCGGTTTGACCTATACATTGGAAGCCTAGACCGCCAGGTCTGAATCACTGAACATCTGCTTAACCAATCAGATTCAAGGAAATAAAATGTGACCCTTGGCACATTTCACCTACAAAAGAAGGAGCTGAAGAGGAATAAATGTGGCTACAAGTTCTGAGAGTTTCAACAACCGAAGTTACAAATTGTGTTTTATTTCTCTAAGATTTAGAGCTTGAGTGCTTATTTGAAGTGTGATTACAATTTCGGTTAAAATTGTACGGGTGTTATCGAGCAGAAAATAAGTCTCGATCGGATTGTGTTTGTATATTCCTTAGTGAATATCCTTCTCGCGGTTTCGAGAGGAAGGGGTGACGTAGGAGTTTCATCTCCGAACATCCATAAAAATATGTCTTGTTCTTTACTTTCTGTCAGTTTTACATTCTAACCGATCTGTACTAACCTATTCATAGCGTTCTAACCGACTCAACATCACTTAAATCAACTTACTGAATCCCAAAACCGACCCAGCAAACTTCAAACCTATCTTATTCAAATCTGGTTCTATTCATCCTGTGTGTGTGCTGCTTCAACCTGAAACAAACCACTTCCGCACTTGAACTAGGTTCAAGGGTTTATGACAGTTTGTGTAGTATTGAAACCCGGTGTTAATCTCTAACCGGATTAAACACCAACCGTTGAGTGAAGGCGCAAACCGGCCAGTCCCCGGTTCCCCAGCCGCGACCTAGATCCTAGTAGGTTGCCTTCTATGGGAGGTGTTTATTATATGCTTACGATTATCGATGATTTCTTCAGAAAAGTTTGGACTTTCTTCTTCAAACAAAAAGAGTTATGTGTTCTCTAATTTTAAGGAGTTGAAGACTATCATTGAGAAACAGACAGGAAAACCAATAAAACGTTTGCGTACTGATAATAGTTTGGAATTATGTTTTGAAGAATTTATTCTTTATGCAGAACTGAAAGAATTGTAAGGCACTACATAGTGCTTAAGAGACCACAACAGAATGGTGTGGTAGAGAGGATGAATAGAAATTTTATGGAGAATGTATGTTGTATGCTCCTTAATGTTGATTTATCACAGTATTTTGGGATGAAGCTACAACTTTAGCATACTTCCTCGTCAACCGTTCTCCATCAACTACAATTAATAAACAAACTCCGCAAAAATTATGGCATGGTATTCCTCCTTCTAGTTATTCTGATTTGAGGATTTTTGCACCAGGCGCTGGGGACATTGCAGTAACCAAGGCTAGCTCTAAACACTGAAAAACTTGACCTTAGGTGCACAGAAATTCCTCACATGGGCGGAGTGGCAAGCGACCCAGCAGCGCAAAAGACCGCAAGGACCCAGCCAGTTCCACTACTGAAGCGATTCTGTCGAAAGTTTTTTGAGAAAATATGGTCTTATGCTGCGACCCTTGCTGAATGTGTCGAAGCCCGACCGAAGCAATAGTTTTGAAGTTGAAGATGCGTATTAGAGGTTGACCAGTCAACGTTCTTTTCGTCGAGGGCGACGAACCTCGAAGGGGGAGATTATGTTACGAGCTGCTCATCAAAAACCTCGGTCTAAAAATATTTTATGCACCCGTCTCTCGGCCCAAGTGTCTATATGGGCCAGTTTATGTTTTTTATGGAATAATTCTGTTTTGTTTACTTTCTCTCTTATCTCTCTTGAAACCGAATTCTGTTATGTTGGAAGTAGTTGTAACCGAATACTTTTCGGTAAACCAGCCTCTTTAAATGGTGATGTCCACCCCACTTTTTGGGGCTATGAATTGAATATGTTGGAACTTAGTGCTCTAAGTTATCTCTCGGCCCTCCTCCCCCTTCTTGGACCGCTAGGTGTAATCTAGTGGTATTTCTCTCCTCCCCTTCGGCTCTTCTCTCCCTAACCTCGAATTCTCCTCTCATTCTATGTCCGCTGCGCTTGAGTGTTGAATTCACCATCGCCCCTATCATCAAGAACCCGTTTCTTGAATTAAAGAACTTGAAAGGCTCGGTCGTAATTTAAAGTCTAACACAAACTTTCATACATATTCAACATTTAAAACATAATATTTAAAATTGAAAATATAAAAAAATCATAACTATTTAAAATTTCAAAACCATAATAATCCAAAAAGCATTCAACCACAATTATTAGTTTAAATTCTAAAATATAAAATTCTAAAATTAAAATACAACATTATATAAATTGTTTGAACATTCAATATATTAATATTTTTTAAGTCACGTTCTTCAAGCATAGCACAAGTACACCTACCTGCATTTAAGCTTAAAAATAATTAATATAAAAAATACATGTTAAAACAAATAACTAAAATTTAACTTACTTTAAAGTTTAAGGATAGATACGGACAAAAACAAATTCAACCTATTTTTTATTAAATATTATTATATATAATTAAATTATTTGGGTACAAATATAACAAGAATTTATTAATTTATTTATAGCAAGAATCTATTAATTTATTTATATATTACAATATATTATTAATATTATAAATTCATTTTTTCTCTCAACATATTATATATAATATATACTACCTTTTTTTATCTCTTCATAACATATACAAAATATATACTAACATTTTTTATCTTTTATTATATATAATATATCAATATTTTTTATCTCTTTCAATATTATATATAATATAATAGTGTTTACGCATAATAGTGTTTTTCTATATAGATCCATGATCAATATATATTAAAAGTATTTTTCTATATAGATCTATGAAAAATATACACTGGTAAAAAAATGACCTTTACCGACGGTTTTTACCGAAGGTTTTGTAAAACTCTCCTAAATACTCCCGAGAGGAACAAATCTTTCGGTATAAAAAATAGATTCCGAAAGGGGTGTAAAACCTTCGGTTTTATTAATCATTACCGAAAGTTCTACAAAGAACTTTCGGTTTTTACATTCCCAAAAAACCCAAAAAAATTCTAAGTGTTGGATGTGGGCTATTTGAGAAGGTTTTTGTAAAAACCTTCGGTTTTGATATCCCTTGGTTTTTTAATTACGAGGGTTATTTAAAGAACCTTCGGTTTTGCCTTTTTTGAAAAGGTCATTTCCGAAAGTTTTACAAAATAACCTTCGGTTTTGCTCATTAAAAAAATTCTAATTTTGGTATTGGTTTTTTCCGAAGGGTCTTTAATAAACCCTCGGTTTTGACTAATATCAAAACCGAAAGTTTTATGAAAACCTTCGGCATCAACCTCTATAAATACAAACCCTAACCCTTCTCTTTTTCATTTCACTCATCTCTCCTTTCTCTCTCTTCCGCGCCGCCGCCTGCCTCCTCCAAGCGGTTCTTCTCCCCTTCTTCTCCTCTATCGTTCAGGTAATTTGTTTCATTTGGTTTTTTTTGTTTTGTTTATTATAAGATTTAGATTTCTTAAGTTTATATATATATATTATACATCTAGATTTATGCTAGTTTACGCTATTTTTTTGATTAATATATATATACATATATCTGAAAATGCATTTAGGATATGGGTGATTCGACATGGCAGAGACTTCGACGTACACCGGAGAAACTGCATCCGTTTTACCAGAATCTGATAGCACAATCAGAAATTGCGGCACGTGAGGAAGAGGTAAGACAAATGACGCTGGAAATGGAACAAATCCGATTAAGGGATGCGGAAAGAGGTCATTTGCTTAGTGAAATTAAAACGGACAGGGCCGAAATGGCCCAGAGATTAGAGAATCTCGAACAGGAACTTGTGGTGTTGAGGAGTCGACTGAATCAACCACCCCCTCCTTCCACCCCATCTAATAATTAATTAGTTTCTAGATTTATTATGTTTTTATTGGTTTTTCCGTACGAACGATGACAATATTTGTATGTGTTTTGTTTTAATATTCATGAATTATTAGTATTATGTTTGGTTGGTTTGTTTTGGTTTGGTTTGAATATGTTGTTAATTAATTATATGTTCTATTTGTTTACTTTTAATCTTTTAAAAAAAAAACAGCCTTGCCAAAACCGAAGGTTCGTTTCAAAGCCTTCGGTTTTAACCCTCTTTTAAAAAAATCTAAAGGGCTAAAACCGAAGGTTTATTTGAAAACCTTCGGTTTTGACCCATGTATAAAAATATCTGAAAATTTTCTAAGTGTGGGGAAGGGCTAAAACCGAAGGTTTATTTGAAAACCTTCGGTTTTGACCCTGTATAAAAATATCTGAAAATTCTCTAAGTGTGGGGAAGTGCTAAAACCGAAGGTTTATAAGAAAACCTTCGGTTTTGACCCATGGTATAAAAATATCTGAAAATTTTCTAAGTGTGGGGAAGGGCTAAAACCGAAGGTTTATTTGAAAACCTTCGGTTTTGACCCTGTATAAAAATATCTGAAAATTCTCTAAGTGTGGGGAAGGGCTAAAACCGAAGGTTTATTTGAAAACCTTCGGTTTTGACCCATGGTATAAAAATATCTGAAAATTTTCTAAGTGTGGGGAAGGGCTAAAACCGAAGGTTTATTTGAAAACCTTCGGTTTTGACCCATGTATAAAAATATCTGAAAATTCTCTAAGTGTGGGGAAGGGCTAAAACCGAAGGTTTATTTGAAAACCTTCGGTTTTGCCCTTAGATTAAAAAGTGTGGGAAGGGTAAAATCCGAAGGTTTTCAAATAAACCTTCGGTTTTGCCCATAGATTAAAAATATCTTAACTCCTAAATTATTTTGTTTTTAACCAAATAATACTAACTACTAACTAATATAAGCTATTGTGCGTTCTATTTTAAAAATTAATATTGTGTTTAATGTTAAAGTGTTTATGGTTGTGTTTGATTATTATATATAGATAAGTGTATTTGAATGTTTATGTTTGATTATCTTATGAATGTGTGTAATGTTTGATCATATGGATTATGCAATATTTGAAGGATATCAAATGTGTTAAATTAATGTTGTTGAAGGTTATTAGAAAATTGATAAACAAATGAATTTAACAAGTGGTAAAGTGATAATTCCGAAAGTTATTTAATGAACTTTCGGAAATAACTATCAAAAACCGAAAGTTAATAATATAACTTTCGGTTTTACCATTTACAAGACCGAGAGTGTTATCTAAACCTTTCGGTTTTGATGGCTATTTCCGAAAGTAATGATAAAACTTTCGGAAACATCACTTCTCATTTCTTAAATTATAGTGTTTTTTACCTTCACATATAGACTCCTAACAAATAGAATCTATTGTGTGTTGTATTTTAAAAATTAATATTGTGTTTAATCTTAAAATGTTCATGAATGTGTTTGATTATATAGAGAAGTGTATTTGAATGTTTGTGTTTGATTATCTTATGTATTTGTGTAATGTTTGATCATAAGTATTGGAAAATATTTTAAGGATATGAAATGAGTTAAATTGATGATGTTCAATGCTATTAGAAAGTGATAAACAAATGAATTTTAAATTTTTCCAAATTGTAAAACCGAAAGTTTATTATAGAAATCTCGGAATTAGTTATCAAAAACGAGAGATTATTTGACATCTCTCGGAAATATGAAATTGAAAACCGAAGGTTTTAGTCTAACCTTCGGGTTTTAGGGTGATAAAACCGAAAGTTTAAATAAAACCTTCGGTTTTTACATTCATCGAAACCGAAAGTTTAAATAAAACCTTCGGTTTTTACATTGATCAAAAACCGAAAGTTTTATTAAAACCTTCGGTTTTGATCAATGTAAAAACCGAAAGTTTTATTTAAACTTTCGGTAATAATAAAAAATAAAAACCCAGCCGCGCCTTTTCTTCTTCCCATTTCTTCTTTCCCTTTTCCCTTTTCGCTCCCGCTTCTCTCTTCCGCCCCCTTAGCCAAAATCGACGCCGCCACCCACAATCGACGCCGCCTGATTGAAGACGCTGCCGACCAAGGACGCCGCCGACCCAAGACGACGAGCGACAGACGACGACGCCGCCGCCAACGACCGACGCCCTTCTCCTCCTTCAGCCGTTGGTCTTCTCCTCCTTCAGCCGCTCTTCTCCTCCGACCAAAGGTAATCTGTAATATATATATATTTGAATTGAAATGCTGGTTTATTAGAATTAGGATTGTAGTTCAGGTTAGATTTTTAGGGTTTGAATTTGTATGTATGAAT
This sequence comes from Impatiens glandulifera, assembly GCF_907164915.1. Taxonomy (NCBI): domain Eukaryota; kingdom Viridiplantae; phylum Streptophyta; class Magnoliopsida; order Ericales; family Balsaminaceae; genus Impatiens; species Impatiens glandulifera. The sequence continues at coordinate 79,149,627 of NC_061862.1, read as the reverse complement.
TTTAGGTATGAATTTTAGGTTAGAATTTGGATTTTTGTTTGATTGAAGACTGAATTTGGTTTGATTGCATTTTGATTTAGATTAGATCTTGTTTAAATTAAGGTTTTGGTTTGATTTTTATTTGTTTTTGGTATGATTTTGGTTAACTTTAGGTTACATTCATGTATTGAATAATGAATTGATTATTATTGTTTGTTTAGGTTAGATTTGAGTTTGTGAATGCATTGATTATTGTTCATTTAGGTTAGATTGGTTTGATGTTTGTTAGATTTAGGTTGGATTGGTTTCACGTTGGTTTGATTTTGGTTGAATTGAAATTTGATTTTGGTTTGATTTAGGTTAGATTGGTTTGATGTTGGTTTGCTTTTGGTTGGATTGAAGTTTGATTTTGGTTTGATTTAGTTTAGATTGGTTTCATTTTTATTTTGATTTTTGGTTTGAGTTAATTTTGTATGAATTGTTGGATTTGGTTTTTGATTCATACTTTATTGTTTGATTAATAGGGTTTATTATTGTTCGATCTACGTACACCGCCCGCTCTTCTTCTTCGTTGCTCTTTTTGTGCAAGGTTAGTTATTGTTGTTTTATTATATGGTTAGGTTAGTAATTTAATGTTTGATTTATGTTAGTTTTAATGTTAGATTTATGTTAGATTTAATGTTAGAATTATGTTAGATTTAAGTTTGATTTATGTTTAGGGTTGATTTATGATAGATTTTAATGTGAGACTTAAGTTTGATTTATGTTTGGGTTGATTAATTATGTTAGATTATGTTTGAAATGTTGAATTAGATTGAGTTTCAATTAGATTTCATTTTAGGTTGGAATTGATATATGGAATGAATTGTGTATGAATAAAGTTATGTTGGATTATAATTGATTGGTTTGAAATGTGTAAGAATTAAATAATGTTATATTATATGTATGCTAGATTTACGGTGGAATTTTGGTTGGATATGTAGAGATTATGTTAGAAATATGTAATCCTAATTAATTTAGACAAAGTTAAGTAAATAATAATGTGGGTTGTTTTCCATTTTATTAGAAAGATGGAAGTACCCGATAAAAGCTGGATGACCTTACGTCGAGATCATCCAGATTACGAGGAAGGTGTTGACAAATTCCTCGAGTTTGCTGTTAGGAGTACATCCCGACAAAAAGTGAAATGTCCTTGCGTGAAATGTTTGAACACGCCATTTATGGAAATAGACGAAGTGAAGACTCACCTCATCATTTATGGAATAAATGTGCATTACGAGTACTGGTATTGTCATGGAGAAAAAAGACGTACTACTCAAGTGGTTAATGAAGATGTCGATGAAGATGGCGATGACTACGATGATGATGATGATGATCAGTTAGAGGATGTCGTACCAGAATTCAACGATCCGAGAACGGAGACGAATAATACAGTTAACGAAGAGGTCAATGAAGAACGTTATATGCACAAGTTCATAAACGATATGTTCTCCAACGTTAATGATGTCCCGAACAACCATGAACCAGTCGAAGATGCGCAGAGATTTTATAAATTGCTTGATGATTCCAAACGGCCATTGTATGAAGGTGCTCGAATAACGAAATCATCGGCACTATTGAAACTACTTCACATAAAGAATGTGTGTCAATGGACAAATTCTTCGTTCGATATGTTGTTGCGTCTACTTAAAGACTACATATTACCTATTGACGCTCAATTGCCAAACTCCTACTACGAAAGTAAAAAATTCATTACTGATATCGGGCTTAAGTATGACAAGATAGACGCATGTAGGAACAACTGTATGCTATTTTGGAAAGACGACATAAATGAAGATTCTTGTAGAGTTTGTGGTCTTTCAAGATGGAAAGTCGACCAAACAAGTGGGACAGTTCGAGAGAAGCAAAATGGGAAATTCATTCCAAAGAAGGTGTTGAGATATTTCCCTCTAATACCAAGACTGCAAAGACTATACATGTCCTCAAAAACGGCTCCAATGATGAGATGGCATAAAGAAGGAAGAGTTGATAGTGATACGTTGAGACATCCCGCTGATTCCTTAACCTGGAAAACGTTCGATGAAAATTATAAAGATTTTGCGTCTGATTCTCGAAACGTAAGACTAGGTTTATCAAGCGATGGGTTTCAACCATTTGCAAATGGAAAAAAGTCATATATTGTTTGGCCGGTTATTCTCGTTCCTTATAATGTGTCACCCTCTACTTGCATGGATTCTAGCAATTTTATTTTATCTATGTTAATTCCGGGTCCAAAGAGTCCGGGAGATGCGATTGACATATTTCTCCAGCCATTGATCGACGAGTTGACTGAACTGTGGCAAACTGGTGTGAGAACGTTTGATGCACACACATCGCAATACTTTAACATGCGAGCGGCATTGTTGTGGACCATTAACGACTTTCCCGCATACGCGAATTTATCGGGCTGGAGTACGAAAGGTAAATTTGCTTGTCCTTGTTGTAACAACGACACAGTATCTCTTCGATTGGTTCATGGTTCCAAACAATGTTACATGGGTCATAGACGCTTCCTTCCACCGAAGCACAAATACAGAAGGGATAAAGAGTCGTTTGATGGTCGAACTGATTATGGAGAGCCCCCTAGATTGTTAACGGGTCAAGAAAGTTACGAGCAAGCACGAGACCTAGAAGACATAATTCTTAGTACGGATCTAAGCAAGAAAACCAAGATATATCATGAAACGCGGGGAGACAATTGGAACAAATTGAGCATTTTCTTCCGCTTGCCTTATTGGAAATCATTATTATTGAGACATAATTTGGATGTGATGCATATTGAGAAAAATATTTGTGATAGCGTGTTGGGAACAATAATGAATGTGAAAGAGAAGACGAAGGATGGTCCTAAAGCGCGTAAAGACTTACAACTATTAGGCATAAAGTCATGGTTACATCCTATAAATGATGAAGGAGTGGTTCATTATCCAGAAGCGCCTTTCACTTTGACATCCGATAATAAAAAACGTTTTTGGAAATTCTTGAAAGATCTCAAGTTGCCTGATGGTTTTTGCTCAAATATCAGTGGTTGTGTAAATTTGGAAGAGAAAAAGATTTCTGGATTAAAGAGTCATGATTGTCACATTTTGTTGGAATATCTTATTCCTTTAGCAATCCGTGGATTACTTCCAGATAATGTGTATGATGCGTTAGTAAATTTGTCTCGGTTCTTTCGGTTGTTGTGTTTCAAAGAGTTGATTCAAGCGGACCTCGAACAATTGTACATGGATATTACATTGACACTCTGCAAATTTGAAATGATTTTTCCGCCGTCAATTTTCGACATCATGATGCATCTCCCGGTTCACTTATCATTTGAGGCTTTGCTTGGGGGACCTGTTCAGTATCGATGGATGTATCCATTTAAACATTACATGGGTACAATGAAAAGATATTTGCGGAATAATAACCACCCAGAAGCCTCTATAAGCGAGAGCTATCTTGTAAATGAGAGTATTAGTTTATGTGCAAGGTATATGGAGGAAGAAGAGCAAGAAAATGCACAAACTGAAATCTCGGGCATTTCTATATTTTCATCGTTGGAAGACCTTTCTAACGGAAAAATATACAACTTGGATTATATCGATCGAGTGACAGCTCATTCATACATTTTGAAAAATTGCCCCGAAGCTGAACCTTTTTACATGTAAGATTCTATGTTGCTGTTATTAATTAGCATTAAAAAGTATGCTTTTTAATATTCGATCTATTTGCAGAGATTACATTCAGTATTGCAATAACAACGAGTCTCGTGGAGAAACGTTTGCCGCATATTTCAAACATAGAGTGAGTTCATTATAAACCATATATTCTAACTCTTTATATTTATTTTAACAACTACATGTCGGGTAAATGTATGTATAGGTTGCTCAATTAACCGAATTTAACGACATATCAAGAGACCTCAAGATCTTAGGAGAAGGTCCAAGTATGTACTCGTCTATGTATGTTTGGTGTAAAGTAAACGGATACAAATTCTGTACAGAAAAACACGACGAAGGTTTGACAACTCAAAATAGTGGGGTGGTTGTCGAAGGGTTCAATGGTTCTGAAACTATGTCATACTACGGAGTTTTAACAGATATAATCGAAGTGCAATACTTTTCTCACAAACGAGTTCTTTTATTCAAGTGTAAGTGGTTTGATACACACTCGGGGGAACTAGGAGTGAAAGTGGATAAATATGGCTTCGTAAGTATAAATGTAAACCGATTTTTAAAAACACAAAGTCAAGACCCGTATATATTGGCGAGTCAAGCAAAACAAGTCTTCTACGCCCTTGATATGTCAGCCCGACCCGGTTGGAAGATTGTGACAAAAATAAAACCGCGGTTTACAAATATATAGATCAGATTAATTAGGTAGATTATCTGTTTTTTACTATATATTATTTCTTATTACTACTTTATTTCAATTAGTCGCTCATTTATTAATGGTGTATGCATTAAGAATGTCTAAAGGTAGTAAAGAACCTTGGTGGAGTATGAGGAAAACACCCAGCAAACTCTTAAAGCCGTACCAGAACCTCATTGCACAATCAGAAAACTTGAGGCTCCGAGAATCGTCTACTAGAGATGCACCACCTATTGCTGTAGTCCCGATAGCTACTGCTCCCCCAGCAGACGAGGATGTTGAGGCTGCTGAGGCAGAAGAGTTTGTAGAGAGTACGTTTGCTAATGTGGGGGATGAGGACGATGAGGCTGATGACGAGGGTCACGAGGACCCTCAGGACGTGGATGAAGAGGAGGAGCATGGATCGACTCCCGACCCATCATCGACAGGTAACTTGTTTACTATTAGTTATAGTTTGAATTGATTCACATATCTGATTATGAATTTAATCTATTTTGAAGAATCTTGTGCCCGCAAGAGACGAGGGAAAAACAAGAATATTGCGTTATCTAAGAGACCAACGGGGACAAGGATTCCTCTCACTTTTAGAGAGGTAGATGGGAGGCCGGGAGGTGTTGACGTTGGAAGAACAAGGTGGTCTAGACATGTGGGGTCGGTTGTGCGGGATCCCTCAGCCGTCTCGCACCGTCTTTTGAAGTGGAAGGCATTAAGTGCTGACCAATTGGATTACATTTGGAATGCTGCGAAGGTAAAGATTACTTAATTTTACATTGATCATTCAATAATAATTTTAAAACATTTGAATGTTTTTATTTTCAGGATCCGTTCGAGGCTACTAATGGTCCTATTGATTCTTTTCGAAAGACCGCAATGGGACACGTCAGACAAATATGGGATAGATGGCGCTCGGATTTGCACACGGAATATATCCGCATCCATAAAGGAGACGAGGCCGCGGTACTTGCCAATCCTCCACCAGACTACGATCGAGATGATTGGGAGTTTGTGTGTCGCAACCATTTCTTTACGGAGAAATTTAAGGTACGGTTTCATAATTCAAATAAAATATGATATTAGTTATTCTAACTTCAATTTTTTTATTTAAATTTCAGAAAAATAGCAACACAAATATAGCTAACAGAAAGCAGCTGAAATTCCCGCATCATACGGGAAGTAGACCGTTTGCTCAAATTGAAGAAGAGTTGGTAAGATTGTTATGAGTTATATAATAACTTAATATAAAGATTGTTACGAGTTATATAATTTTTTTTTTCAACAGGCGATTGAAATGGGACGGGCTCCATCTGTCGTTGAAGTGTTCAAGAGGACCCGTACCCCAAAACCTACAACAGAAAACCCAACTCCCGTCCCGGACGACCGCGTTCAAGAGAAAATTGTAAGTGAATTGAATTTAATTAAATTACTTATAACTAGTTTATAAATTATTATATAATTGACAAATTATTTCAAATTTGCAGGTTGAGATGGAGGAAGTTCTAAGTAACGAACCGGAAATATCAGACTTTGAGTTGACGGAGAGAGTATTCGGACCCCAAAAACACGGGGGAGTATTCGGTATGGGATCAGGCGTCCGACCCACACACTTTCGTCAAGATCGACGGAGTTCTAACAATTCTCAACGAGCCACTGATCGATTGTTTGAGGAGAATCAAAGAATGGCGATGGAACTTGAGGAATTGAAGAAAAGGGATGAAGAAAAAACACAAAAGATTAATCAAATCCAAGCAGAAAAGGTAGAATTGATTTCAAGAATGGATAGAGAAAGTGCAAAACAGGAGAAGGAAAGGTTAGAATTGAATGCAAGATTAGAGAATTTTGAAGTGTTTATGCGGCAATATCAACCGCCCCCTCCCCCGACCAGCTAGCTAGTTCTAAGACGTTTCGACTATATGAATTGATTGAATATGTTTAATGGTTTAATGTAAAACTTGTTGTTGGGATGATTGATTGGAGAATTTTGGAATGATGATTTTGTTTTATGAATTGATTGGTTTGGCTGGCTGAACAGGTTTAGGTTTCGGTATGCGGTTTCGGTTTAGCACAAATCAGTACGGCTATTTTGTAAATTTTTAAGAGAAAAACCGAAAGTTAAATGGAAGCTTTCGGTTTTTCTTTAAAGGGAAAAAGCGAAGGTTAAGCTAATAACTCTCGGTTTTTCTTTAAAGGGAAAAACCGAAGGTTAAGATAATAACTCTCGGTTTTTCTTCAAAGGAAAAAACCGAAGGTTAAGCTCATTACTCTCGGTTTTTCTTCAAAGGAAAAAACCGAAGGTTAAGCTCATTACTCTCGGTTTTTCTTCAAAGGAAAAAACCGAAGGTTAAGCTCATTACTCTCGGTTTTTCTTCAAAGGACAAACCGAAGGTTATGCAAATAACTCTCGGTTTTTCTTCAAAGGAAAAACCGAAGGTTATGCTAATAACTCTCGGTTTTTCGTCAAAGGAAAAACCGAAGGTTATGCTAATAACTCTCGGTTTTTCTTCAAAGGAAAAACCGAAGGTTATGCTAATAACTCTCGGTTTTTCTTTTGAGGGAAAAACCGAAGGTTATGCTAATAACTCTCGGTTTTTCTCATTGAAGAAAACCCGAGAACTAGAGGACATCTTTCGGTAAATACACTATTATTTTTAACGACGGAGTCAATACCGAGGGATGGCGACAGTCACCTTAACTCTCGGATTTTAGTCTATACCGAAAGTTATGGGCTCAAAACCGAGAGTTTTAACTCTCGGTTTTGACCATTTTTTTACCAGTGATATATTAAAAGTATTTTTCTATATAGATCTATGAACCGATTAATATATATAATAGTGTTTTCCATATAGATCTATGAACGATTAATATATATAATAGTGTTTTTCCTAATGGCGGACGAGCGGTGACTACTCCTTAATGCCCCCATCTGCGATGAAGCGCGGAGATTAGTTCAACCCTTGGTGTGTGAAGTTGAACTTGTCGTTGCTGGGCCGCCCGAACGCCGAGAAAGACTCCTTAACTTAACACTCTCTTTATCGAGAGTTTTGGTTAGGTAAAGATTGAAATCTTTATCCAGGAAGATAGATGTGGCTCCTTCTGATCTTGCTACCGACTATATAAATTTATGAACGATCTATACAAGCACAAATTTCTCATAAGACAAAAAAATCAAAGTTATTTAAAAGTATGAGAAATAGCTATAGTAGAAATGAAAATATATTTTAATTTACCTATAGATTTCTTGTGAATGAATGAGAGAAATAGTGTAGATGAGAGATAATATAAAAAAATATATTAAACTATTATGAATGAGTGAAAGTAATGATGAAGTGAAGAACGAAGAAGAAGAAATGGTGAAGATAGAGGAAGAAGAAAAAGAAGAATAAATGGTGAAAACGGAAGAAAGAAGAAGAAAAAAACATGAAGAGTCACTTATAATTGATACATTAGAAATTAGGGTTTTGTTTTATGAAAATGTAATATAATAATGTGGATTATGGGTCTTCTATATTGGCTTTGAAAATAAAGAGAAAAGAAAAAAATTGTTTTAAATTTTAATTTTTTTATATTAATTAAATAAATAAATATATTATCAGACTCGAAAAAGTTTGACAAGCCATCGAGCAAGTATTATATGAGCTCGAGTTCGGCTCGAATATTAAACGAGTCGGCTCGAGCTCGGCTCGAACTCGATCTAAGTCAAGCTCAAGCCGAGACTTGATCAAGCGGCTCGCGAGCGGCTTGACTCATTTACAGTCCTAATCGCCCCTGGGGTAAGGCAACTTATTCAATTGCATAGGCCCACACCTTTATAAGGCCCCATTTTTAATATCTAATAGTATTATATTATTAATATAAATTTTTTATTTTTTTTATCTCGTTTTTAATCTTTTATTTCCGCATTATAATATATTAATCATTTATATCTCATTTTATATTATTAAAATTTCAATTTTTTTTTACCATTCGAGGGACCCAAAAATTTAAATTTGCATTATGCCTCAATTACATCAAAAACAAGAGAAAAAGAAGACCCAATACACCAGTTCTCTAAGCCTACTGTTGTATTAACTACTAGTAATGAGAAATTCATATTTCACACTGCATTTTTCCTGTTATTTTCTATTTTTAGTAATGATTTGCGAAGCTTGAAAATACTTTTTTTTGTTTATAAGCATCTAAAAAATACAACCTTAATGAAATGTGTGATTAAATTTGACGTTGAACATTCTCTTATGCTGGATGTTGATAGTGTTGGCTTCAATATTAATGTGAATTTAAATTTACATATTTTCCCAATGTTAAGGTGAAATAATATACATGCTAAATAAGTAAATATAATCAGTTACGTTGTTAAATATATATAAATTTGTATAAATAAAGATATAACGTTAATGATTAACTTTTTAGAAATTTCATGGAATGGAGTGAAGAATATACATACAAATTGATTGAGTGAAGCATCAAAATTTTTGAATATTTTTTAATATTTTTGGAACTTAGTTAATTGATTTATTTAATTTGCAAATGTATATGCAAATTTGTATTGAATTATGTTAGTTTACAACAAATCACTTGTATTTGGTTATTATATATATATATATATATATATATATATATATATATATATATATATATATATATATATATATATATATATATTATATATATTAAACATGGAAAATTTTGAAAATGATTAAATTGAATTAGTAATATTAGTTTTAGAAATAATACGTAGATAGTTGTAAAATGTTTGTAAATTTAATGCAAAATTTTAAAATATATTATAAGAAACGATGCAAATAGTGTATTCTAAATAATGTAAGAAAAAACTGTAAAAGTTATCTATATATATATATAATGATGCTTAATTTTTAAAGTGTCTGAATTGCCGAGTCAAGAGCTGTGGTTAATTTAGATATATATGTAAGAGTAAATGAATATTTGGGTCGGATTGTGGGTTGATCCGCCCATAAATTTAAAGCGATTAAAAATAAAATTAAAAATGTTATTTATATGTTTCGAACTTGCAACTTAACAAAACAAGTACAACCTCTTAATCAATTAGGCTAACAACACTTTATATTCTAAATTCAACACCAAATTTGATGAACGCGAGACATTTTAACTATAAAAGTTCAAATTTTTAACTAACTAATCTATATATATAATGATGTTTAATTTTTAAAGTGTCCGAATTGTCGGGTCGAGAGTTGTGGTTAATTTAGATATATATGTGAGAGTAAATAGATACTTGGTTCGGATTGTGGGTTAACCCGCACATAAATTTAAAATGGTTACAAATAAAATTAAAAATGTTATTTGTATGTTTCGAACTTGCAACCTAACAAAATAAGTACAACCCTTTAACCAAGTGTGATTGAGATGTGGTTTGCCGAGGGATAATAGGTCGGTATCAATTGAAAGTGGTTAAACAAATATTAATCAAATATTTGATTGACCAAAGTGTGAGGTCACGATGCTAATTATTAAAAAAATATGAATCAAATATTTGATTGACAAAGTGAAAGTGTAAAGTCACGAGATTAGATATTCATTCGGAAAAATATGTGATGAAACATGTGAGAAAATAAGTTATTTTTACTGAACTGAATAAAATATGGAATGAAAGTGTTCTATTTTTTATTTTAATATATTATCTGTGATTTATTAAAAATTTACTGAATATATATTATTATAATTTTTTTTAATTTATTTTGTTTTTAATTTTGTTCGTGTGGATCGCACGGAAATTTTCATAATCGTTAATAGTATTATAAAATTATGAATAAAGTAATTGCAGTCATAGTTTCATTTTGCATTAAAAAATTATTGCAGAATTATTAATAATATAATTTAGTTGTGACATTCCGATAATACTGCAAATCAGTTACATTAATATAATGCAAATGATAATACATTAATAAATGATAATACATTAATATGCTTTTATTTATAAATAAAATTGGGTATTTTAAATAAAATTTTAAACCAAATATGATAAATAAAACTGCAGATAAATTTGTAAATAATAATATAAATTATAAATATAGGTATGCAAAGAGTATTTATTGCTTAATTTCATAAGGTATTTCAGTTTATGTTTAATATATTTTATTGTAAATAGTGTAGATATTATTGAATATAATTCTTTATACTGAGTATTTTGAAAATTATTGTATTAAGTAATTTTATAAGATAATGCAATTTATGTTAAATATATTTGTATTATTTAATAAATTTATTGTATTGCAATTTTTATTATAAAATAATAAATTTATTAATAAAAAAATATATTGCATATTTATATTAACTATGATTAATTACCATTAGAGAAAATAATTTTTTTGCATTAAGTTTAGTTTTAGGGTAAATATGTTGAAACAAGTATTATAAAAATTAATACAAATTTGCAAATGGGCTATTTGTCATGTTTGAAGAGTAATTGCAGATTTAAATGCGAAGGTAGTTAATATTGATAAAAAATTTTGCTAAAAATTAGTTTTATTGAAAATAATGTTCTAAGATTATTTTTTTTAAGTGAACTTCATTCTTTCATCCTTTATTTCCAGTTTAAACCCAAAATGATAAGGATAAAAAACAGAATTTTTTATTTAATTTCTTTAGATTTGTAAAAAAATTATTTGATAAATGATAGTAGTATTGTGTAATGAAAAATAAAATATAGAATATCTATTTTGTTCTGAATAAAAATACATTTCTTTATTATAAAGTAACGAACAAAATATAATATTTTTATTAATTTGTTTGATAGTTAAGCTTCACATCTAATTTGTATTATTGTATAGATAATAAAAGTGATAGAGAAGTTTTAGGGATGAAATAAAATGAAATATTTAGAAAATGAATAAGAGAAATAAATAAAATGTTTTGAAGAGGAGTTTGAGGAGTGAATTTTTTTCATTTTTTGACTAAGAGTTTGAGGAGTGATAAAACATCAAAAATAGGAAATGTGTGTTTTTTAATTTTGTTTTCAATTTTATATTTATATAGTGATATCGTGTTATATCATATTTAAAAAGTGTTAAATTTGAGGTTTGAAAAATGATATATACTTTAAAGGATTTAAGATATTCATATTTTAATGGTAAATTTCAAAATTCCTCAATAATTTATTGATAAAATCTATTATTAGTTGAGAAACCTTGTTCAACTGTGGAAATTATTTTATTTAAATTGATAGACTAAATCCAATAGTCTTGGAGCTAGTTTGATGAATGAGTTATTTTGATAAAGTCTGGATTTTTTCCAAATAATCTTTGTTAGATGGAATTGGTAAAAAAATATGTTTTTAATTTTTTTTTCAATTATACCCTCTCTCTTTTATATATATATATATATATATATATATATATATATATATATATATATATATATATATATATATATATTATAATTAATAAATTTTTTTAAATGAAATAATTTAATTTATATTAAATTAAATTTTAAAATATAATAAAATAAATAATAAAAAAATTACAGATATATATTAATATTAATTTTTATTAATACATAAATAAAACATTAAATAAATACTAATTTTATAAATCACTACTATTATAATTTAAATATTATATAAGTTAATATAGTATATTATAATTTTATTTATATAGTGTATATATTTTTATTTAATATAATTAATATAAAAAATTACATTAAATAAATTTAATTTATAAGATAATAACAAAAAATTATTAGAATATTTATTTAGAATAATTGTTTAAAGTTATTTTATACTAAAATAAAATAAAATAATTTTTTTATAAATATTTTATTTAAATGAGATATATTTATAAATTAATTAATATTTTTTATTTAAATATATTTAATTTTATTTTTTAATATAATTATTTATTTAAACTATTTAAAATTTAAATTTATATTAGATAATATACTAGGTATTTTATTTTTATTTAATATAATTTTTTAAATGAAATAAGTTATTAATTTATTTTATATGAAAATAAATTTTATAACTTAATCAAATAAATATAAGAGATAAGATATATTTATAAATTAATTAATATTTGTTAGTCAAATATATTAATTCTAGTTTTTAGTATAATTATTTATTTATTTGAATTATTTAAAATTTAAATATTATATTAGATAATATAGTAGGTTAAGTTGAATTTATATTGAGTTTTAATTTTTATTTAAGGTAATTAATAAAAATAATATTAAATTTAATTAGAGGTTGATTTTGATATTTAAATGATAAAATTATTTGATTTAATGATTGATAATATGTTTGGGTTTTGAGATAAAAACTGGAATTTATCCCCAAAACTCTTTCATCAAACGAGGCCTTTATGTACTTATTAAGATAGTTCAAATAACATTATTGTTTAAGAGATCAAATGTTAGTCTTTGTTATTATTTGTTAATTTGATCAGTTAATCATATTTCTTACCCCCCTAATCCCAATAAATATATTGAAAAAAACTTTGGTACTAACTGTTTCATATTTGTTATAAAAAGAAAGTTTGTTTATTGATTTTTAGTTATGTATTTTGTTAGTGCAGAAATATTTGTACATAAATACTAACAAACAAGCAAAACAACATTAACTATTGAATGTAATAAAGAAAAAAACAAATTTAATTTTTTTAATGTACAAAATAAGAAACAAATAATTCATAATAATTATATTTTACAAAAATTTATATAAAAGATAAAAAAAAAATATGTAGTAAAAAAATATATAACAAACAAGTCCTTATACATAATATAGGGAAAAAGTAAATTTACTTAAAATATATATTAGAATTGCTAGAAAAATATTGCATACAAAATCAAATTAAAATAATATTTTAATAGATGATTTCAATAACCTGATTGATGAAAATTGGTCAAAAATATGGTATCAATAAGTCTAAGTGAATCCATAGCATGAATTGTGTAAATGGTTACAAGTTTTTATTTATTAGATTATATATATGAGAAGCTTATATTTTCTTAAGTATTATAAATTTGAATATAATATGTTTAGATCTGTATAATCTCTTTATAAGTAACATAATAAAAATAAAAAATAAAATTTATCCATAATAAAAAATGAGACATAGATCATTGTCAACATAAGAAGTATTGTTGGTTTATAACTATTTACTTATGCATTGACTAGCTTTCCATATTATCATAGTTATAAATTATTTAGGACATTACCATGAATACTATAATTTGAGTTTTTTTTCTATGTTAATTTATGATATAAAACATAATAAAGCAGCATTAGTAACGATATATTCAAAATATAATAATAATAATAATAATAAATAGTATTATATTAAAAAGTAGGCTCATATAATAAAAAGATTAAAAAATAAAAATTACACTAGAAGTGTAAAATTAGTGTGTAAGATGTAAAAAAATAATAAAATTAAAAAAAATATGCAATAGATAAATAAATACTAAATATAAAAAGAGTAATTTAGTTCAATAATAAAACATCAAATTCATGTATATATGTAATATAAAAAAATAAAATATTATAGAGAAATTGTTCTTAGAATATTTAATCTAAATATTTATTTTTAATTTTTCTAATCATAATACTCTCCGTAAATAAATTGTAGTTGAAAAGACATACTTAGATCAGTAGTAAATAACGGGTTTATTTATGAAGACGTCATTCAAAATCTGATTAGAAGGTATCATGTGGTATTTAGATATTTCAACTAGATATAATAAATAAATTAAATATTAAAAAAAAAATCAACTATAAACTCACTTATACTTATAAAAGTATACAACTAATTCACTTAAATAAATTTATTAATAAAAAATTATTTAAACTTACTTAATATCAAAAATATATTCATTTAGCCGAGATTAGTAAACTAAATTTAATTTTTATTTTTTATTTATATATTTATTAATTAAATATTGATATATTTTTTCTTTTTTTTTTATTAATTAAAATATTTAAATTTATTTCATTCCTAAATTTTTTATTATTTTTATATTAGTTTATTTTTTTTATTTCATTTTTTTTTATTTGTTTGTATTTCTCTTGTTCTTTAAATTCTTATTTTTAAAGAAATTTTAACAACTTATTTATAAATTTTATGTTTTAATGTAGTATTTGTGTGAAGGATTTCTTTCTTATTTAATTTAATATTAACAAAAATGAAATTAATCATTTTTATTTAACTTTTGATTTATGACTTATAGTAGTAGTAAAGTATATTGTTTTGTCTAATATTTGATTAATACTTTTTTATTGTTTTATTAATGAGTTGTTATTATTATCCAATTTTTTATTATTAATTAATTTATTTGTGTTAATAATAAATATTAATATAAGAAAAAACACAAATAAAAGAAGAAAAAATATAAAGTTAAAATAATTAATGATAAATATATATATATATATATATAGATAAAATTATAATAATAAATATTCATATATATAGGAATAATAAAAAATTTATGAGAAGATAAAAATAGAATTCATTAATTAATTAAAAAGAATGAAATAAAAAATATATTAATAAATATATAAAATAAAAAATAAAAATTAATTATAATTTAATAAAATTGACTAAACGAACTTATTTTTTTATAACAAGTAAGTTTAAATAACATTTTATTAATACACGTCAATTTTGTCAAATGTACCTATTTACTAATTTACTATTAAATTCACCAACAAAATTTTAATATATTTTTTTTTTCTACACAAATATATTTTCCTATTATAATAAATGTTTATATAAACTCATAATCTTTATATTTTATATAAATTTTTAATTTGGATTAATTTTTTTTAATAAAATAACAATTTATATATTTATATATGATAAGTTAAATATTATATTTAATTTCAACACTTTGTAGATAAGATTGTGATTTATTTAATTTTTTAAATAATAAGAAAATAAAAAATCATTAAATAAACAATAAAAATAAAATGTTGATTTATTTACCAACAATCTAATAAGATTGTTACCTATATAAGCAAATACATTATCCTTCTTACAAATAAACTAAGCAAATTAAAGAGTGTATCCTTCTAAAAATGGTGCCATCATCTTCTCTCATGTTTATGTTGTTTTTCTTCTTTATGATGTTGATACAACTTGGTAAGCCCTACACATCATCCTTATTGCAAGTTCCAACCTATTCGGGACTACCTAAGCCCTACCATCATTCTCTAGTCAATTTACCCTCATTACCCGACGACCCATTTGATTATGAACCAATCCCAAACATTCCAGGAGTACCAAAACCTGATCCTTCCTCGTTGCCAGTCCCAATCGGCCGGGGACAACCACAACCCAACCCCTACTCTCCACCAGTTTCAACATTTCCCGGACAATCTAAACCCATCCCATACGGAAATGATGTAATCTATCCGGGACGAACAAAACCCGGCCCCTACTCTCCACCAGTTTCAACCTTTCCGGGACAACCAAAACCCGACCCCTACTCTCCATCCGACCCAATCTTTCCGGGACAATCAAAACCCAACCCCTACTCTCCACCAGTTTCAACCTTTCCGGGCCAACAAATACCCGACCCCTACTCTCCACCAGTTTCAACCTTTCCGGGACAATCAAAACCCAACCCCTACTCTCCACCAGTTTCAACCTTTCCGGGCCAACAAATACCCGACCCCTACTCTCCACCAGTTTCAACCATTCCGGGACAATCAAGACCCAACCCCTACTCTCCACCAGTTTCAACCTTTCCGGGACAATCAAAACCCAACCCTTACTCTCCACCAGTTTCAACCTTTCCCGGGCAATCCTCTCTACCAGACCCAACTTTTCCGGGACAGTAAAAATCCAATTCTCCCTCATTTCCCCCAAGCCTACCAAAACCATAGTCACCCTTACAACCAGGCTCAACCTACATAGTGGAGATTTAAGTATAATTTGTTGTTTGGTTGGTTAATTATCATTACCATTTTAATAAAATGAACAATAAAATATTATGTAAAAGTAATATCTATATTGTTATTACCTATCTATGTATGAAGCTGATGGCATATTTCTTTTTATGCATTTAAATTGTATTTGATCTTATAATAATGATGATGATGAATTTCAATTTATTTTTTAAATATGTCTTAAATTTGATTTAAATGTGCAAGCAGTTAGGCATTGTAAATTTCCGGTTCTCGGGGACACGAACCGGACCCGAAGTTGACCTGAAACATTGGTTCCATGTTTGACCCAAACTTGACCGGTTCCAACCCGATGGGTACCCGACCCGGACCCAATTTTAGATTAGAAATTCAAAAAAAAACAATTTTTTTAATCTATCTAGTTTTTTTTTATCCAATTAATAATTTAATATTGATTTTCACCTTTTAAAGTATTCTTTTTTATCTCTTTTAAAATAAGATAAACAAAAATTAATTTTAAACAATCTTATACACAAATTTAAAGAAAATTAATAAATGTTACATCTATATCTATGTCTATTGGTTCTAGTCAACTAGAATTCATAATTTCAATACATAAATTAGTTGCTTAACACTTATAGTAATACATAAAAAGTCTAGCAATAACATAAAAGATATATGTTTCCATTATTTTGGCACAAAATTACATATCTATCTAATATAATAATATAGCATAAAATTTAAGTTTTTTTTTTCACATCAATAGATCCAAAATCAATTTTAACAAACAAAATACTAGATCTAACCCAAAAAAAAATATAAATCTCTAAAATATATCAAATTCAAAATACTAGATGTAATCCAAACAAAATAATAAATCTCCAAAATATATCAAATTCAAAATACTAGATCTAACCCAAACAAAATAATAGATCTCCAAAATATATCAAATTGAAAATACATTTTCTCAAAAATATATCAAATTCTTGAAATCTTCATTCTACAATTCTCTCCTCAACGTCATCTACATCTGTAAAAATTCAAAAATAATTAGCCAATAATATTTACAAATTATGATCGCAAATGATAAAATTATACCTAAATATTTATCGCAATCTAGGTCCAAATCTATATATGTGTCCATGAATGATGTTTCATTTAGAGGTTCACCTACACATTATTAATAAAAAAGAAAATAAGAACTTAATTTTTTTTTAAATTATTAACAATACCTGATAACCAACTTTTTGCACACATAAAAGCCTCCACCATCTTCACATTAAGCCTACTCCGATGAGAACCAACAATTCTACCACTTGTATTAAACGAAGACTCTAAAGCAACTGTTGACACTAGAATCGCCAACAAATCTCTTGCAATTACTCATAACGTGGGATATTTAAAGTTACCATTCCAATAAGCGATAACATCAATATCCATGGTTGTTGGGAACAATTTTTTCTCCAAATACATATCTAGCTCAGATTTCATTTGTGTGCTCATATATTCGTCGCTCTCACAAAAGCTAGTAAAGTCTGCAGAATAGATAATACTCATTGATCGGAGAATATTTGTGTTACTCGTGGTTAATGGGGCATTGGAAATATTATTTGTGTATTCCTTCAACAAATAATAAAACTTTTGACGCACTTCATCTAACTTTGTTTTTCATTCACTTGGGTAGAAACGTGTAAAATAATATTGAACCAACTTCAATTTACTCCTCGGATCTAGAATACAAGCAACATCCATCAAGATATGTGTATCTAACCAAAATTTGTCAAACTTTGACATCATTAAAATTGTCATATCTTGAATCTTTTCAATGGGAGACTCTATCCAAGTAGCGAAAGTCAGTTTAATCTCACATATATTAGCAAAACATATATTTGACGTAGGATATTTTGTTGAAAAAAATAGATCAATCGCATTGAAAAATAGTTCAAGTCTTTCCCATACTTCTTGGGCAAGATCCCATTCATTATCGTTTGGCTCGTGTTTGTATTGTCTATCCCGAAGAGAGCATCGACAAAAAACCATGCAAAACAGTTCTTAGCATTAAAAAAAGTTGAATTCCATAGAGTTGGACAATCAAGAGACAATTTATTACCCATGTGAATTCCAAGTGTCCTTGCATTATCTTCAAATTCCTCTATCCTTTTAGGCGAAGCCAACCCATACACGACACTATCATACACTCTCAATTGACGACTTAATCACATCTAACTCATCTTTCACAATCAAATTCAAATTGTGTGCACAACAACGCATATGTACATATTCACCGTTAGATAAAAATTACTTTTGTGCAACCTACGCACCACATCTTGAACAATTACATCATTTGTAGAGCAATTGTCAACGGTGATGGTTGACAATTCAAGTCCAAATTCTATTCCAACAATGTATTTGTTAATACATTTGCAAAAGTTTCGCTTTTATGAGGACATGGTACGTAGAAAAATCTTAATAAAAAACTTTGCAACACCCATTTATCGTCGATAAAATGTGATGGAACAACCATATACCCTTTCCGTTGGTATGTGCAAGTCCACATGTCAGTGGTGATAGTGATTCTTGATTCATTTCTTTCTAGCAAAAGCTTCACTCTAGCCTTTTCAACCTCATAAATCTTTAACACATCTTTTTTTGTGGTGTTTCTTGAAGGAAATTGCATTGGTTTTTGATGAACACATTCAAGTAAATCTCTAAACTTGATGTGTTCTACCATAGAAAAGATAGTCATGGAAAAGGATCATCATTGCAACATGTCTTCAAAATTCTTCATCAGTAAATGAATCAGCCTCAACAACTTGTTTTTCCTTCAACAAATCTACGTTTGGAACTTTCTTGCATCTTCCATGATGTTTAAACAAATGATAAGTTCCATTGATCGAAGAACCACCCAAATATTTACCATAATAATTACATTTGGCTTTAACACTCTCCTTAGTGAAATGCTCCCAAATTGTACTTCTATATTTTTTTTGGAGTAGTATTTTTACTAATCTATTCTCTTTCATTTTCAACACGATTCAAGTGTTCCCTAACGGATTCTATTGTGTTATCAAAACAACCTAGGAACTCTTCCATAGTGGTTTCCTTTATAGTTTCTTCCATTTGACTCATTTGACTAAAACAAATTAAATAGAAAATACGTCAAGTGGACAATCTTGATCATAACTCTAATTATTAAAAAAACAAATAATTTAAACTGACAAGCCTACCAGTACAGCAAACAAAAACAAGTTTGGATGCATATTAAAATCGCAAATACAAGTGATTCCATTATACTCTCTTACTCTCAAACTCACAAAGTTTAGAATGAATTGTCATGAACTTTGGCTATAAATACATTTCCTAATGTATATCCACTTAAAGTACTAGAAACTTAGGTTGTTAAACACAATTTATCGTATGAGATTATTTGAGTTGACTAAAGGAAGATCAGAAGCCAAATAAGATTAATTTCCGAAAAAGAGGATAGGCCTAAAGATCAACTAGTAGATAGAGAGGGAGGAGACACCTTATTACATTTACTCTTATAGAATTTCACTATACTCATTCTTTATCTGAGTTGTGGTAGAACAAACTGCATTTTTTTCACAAAGACATTTTTTCTGCGTTTTCACTAATTATCCATTTTTGCATCCTCCTAAAATAAAAGCATTCATTGACAAAGTCATTCAATTTCCATCACAAAATATAGCAATACCACTTTCTGGATTTCAATGGGAGTATGGAAAGGTTGTAAATTCATCATTTATAGGTTGGAAGTGACCTCATATTGTCAGATAATACTGTGGAAGATGATAGTCTGTTTCCTAAACAAGATGTTCTGCAAATTTTACGATTGATGCAAATAAATAAGATGTTTTACAATCCCATTCATTTAAGGAAGGAGGAGAAGCATTTACAGTGAAGAATCTGAAGAACCAATACATTAATTCATATTTATAAACATAAAATCTACAGGTAAAAGAAAACTATAATCCCAAGCTTTAAACAACCCTAAATATTTAAAAGGAATACACTATAGACAAACCAACAGCCTATTTGAAATCAAGATTCAATCCTGCCTGCATTTAAATGTTATTGGTTCATACATGCACTTACTTGGATTAGAGATAGCTATAGTCGTCGTCGGAGGCCTAAACTAGGTTTAAGGATTAGAGATAGTTATAGCCGTCGGAAGTCTGAATAGAGTTGTCTTGGGCAGAGGAGGAAACCAGACTTATCAGAGTTCCAAACTACTTCTTTGGGCGACAGAGGAAATCAGAGTTCCAAATGGGTTCTTTGGGCTGTGGACGGAGGGAATCAGGGGAGACGGCCAAAGTGTAGAAGAGGGTAGTAGATCTGCAAATTTATTTTTGGTTCGATTCTGGACTCGGTTTATTCATTGGGTACCCGAATCGATCAGTTCTACCCCGATTTCGCCCCGAAACCAAAAATCAAAGAAATTACCCAAACCGATCAGTTTGGTTCCTTCGGATACCTAAACTGTCGGTTCCATTTTTCCATGCCCCAAGTAGGGTGGTGTGTGTTATAGTAATTAATACTCATAAACTGAAACAAGTATCTCAATCCTCAATTAAATACTGCACAACAAATATAAATTAGTTAACTCTTCATAATAATTAATCTCTAAATCAAATTCACTTAGATTATTAATGAAAATTTTAAATCATTTATAAATAAACTCTTATCTAGGTTTGGTATTGAGGAGTCAATCGACCATCTTTTGGGCAGTTGCCTATTTACAAGGCAAATGTGGAATAAGTTCATTGCGGCGATGGGTCTTTCGAGCTCTCCGGAGGCATGGAAAGAGATTAAAGTTGATTCCCAAGATAGAGCCAAAGTAAAAAAATTTCCGGCAAGCATTTTCATGTGCGGTTTTGCATCTATCATGTATTATATTTGGGCCGGAAGGAACGCACAAGTGTTCGGAAGGGTGCGTCGAAGCGTTGACCAAGTTTGGAGCGATATTGTCTTTCATTGTGGGGCGCTTATGCGAACTTGGAGGAGGATCCTGCGAGGTGAACGAGAATAAGAATTGTGCTATGAGTGGAAAAGTTCGTATGAAGAAATCACGAGTTTTGAAAAGTTAAAGCGAGATAAAACTTTAAGTGTTTGTGTTTCTTTATTGTAATTCATTAAACTTGTAAGTTTGAATGTTTACGTTTATTGTTTTTCATTTTGAAACTATTTTCTATCATTCTAGGGTGTTAGAATGATAGAACAAACTTTATCCATTTTTTTCGTTTTGGGGATTTTTAATAAAATAACGATAAGTCATTTTCCAAAAAAAAAGTTTGGTCTCTTTATCTATTTTGATGATAAATGTTGTTTACACTTATAAAGAACAAATTACAAAGTTTAGAACAACAAAATTCAATCATAATAAAGTTATCTAAATAAACTAATAAATTTATAAAAATGTAATCCAATTAGATTGGTCGGCTATGGCTAGAGATGGCAATGGGTACCCGTATGCCCGATACCCGTGGGTACCCGATAGTTGGGTTCGGGTATTTTAAATCGGGGTCAGGGTCGGGCATGGGGAGAGGGAGAAGGTACCCGGTCGGGTACGGGGTCGGGGATGGGGAGTGTGCGAAACCCAAACCCGATAACCGGTTATATTAAAATTATTGATTTTTTTTATTAAAGTTTAATGTGTGACTTTTCAAAAATTCTTCATCATTGCAAATCTATCATTAATATACATCATTTAATTTGATCTTATCCACACTTCACTCCAAAAATAGTCATAAATACACTACACTTCAACTTTAATAATTTTATATTCCCCAAACAATATTTCTCTACATAACTTTAATTTTTATTTTAATAACAAAATATTACTCTCTCTCATAATTCTTCATATTCAATCTCTAATTTTTTTCCAATGTTCATTCTACTTTTTCACCACTATAGTTTATCTTCTTCAAGATTTACAAAAATTATGAGGTAGGTAAGTTATGGTTTTGTTTTTATTTTTAATAATTCGATATTACTAATGTTAAAATTATTTATTAAAGTTGTGTTTCTTTTTCTTCGATCATTATAATCATAAGTAATTTAATCGGGTAATTGGGTACCCGTTAGGAATTGGGTACCTGACTAATCGGGGATGGGTATAGAAGTAGAGATACCCGTCGGGTTTGGGGTCGGGTAGTAAAATGAAAATCGAGTTCGAGGATAGGTACTTCACTACCCGTCGGGTAGGGTACCCGTTGCCATCCCTAGCTATGGTAATATAAAAGTGCCTCCAGATTGTATTATTCGATCGTGGCTTAAGAAGCTATCAATTCCGGAAAAGTGATACCTAAATCTAACATAAAGATGAATATAACCAAACTATGCAACCTCGATTCAGAGAAGGAACCTGGTGTTCTTGTTCTACTACTATATCCAAATTGGTTTTGTTGGATGATCGCAATCTTTTAAATTGTTTTGATGTCATTGATTTGGTCCTGGGTCTGGTTCGTCTCCAATAAAGATATGAGTTAGTTTGAATGGCTCCATATTAATCAAGTCATTTAGCAATTTGAACTTTCATTTAGCTTTTTTTAGTATGTGATTGATTCATGATCACATGCATTATCAAAAGACCAATACAAGTTTGGTTAAAATGCATTTTCTAAAATAATGGGTACCACAATGAACAAATAAAAAAACCTTTTATTTATACACTACTTAATAAAATTTCATCTAATTTAATCATATTTTTTATAACATATATATACAAAATCAAATTAAGTCAAAAATGATACTATAATCAACAAATTTGACAAAAAAAAACTCTTTATTTATACGATTTCACTTAATATATCACTTTTTACTCTAACAAATTGTAAATATAAATGCAACAAAATACTAACATAATTTCTGGAAGTTCTTTGGCATCTAAAGCTATTAATGTTTGTATGGTTGATTGGCTCTGTAATTCCAATGGGAAATTTTTATCTTGATTTTTTGGATCATAATTATATATATGAATGAGTGTTATTGATAAACAAAATAAGAATCTTAAAGGGCATGTTTAGATAAGGTGCAACCAAACAGGAAGCACCCTACACTTTCAATCAAATAGGAGGTATTGGCCAACATTCAAATGTTCATGAGATTCTATAATCTTAGCTGGTTCAGTCAACATTGTCATCCTATAATTGGATGGAGTGTCACGATATTATGAAGTTTGAAGAACTAACATCAACATTTCCCAGTCTCGTCTTCAACCTCAAGTGGTTCAAGTCATTTTCATCTTTAATTTGAGTAGGATGTTATAATATATAACTAGCATGTATCATGTGCATTTGCACGAGTAATAATATAAAAAACATAAAAAAAATATTACGTTAAAAATGTTTATGGGCGGGTCAACCCACAATCCGACCCAAATATCTATTACTCTCACATATATCTGAATTAACCACAGCTCTCGACCTAGCAATCCGAACACTTTATAAATTAAGCATCATTATATATATATATATATTAGTTAGCTAAAAAGCTGAACTTATATTGTTAAAATGTCCTGCGTTCATAAATTTGGTGTTAAATTTAAAATATAAAGTGTTATTAACCTAGTTGGTTAAAATGTTGTATTTGTTTTGTTATGTTGCAAGTTTGAACCAAACATATAGTATTTTTTATTTTATTTTTTACCGTTTTAAGTTTATGGGCGGTCAACCCACAATCCGACCCAAGTATCCATTACTCTCACATATATATTCAAATTAACCACAGCTCTCGACCCGACAATTCGGACACTTTTAAAATTAAGCATCATTATATATATATATATATATATATATATATATATATATATATATATATATATATATATATATATATATATATATATTAGTTTGTTACAAAGTTGAACTTATATTGTTAAAATATCCCGCGTTCATCAACTTGGTGTTAAATTTAAAATATAAAGTGTTATTAGCCTAGTTGTTAAAAGGTTGTATTTGTTTTGTTAGGTTGCAAGTTCGAACCATATCTATAGCATTTTTTATTCTATTTTTAACCGTTTTAAGTCTATGGGCGGGTCAACTCATAATCCGACCCAAGTATCATTTACTCTCACATATATATCCAAATTAATCACAACTCTCGACCCGACAATCCGGACAATTTAAAAATTAAGTATCATTATATATATATATATATATATAATATTTGTAAAATATTATCACAATATTATAAATTGTAATAATATTATTATTATATTAATTTTCGTAAAAGTATAATGTCTATATAATATACCAAACATGTAACTCTATCAAACAATTCAATTTCTCCATTCTTTTTTTACATATAAACTCATAGTAGTCAAGCATTCAACCTATAAACTTTTAAAATCCAACCCATGGTAATCAATCCTTCCACTACCATAATTTTTAATAATTGAAATTTTTCAAAAATAAATTAAATTGGGCATTGTTATTTCATATCATTGTGAGCTTCACATGTCTTCCAAATGCACTAATCATCCAAGAATCATTTAAATCAAATCAGTTATTGCATCGCAATTGCATCTCCCAATATATCTTGAAATTTCAAATTTTCAAAATGACCCAAATAAGGTTTTGCCTGAAAAATTATCTGGTTCATTGTGCCCACCATTCACTCATTCTAAATCAACCCAATAAATTTTCTAAGTTGATCAAAAGTCAACATTCATCACAATAAAAAATCATTTCACAAAATTTCATTTGAAAAAATATTTTATAAATTAATCTTGGCCAATATGGTGAATTACAATAAAACAATAGTTGAAGTTATACATCTTAGGTAGCTAATCAAAGTGACAGAAAATTATATTCTTCAAAACTGAACACTTTCCTACTAATTTAGTATAATAAATGAGCAAACATAATGAAATTGAAATGAAAACACAAGACAATTTTAGCATGAAAAAACCTCTCTTCAAATCGAAAGTAAAAAACTACGAGACATGAACAGATCACTTAACAATCCACTATCATCAGCAAGGTTACACTCTAGATATAACTAAACTAGATTCTAATCAATTGCATCAAAATCACACAACAATCTTGGCAAATAACAACAAAGAGCAGAAAGTGTAAGATCAACCAACCTTATCAATTTTGCAATTTTGGTTTTCTCTTGAACTGACTTAGAAGGTTCATAACACAGATTTTCACCCTTCAGAATATAGACTCATAAATAACCAACAAGCTCTCAACGTTTGAAATCGATCAAATGGTGCAAACGAAAATCTTCTACAACTGCTACGTCAAACCCTTGAATTCTTTTTACTTTGTTCTCTCTAAATAAATCCCACACTAAGTTGGGTCTCTCAAACTAGAGGACAAAACCCAACAAACTCCCTAGACTAACTAGTTGGAGGGAAATCTCAACCCGACATCTGAGCGACAACTCGAACTTGTTTCGCGACAACACATTTGTCATCATATTTGATTTATTATCATATTTTCTTTGCAAAAAGCCTTTTACAACCAACCAAAGCTTATATATAGGCTGTGAAGTATGCTCATCTTGCTTCAACCGATAAAGCCATCAATTTTTCAAAGCATTCTTTCCCTTAGACGACTTTGTTAACTCAAAAGTGTTATTCACACGAAGAGATTGTATCTCATCCTCCATGGCATCCATCCATTCATTTTTATTTTCATTTTCCAATGCTTCTTAAGAAAACTCTCGGGTTCTTCAACATCAGTAAAAAATACATACTCATTTATTGAGTATTTAATTGAAGGATGGCTATGTCAAGTATACCGTCTTGGTTCATTAGAAGGTATCGACTCCTCAACATTTTCATTCCTTTGCTCATTTTCATTTGCAGCATTAGATTCACTACTAAAATCAACATCAACAAAATCATTAGTATTTAAAAGATTACCAGAATGTAAACCCATACCTTGATTTTCAGTTTGATCGTTTTTTATGTTTATCAAGTTAGGAGCAACTTGAATTGAATTCATTTCAACTAACTCCTCATTTACTTGAGTGAGAACAATCTCGTCTACTTTGTTGATATCTTCTATGGTACAATCATCCATGAATACAACA
This sequence comes from Impatiens glandulifera, assembly GCF_907164915.1. Classification (NCBI taxonomy): domain Eukaryota; kingdom Viridiplantae; phylum Streptophyta; class Magnoliopsida; order Ericales; family Balsaminaceae; genus Impatiens; species Impatiens glandulifera. Next base: position 79,123,322 of record NC_061862.1, on the reverse strand, counting down.
TTACGACTACGAATATTCTTCTTATTAACCGGATTAAAAACCGATATCCAAACTCATTTAGTCCATAGCTGAAAAACACACACTTCTTGGTATTGGCTTCCAACTTTGACCTCCATATTTGAAAACATGCACATAAGTCATACACTCAAATACTCTAAGATGATCATAAGAGACATTTTTACCACTCCAAATATGGTTTGGCACATACAAGTTCAAAGGAACATATGGTGTGAGATTTAACACATGTACCAATACTCAATACTTCACCTTAAAATTATTTTGGCAATTTGGCTTGTGAAAGAACACATCTCACTCTTTCCACTAGTATTCTATTCATTCTTTCAGCCAACCCATTTAATTACAGTATTTTCGGAGGCGATGTTTTTTGACAAATACTTTGTTGTCGACAATACTCATCAAAATGCCCAATGTAATCTCCCCCGTTATCCATTCGAATATATTTCACTTTTTTTCCAGTTTCCCTCTCAACTGAGGCTTGAAATACTTTGAATGTGTCTAGCACTTGATCTTTCATTTTCAATGTATAGGCCCAAACTTTCGGGAATGATCATCAATGAAGGTTACAAAGTAATACGCACCACCAAGTGATCTTAACTTCATTGGACCACATATATCATAATGCACCAAGTTTAGTAATTCTGACTTTATTTTCGATTTAGATGATCTAAATGACACTCGTCTTTATTTTCAAGTCAAATAATCTGAACATCTCTTCAAGTGCACGTTTGAAACCCTACGTAGCACATTCTTCTTAGTCAACATAACTAAGTCTTTCTTGCTAATATGATCCAAACATTTGTGCCATAACTCAGAATAATAATCAACTTCACAAGTGTTGATGTAGCATTTAGATATTTTAGAAGAAACAATATACAAATTCAAAAGTCTATTACTTTTAGCAACAATCATTGATTCCTTTTAAGTTTTCATTTACCGCCAGAAAAAGAATTACATAAGCCTTCAACATCCAATCTTCTGACTGATAAAAGATTGAAGCGAATTTGAGGAATATGCTTAACCCCTTTTAGAATAAGAGTAGTGTCATTGACCATATCAACACAAACATTACCAATTCCAACCACTTGAACTTGATTAGTATTGTCCATACAAGCAATACCAAAATCACCAGCCTCATATGTTGAGAAAAATTTCGTCATGATGTAGCATGAGTAGAAGCACCGGTATCCACAATCCAATCCATCTCATCACAAGACACATTAACATTCTCAATATTATTATAACAAACAGTAAAGAAATCATCAACAATAGAAACATCATCATAATTTTTACCTTCTTTGTGGTTGGAAGTAGTGAGTGTTTTCTGAGTTTTCTTATTGTTCTCCTTCTTCAATTTAAAACATTTTTTCTTGATAAGGCCCTTTAGGACACAATGATGACACACAATTTTTTCACACTTATTAGAAGCCCCATGAGATTTGTTATGATTACTTACATCTTGTAATTTACTTATCCCCTAAATTCTGTAACTAATACCTCGGATTTCAAACAATAGTCTTGTGTCTTTTGTCTCATCTCTTCATTCAACACACTGTTTTTTACTAAATTCATTGAGAGAATATCATCCAAAGCAGAATTAGACATAGTTGTTCTACAAGTCTCCCATGAGTTAGGTAGAGTACCAAGTAAACATAAGCCATGTATCTCGTCATTAAAGTTGAGTTTCATTGCCTCCAAATGATTAATAATTCCCACAAAAGTATTTAAGTGGTCAGTCATTAGAGAATCAACTTGATACCTTAAGGACATCAATTACTTTATCAAAAACAACTTATTATTACTTGTATTTCTCTCATACAATTCTTCAAGTTTACTCAAAAGGGTATGAGCATCAGTAATAGAAATCACATTGTTTAGAAAATTGTCATCAACCCATTGACGAATATAACCACATACTTGTCTGTGCAAAAATTCAATTCATCCACACTTTTTTTGTAGGATTAACTAAAGAGAACACTGGAAAATGAAAAAAAATTCATATATAGTAAATCTTCTATTTTAGACTTCTAGATATTATAATTAGAACCATTCAAACTCACCATTCTATATGTGTTAGTCTCCATCCTTATAGTCAAATAAAACCAAGCTCTAATATCACTTTGATGAGAAAATGTATTCTTCAAAACAGAACACTTTCTTAACTAATTGAGTATAAGATATGATCGAGCAAAATAGAATGAAATTGAAACGATAATACAAGACAATAAAACCAAGCTCTAATACCACTTTGATGAGAAAATGTATTCTTCAAAACAGAACACTTTCTTAACTAATTGAGTATAAGAGATGAGCAAAACAGAATGAAAATAAAACGACAATACAAGACAATTTTAGCGTGGAAAAATATCTCTTCAAATTGAGAGTAAAAAATCATGGGACCTGAACAGACCACTTAACAATCCACTATATCAGCAAGGTTACAATTAATGGTTCACTCTAGATATAACTAAACTAGAATCTAATCAATTGCATCAAGATCACACAACAGTCTTGGTAAATAACTGCAAAGAGTAGAAAGAGTAAGATCAACCAACATTATCACAATTCTAGTTTTATCTTAAATTGACTTAGAAGCCTCATAAAACAGATCTACATCATTCAGAACGTAGTCCCAAAAATAACCAACAAGTTGTCAACGTTTGAACTCGATCAAACGGTGCAAGCTCCAACAAACAGAAATCTTCTCCAGTTACTATCTCAAACCATTGAATCTGTTTTTGCTTTGTTTTCTCTCTTGTTATTCTCAAAACTCAGTTAACCTAAATGCAAAATAATGTCTTTTTACATTATATATTGTGGTCCTAAATAAACCTCACACTAAGTTGGGTCTCTCCAATTAGGAGGACAAAACTCAACACAAAGTTCATTATGAAGTTTAATAAAATAGCATCATAAAAAAAAAAAGGCCGAAATCAATCAAAGAAGAAAATATGTAATCAATTGAAGAAGGTAAATAAATTTTAGAAAAATAATATTAAATGTTCTTCATTTTCAAACATTTTTAAAATTTTTCCTCAACCTTACAAAGATTTAAAATAACTTTCGCTTCATACACGCGTGCCTTTTGACTTTCTTACATGTTTTTAAATCCGCCCCCGCTTTTTCTAAGTGTGTCCCAAACTTTCGTCCACGGGGAATATTAACCCTAAAGTTTTAAAATAATAAAATCAACCTTTGGCTGGGTTATTTCTCATTATAAATTTTGATTTTTGGACAAATTGTCCCGAAATTGCATTGAACGTACTCAAATTTGATTCCAAATCAAATCTAGAAAAAATATAATATGATCTAAATGATAAATCATATTACTTAATGAGTATGATATGTTTTTGAATATATTAGATTATTTGATTATTTAATAACATTTGGATCATTTGAAAATTATGCAAATGATATCAGAATCGTGGACACATTAGGATTAGCCCCTTTAGATAGCATTGTAGACCATGATAAATAGGAACGACATATTCTCTTTTCTAGCCTAGCGGCAATAAGAGAATGATATCCCTAGTCTACCTGTAGTCTAGGTTCGAGTCCGTTAGGATGTAAATTATGTGTCTGGTTAAATAGTTAAGTGTGTTTGTGGACTATGTACTTTAACCCGCGAAGATTAGTCACACTCCAAAAGAGAAGCATAACTCATCGTTTTAAAATAGAATAGAAACAACATGAGGTCCAATAAAGGAAGGTTCTTTTTGTTCGACTCCTTTTGTTTATTTAAGCTTTAATTAGAACATGTATTAAAAATTGCATGACAAGTGTTAGAATTTTAAATAGTAGATGTTATAAACCGATATTAAATATTTTGAAAGGATTATTCTTTTTAGGTATTATAACGTTAACCGATGGATCAGACCGACATGGAAAATGGAAAGTTTGTATCCATATTGCAGATTATAACAAACCTTAGATTTTAACTCGCTATGAGTCATTGGGCCACGTCAACGTAACATGACAATGTGGCTAGCAAGAGATTCGGCCCGAAAACAACTTGGGTCGTTTACTTATTATGTGATAAATTATTTACATGATTGGACTTTGAGGATAATCCCTAAGTTTTGAGTCAAATGAACTAATCATTGTGCATAAAATAAGATCTTTTGTTATCAAATCTTCTATTTCCTTGGTATTCAGGCCAATCATAATGTAGCATTTTTATTTTATTATTAAATCAAGTTTTGGGTTGAATGAAGAGAGATCCGGAATTTGGATATAATTATGGATCCACTTCGATCAAGTTTGAGAAGCACAACACAAAGAAAGAAATGAAGTATTTTACATCAGTAAGTGATATTCAATGAACCTTATTTCACTCCGCTACTAACGATAAATATATAATTCCTTTAATCTACATGTAAATCCACCTACTAATTCATGTAAAACCATTTATTCATTCTTTAAAATCATTTATATCTTAATTTAAACCTACTAAACAATACCCAATAAAATATATTAATTATTTTATGGTCTATATTATTATATATTATATAAATATATATAACAATATATTTATAAATTTATTTGTGATCTATATAAATTAATTTGTATGAATTATTTTATAATTTATATACGTGGTTATATATATTTAAATATCTTACACATAAATTTTTGAATATGTGATTATATATATATAATATATATATATATAATTATATAAATTATAAAATAATTCATACAAATTAATTTAAATATATCATAAATAAATTTATAAATATATTGTTATATATATTTATATAATATATAATTATATAGACTTTAAAATAATTAATATATTTTATTCGGTATTATTTAATAAGTTTATATTAAGATATAAATGATTTTAAAGAATTAATAAATGATTTTACATAAATTAGTAAGTGCATTTATATGTAAATTAAAGATATTATATATTTATTGTGAGTAGCAGAGTGGAGTGAAACAATGTTCACTGAATAGCACTTACTGATGTAAAATATTTCACTTCTTCCTTTGTGTTGTGCTTCTCAAACTTAATTTTACATGACCTGTAATTATATTCGGTTTCGAATATCTCTTCATTTCAACCCAAAACTTTATATAATAATAAAATAATATAGTATTTGGTAGCATAAGATTATTTGATTTTGCATACCTTGTGAATTTTACAATTTTATCATTCCAATAGGTTTCATGACATTCGGCTTTCATATCTTATTGGGCCTCATGTTAAGCTCTATCAATAGATATTCACAACTTTTCTTTTCTTAGGACCATTTTGGTCCATCAAAATAAATTTATTGATTTTAAATTAATTCAAAATCCATTTTTCATGAAGAATGAATTAATTAATCCTATAACTCATTTTTTCATGAATTATTGAATTTTTTAATTAATTATAATAACTCAATTTTCATGAATTAATTGATTTTAGTTAATTAAAAACCTATTTCTAAACATAATTCATTTCAAATTAGTTGATTCAAAACTTATTTTTCACACTTAGTTGATTTAATTGTCAATTCCAACCTAATATTTTTAAGAATTATTTAATTTAAAACTTAAGTTTAAAATTAATTAATTATTAATTAATTAAATCAAAACCTCTTTCAAAATTAATTACTTTTCAATTGATAATTTAAGATTTTTTCTGTCAAAAATTAATTAATTAATTCAACATCAATTTCACCAAGGTGGTGGTAATTAATGTCGAGTGTGGGATATTTACCTAAATTTTAATAATTTGTTTCAAAATTTCTAACTGGAACATAATTGGTTTATTTATAACTTACTCGAATTTCACCGGCTTGAATTTGAACTCGAACCTAATTCAATTAACCGAATATAATTAAAATCACATATCTTATTAAAATTAAAATGATACTAAAAAATAATAATGAAACTAAATTATAAATAAATAAATAAATAAATATGACTATATAGAGTAATGCCACCTATTAATAGCGACCACTACATAATGATAACAATGTTAAAAAATTTGAAGAGAGAGAGGACCTATTAAGTTTGGAGTTAAAAAAAAAAGGATAGAATCAAGTTGAAACATTCTAAATGCTTCAAATTTATGAGTAAAAATGAGGAGCAGTTAAAAAAGAAAAATCAAAAAATTCTAAAAACAAAATTGTGAACGGATGGTTAGATCTACTTTTGAATGATTTAGGTGAACCAAATTTTGACATGTTAATCGGGTAAACCTAATTATAATTTCAACCTAATACATTATCAAAATCTAATTTTTTTTTTTGTATAATCATATTTTCATATTGGTCAGAAATTGTCAACTCTACTCTCAATATTCATTAATTGTTTTAATTAATTAATTCACCAGCTCATTTAATAATTAATTATGTTAAAATTTAATTACATATTTTTTAAAGCTACATTATTTCATTCTACAAATTTTGGAATAACAAAATAATTTAACTTTGTAAATTATATTCTCTAAACTATTTTAAAATTAACTAAATCAATGAACTTTAAAATACTCATCTCTACACTTTTAAATTAACAAAATCATTTGAATTTTGTTGACTCAATCAATTGGATTCTAAAATTTTATTTTCTATAATTTTAAAATCAAACCAAATATTTTAATTTCAAAATAACATTTTCTACAATGTTGACTAAATCAAATGAACCCTGAAGTTATATTTTCTATAATTTTAGAATACAACAAATTATTTGAATTTTAAAATAACATTTTTGTACAAGTATAATGTTTACTAAATAAATTAGGTCCTAAAATACAATTTTCTACACTTTTAACATTGACAAAATCATTTGAATTTTAAACCACTCTTTTACAATTTTAGAATTGACAAAATAATTTGACCCAGAACCATTTTTTTTACAATTTTAGGGTCCTAAAACAATTTGGACCCCCAATATGTTATGAAAGCGAATTTTAAAGATCAACAATTTGTATCAGTCTATTTTGTTAATTGTGATCATTTAGATATGCAAGTTATCAATTTTTCTTGTTCTTAGCTTCATTTTTTATTATATTATTCAAATTTGTCTTTTAGGTTTGTCTTTGCAAAATAATTAAATGTGCTGGTCTGATAAATGTATAAATAGATAGAGAATTAAAATAATTTTATAAAGTTCTTTTAGTTAGAGAATAAAACAAGAATGGTAGAGGAAGAAGATTGAATAAAAAGAATAGGGAAGGGAGGGTAGAAGAAAAATGAGTAATTTTTTTTCATTTTTTTACATATCTTTTGTATAGGGTATCTATTTTGGTTTGTCTAAACCACTAGACAAATTAGATATGTTTAATATATATATTTATTGTTTTGACTTTTATTTTATTGTAAAATAAAAAATAAAATATTTTTGAAATCATCATTTTTTTTAAGTAAAATTAATAATTTTAATTTGTATATATTTGTAATGATTATAATTAATGATAATTTTAAATTAAATATTTAAAAAATGATTTTAATTAAAAATAATAATAATAAGATTAAGAAAATTAATTTATATAAAATTATATTTATAATATATTTTATTTTAAATCATTATTAAAATATTTGCTAAATAAATATATAATTAAGTAAATAATAATTTAGACTCAAATAATTTGAAATAATAGTTGTAAAATTTTGAATAAAAATTAATAATATATATATAATACATTCTAATAAATAAGAAAAAATATTATATATATATATATATATAGTTGTGCATACGGTTTATATAATAGTTTAGTCTTACATAACTATTATTTATAAATAAAATGTAATACATGGTTTAACCCTAAAAGTAAAATAATATTTTGTACGACACTCTAGATGACGTAAATAGTTTCGTCGAATATCGTATGTTTTTTCTTTTTTTCTCTATTATTATTAGTTTATGTGGTTACTCGAATCAACAATTGGTGTCAGACCATTGTAAATTTAATATAAACTAATTATAGAGGAAGAAGTTGGGTTCTACGTTTGGGTTCTGAGAACAGAATAGATCATCAATCAACGGTGGTGGAGATAACATGTGAAGCTAGCCTGACTAGTTGAAACTTCCAAACGAAGACAAATTTCACGATCGGTGATCGGTAACAAGAAGTAGACATCTTCTTCTTAGTTGGTGAAAAGCTACAAATAGATGGTTTTTGGTTTTCTCTCTGTTACAGAAAATATATCAACATAATCTAAAGGAAAGAGGAAGAATTTCAGATCTGTTTTGATCCGAAAAAAAAATGTATATATCTAAAGAAATATTTTAAAAGAGGAGAGAAGATAATAGCATAAACTAAGGTAGGAGAGAAACAAATCACAAATTTTATGGCTTCCTTAATTTAGGTCTTGTTTGTTTGTCAAAATAAACAAAAGGATTATTTGATTCCAAATTTCAATAGTTCATGAGACTTTGTTTAGTTTTGGTTTTGAACTTGTTTGATTTTTATTGGAGTTAGTTGAGATGTCTTCTAGAACCAGATTTGAAGTTGAAAAGTTCAATTAAACGGATAATTTCAGTATATAGAAAACGAGAGTTAAAGATATGTTAGCATAACAAGAAATATTGAAAGTCTTGAGTGATAAAAGCCAACATGATTTGATAACAATAGAGACTGGTGTCTGGCTATTGATAATAACTAACAATAAACGATTCGATTTTGACTCTGTTAGAAGTTAAAATTTATTTATATTCTTCACAAATCCTTCAAACTTTGAAACGATTTCAATTGCGGAAATGTTCGTCGGATTTGAAGTTTTGAACCAATGAAAGATAAATGATAGAAAGAAAAGAACACAGGGAGTTATTTTTGGATGTTCGGAGCAAACCCTCCTACGTCACCCCTTCTTCCACAACCGGAAGAATTTCATTAAACTCTTTGAATCAAATATAATTTACTGAACTAGCTAACACTCTGTTGAATAGACAACCTCTGTTCAACTTACAATATTAAGAACAATATTCTCACAACTTGTTGGAGAAATCGAATAATAGCACCTGTTTAGCAATTCAGAAATAAACAAGCTACAACAAGGCCTAACAATTCTTTTTCCCTTTTGTGTAATCAAATAGGCAGCCAAAACAATTGAGCATCAAACAATCAAAAACAGAGAGCAGGACACCAAGATTTTACGTGGAAAACCCAAATTAGGTAAAAACCACGGGACACTTCGGCCACTTAAATCATCCACTATATCAAATGGGTATACAATGTAGTTCAATACAAGCCTAGAGGTAATCTAACAAAAGTTATCAATTGACCTCATTCTAACTTGTCATTCACATACATTATCATCATCATTAAAGATGGCTAACCAAATGGAGAAGAGATCAAGGAAATCAGAAGAAGAACCTGCTGCTGCAATGGAGGAATTGCTGCTTCAATGGAGGAAGAACTGCTAGAAGAGAGAGAGAAAAACCAATCTAAAAAACTGCTGTGTTTTTTTTTTCTTAATTAAATATGCCCTAATGGGCTTTATTAATTTGTTAGGCCCAGCTGCCAAATGAGCTGACCCAACAAATCTCCCCCGTCAGCACAACTTCGCGGGCTCCAATAAACCCGCTCTCTCCCGACAATCTTCAAACTTGTCTTTAGGCAAGGATTTCGTAAACATATCAGCACCATTCTCACTTGTATGAATCTTCTCCAAGTTCAGCTCTTTTGCCTCAAGCACATCACGTATCCAATGATATCTCACGTCGATGTGTTTGGATCTCGAATGAAAAGCTGAATTCTTTGAGAGATGAATGGCACTTTGACTGTCGCAAAACAAAGTAAACTTCTCTTGCTTTTGACCCAACTCTTGTAGGAACTTCTTCATCCATAACACCTCTTTACATGCCTCGGTAGCTGCAATATACTCAGCTTCTGTAGTAGACAAAGCAACACACTTTTGTAACCTTGACTGCCACGAAACAGCACCGCCTGCAAAGGTAACCAAAAAACCTGATACAGATTTTCTTGAATCAACATCACCCGCCATATCAGAATCTGTAAAGCCTTCCAAAATAGGAGTATCACTTCCGAAACATAAACGTGCTTTCGAAGAGCCTCGAAGATATCTGAGAATCCACTTAACAGCCAACCAATGTTCTTTTCCTGGGTTGGAGAGATACCGACTAACAACACCAACTGCGTGTGCTATGTCCGGTCTTGTACATACCATGGCATACATAAGACTACCAACTGCAGAGGCATAAGGTACATTCTTCATTTCATCTTTATCTTTCTCACTTGTAGGACATTGTTTAGAACTTAACTTGAAATGACCTGCAAGTGGAACTGAAACCGGTTTTGCATTTTTCATTGCAAACCTCTCAAGTACCTTCTCAATGTACTTCTCCTGTGATAGCCAAAGTGTTCTGTTCTTTCTGTCTCTTGTGATTTCCATGCCTAGGATCTGTTTCACTGAACCCAAATCCTTCATCGCAAAAGACTTGTTCAACTCCCTTTTGAGCTTCTCAATTTTCGCAATATCTTGCCCAACAATCAGCATATCATCAACATAGAGCAGAAGAATAACATAATCATCAACACCGTATCTCTTGATGAAAACACAATGATCAGAAGTAGTCTTACTGTACCCATTTGCTTCCATGAAAGAGTCAAATTTCCTGTACCATTGTCTAGGCGCTTGCTTGAGCCCATACAAGCTTTTCCTCAACCTGCAGACAAGATCTTCTTTACCTTTAACTTTGAAACCCTTAGGTTGTTCCATATAGATCTCTTCCTCCAAGTCACCATGGAGAAATGCAGTCTTCACATCCAGTTGTTAAATTTCCAAATCTTGACTAGCAGCCAATGCTAACACAACTCTGATGGATGACCTCTTCACAACCGGTGAGAAGATCTCTTCAAAATCAATTCCCTTTTTCTGTCCAAAGCCCTTCACAACCAGTCTTGCTTTGTATCGAGGTTGTGAGCTATTCTCTTGATACTTTAACTTGAATACCCACTTGTTCTTCAAAGTCTTCTTTCCTTTCGGAAGTTTCACCAAGTCATAAGTCTCGTTCTCTTGTAAAGAATTTATCTCTTCTTGCATTGCCACCGACCACTTGTTCTTGTTTTCATGAGACAATGCTTCTTGATAGGTTTCTGGTTCTCCCCCGTCAGTCAACATCACATACTCATTGGGAGGATACCTACTAGAAGGTTGTCGCTGCCTACTAGATCTTCTAATATACTGATCATCAGGTGGCTCTAGAGAACTATCATCATCTTGTTCAGCTTCCTCTGTTGGCTCAGCATCAACTAAAGGAGTCTCATCAACCTCAACTTGGGCATTCTCCACATCATTGGGCTGTGATTGTGGTGTACGAATCCTACCATTGTCAGGCAATTCATTCTCTGTAGACTTCGGCTTTTCCTTTTTCTCAAATTCTTCAATGGTCTGATCTTCAAAGAACACCACATCTCTGCTTCTAATGAGTTTCTTGTTAACCGGATCCCAACATCAGTACCCAAATTATCCGTGACCATACCCAATAAAGATACATTGTCTCGTCTTGCTATCAAGCTTAGCTCTCTCATCTCGAGGAACATGAACAAACACTTTACAACCAAAAACTCTCAAGTGATCATAAGAGACGTCTTTACCTCTCCAAACTCTTTCTGGAACGTCGCCATCTAAAGGAGTTGAGGGTGAAAGGTTTATCAGATCAACCGCTGTCTTCATTGCTTCTCCCCAAAAGGATTTTGGCAACTTAGCATGAGACAACATACACAAAATTCTCTCATTGATAGACCTGTTCATCCTCTCTGCAACTCCATTCTGTTGAGGTGTTTTTGGCACAGTCTTCATAAGCTTGATCCCATGACTTTTACAGTATTCCACAAATGGTCTTCTGTATTCGCCACCATTGTCCGAACGAACACATTTCAACTTCTTCCCAGTTTCTCTCTCCAATTCAGCATGAAACAACTTGAAGTAATCCAATGCTTGATCCTTAGTCTTCAAGCAATATGCCCACACCTTCCTTGAGCAATCATCGATAAAAGTGATGTAATAATGAGCACCACCTAAAGTCAAGGAATCCATAAAACATATGTCTGTGTGAACCATATCTAGGATATTGAGCTTCCTAGATGGAGAGAAACTTTTGAAGGAAACCCTATGTTGCTTACCAACTAAGCAATCTGTGAATGTCTTCAAATCTGTGGACTTTAAGCCCTGGAGATCGATTGTCTTGGAGAGAACTCGCATGCCATTCTGACTTAAGTGACCAAGTCTCTTATGCCAAAGCTGTGATGAACAATCATTAACTGCATTTGCTTCTCCACCATAAGACTTAGTCTCTGTTACATAAAGAGAACCGACCTTCTTTCCTTTAGCTATCACCAAAGATCCCTTAGTGAGTTTCCATTTTCCTTCACCAAAGTAACTATGATAGCCCTCATCATCAAGAATACCAGTAGAGATCAAATTCATCCGAATATCAGGAACATGTCGAACATTCTTCAAAAGTAGCTTGCACGAAGTGTTAGTATCCAAACAGACATCTCCTTTTCCAACAATCTTACACGTAACATGGTTTCCCAACGTCACTGAACCAAACTGTCCACTAGTGTAAGAAGCAAATATATCACAACGATTGGTGACATGATAAGAAGCACCTGAGTCTACCACCCATTGTGTATCTTGAGAAACAAGGTTGATACTATCATTGTCGTAAACAATATCGATGTCGTTACCACCCACATCTGCAACCTTACTACTTCCATCTTGCTTATTCTCCTTTTGTTCCCGCTTCAAAGATCTGCACTGATACTTCTTGTGTCCTGGTTTGCCACAATGATAACATGTAATCTCTTTTCTCGAGCTAGATGTTCCCCGTGACCTGTCTGAACTGCCACTGCGATTCTTTGGAGTTTTACTTTTACTTCTACCCCTTTTCTCAGTCACGAACACCTGACTTGGAGTCGAGAAGCCCTGTTCTTTTCTTCTAGCCTCTTCATTCAGCACGCTCTCTTTCATCATTTTCAAAGTGAGCTTACCTTGTGGAACAGAATTGGTAATTGAAACCACAAGTGTTTCCCAACTATCAGGCAGAGAATTAATCAAACACATAGCATGAAGCTCATCATCAAATTTCATTCCTATCGCAGCCAACTCATTTAGAATCCCCTGAAAAGCATTTAGATGCTCAGACATAGAAGACCCATCTTGATATTTCAACGAGCAAAGCTTCCTAAATAGAAATTCTCTGTTTTGAGTGTTGTTCTTCTCATACAGCTCACTCAAAATAGTCCACACCTTATAAGCATTAACTTCAGTAGCCACATGCTGATACACACTGTTGTCAATCCATTGCCTGATTTTACCAACTGCCTTTCTGTTCAGCTTCTTCCAATCTCCATCTGTCATAGCCTCTGGTTTGCCTTTATCACCCAAAATAGTGTCTTCATAATCATAATTACACAATAAGTCCTCCATCCGTGACTTCCAGATTGTGTAATTGGTAGCTGTGAGTTTGATCATCGTTCCATTACTGCTCAATGATTCTTCCATTTGAATTATACAAGAATCACCACCAAACGAACTCAGCTCTGATACCACTTGTTGGAGAAATCGAATAATAGCACCTGTTTAGCAATTCAGAAATAAACAAGCTACAACAAGGCCTAACAATTCTTTTTCCCTTTTGTGTAATCAAATAGGCAGCCAAAAAAATTGAGCATCAAACAATCAAAAATAGAGAGCAGGACACCAAGATTTTACGTGGAAAACCCAAATTAGGTAAAAACCACGGGACACTTCGGCCACTTAAATCATCCACTATATCAAATGGGTATACAATGTAGTTCATTACAAGCCTAGAGGTAATCTAACAAAAGTTATCAATTGACCTCATCCTAACTTGTCATTCACATACATTATCATCATCATTAAAGATGGCTAACCAAATGGAGAAGAGATCAAGGAAATCAGAAGAAGAACCTACTGTTGCAATGGAGGAATTGCTGCTTCAATGGAGGAAGAACTGCTAGAAGAGAGAGAGAGAAAAACCAATCTAAAAAACTGCTGTGTTTTTTTTTTCTTAATTAAATATGCCCTAATGGGCTTTATTAATTTGTTAGGCCCAGCTGCCAAATGAGCTGACCCAACACAACTAGACAGTATTTTGATTCTTTCTCTCTTGGACTTGAATGATGAAAATCAGTAAGGCAAAAGTGAAAATATGAATACATTTGATGAAAAATGATCCAGTTAATCGAGAGATTCGTCCGTTGTCATTGAGCATCTATTTTTAGTAGAAGGACACCAACGGTCGAATCTTCTTCATAGACACATGGAAAGCGTCCATTGAAAGCCCGCCCATAGGACAAGAGTACAGAAGACTCTAAGCAAATGGATAGTGACCGTACTGAATTGGTAGTGCGTCGAATATCTTCTTTGATATTGTCTTGTACTAGACAAACCGTTGGAAGGACATTTGCGTACGTGGCGTTCGTTCATTGGATGCGATTAGCTGGCTTGTTAGACTGCACAGGAGTGAGTGGAGTAGAGTAGCAGACAACTAGTTGATCGTGGGTAGACGTATGTTAACTTCAAACGGCTGCTGAAGCGAGGCATAAGACGTGCTCCATTAGACTACCTAGTCTAAGGGAGTTAGACGCCAACGTCTAACTACGTTACTCATTAAACTACCACGTCTAATGGAGTTAGACTTCAACGTCTAACTACGTATCACTTCAGACTTGTTTGAAGGAGTTAGACGTCAACGTCTAACTACATTACCCATTAGACTACCACGTCTAATAGAGTTAGACTTCAACGTCTAACTACGTATCTGTTAGACTTCAACGTCTAACTACGTATCACTTCAGACTTGTCTGAAGGAGTTAGACGCCAACGTCTAACTACGTTAACCATTAAACAACAACATCTAATGGATTTAGACTTCAACGTCTAACTACGTATCTGTTAGACTTCAACGTCTAACTAAGTATCACTTTAGACTTGTCTAATGGAGTTAGACGCCAACGTCTAACTACGTTACCCATTAGACTACCACGTCTAATGGAGTTAGACTTTAATGTCTAACTACGTATCTGTTAGACTGCAACGTCTAACTACGCAACACGTCTAATTAGCCTGCTTAGACCACTTCTAAGTTAGTCAAGTCTGATGCACCTGCATAGAAACAATTAGACAACTTAGCTTCATTCATATTTAAAAATCATCAAAATCCAGTTGTTTAATATTTCATATTTTCCGTTAATTAACTCTTTACTTAGTTTTTTCCAATAATTTCCCCCTTTTTGATTATTTAAGCTAAATTATCAAAATTAAATTAGTTCATTTAATCCCAAAAATTTCCCTTTTTGATGATGTTAAAACTATGCAATCTTAATAAAGCAATGTAAACACCCATCATATACGATAGAAACTAAAGTAGTTCACAAAAACATTTCAACATAAGTTTTTAAAATATGAAAAACAAAAAAAAGAGATTTATGGTCCTTCCCTTTTCACGTTTGGATCATATTCTTCTCCTAGCAGAGAGTTGCCAGTTAGAAGGTCGTGAAATCGAGTGATAACACCTCGACCGCCTCCACTAACACCACCGTTGTCGCCTCCACGACATGGACCTTTCTTTGCTAGTCTGCAACGTTCTTCGATCTCTTCAGAAGCTTTGCGTTTTGATTTCAATCGGGTTCATCTAGCAACTCCACCTCTTGAGATACCACCTCTAGAGCTACCTTCCCCTTTTTTAACATTATCAGCTTCAATAAGGGCTTTCTCTTTAGCAGCAACAGCCTCGGTTTCTTCAAAAACTTGAATAGACCTTGTAAAAGAATCATCTTGCTCCATTCGCTCGGCTTCAGCTCTACTTATTGCGTTGGACATCTCCATCATTTGGTCTTGCGCAAGATTTATTGCTGACATAACATTTTGATGAAGCTCCAAGATGAGAGATTTGGATTCAGCAGCCTACTTTGATTGTCTATTGAATAAATTCTTCTCAAACTTCTTGTACGTAGAGTTAATGATGTGGAATTCATAAGTGTTTCTCTTCATAGTCTTCTCCAATTCCTTTTGAGTATCCAGAATAGAAGATACCTCTTCCTTGCTAGAAATTGGGCCCTTCATAAGATTGGCCAGTCTAGACTGCATATCCAACATATTCTATTGAATTGAGCTCATTGCGTCCAACATGGAATTGTAGAATTTTTCTCCTCCAGGAGAGGCTTCTTCTGAGGAATGAGCAGAAGAGGACACAACCTGAGAGCAAGTTAGAGCAGTACGAATCGAGCTAACATGCACATTAACTTGTAAAGAACGCTCTGGTTCTTTATCCTTGGAGTGAGAAGAGGGATCCTTGGACGCATCCTTGGAATTATCTTGATCGTTGAGAATGTCTGCACATACTTGATTAATCTGTTCTGAAATACCTTCAGAATGAAGAGGTAATTCAACAACTTTGTCGATAACATCTGTTGGTGTTATGATCGGGGTTGAAGGGGAAGATATAATTTGACTTTCTTTTGAGGATGAGAATGAGGAAGACTCCTCCTTGTCAGTTTGTTCCCCTCAGCAGAGGGAATCTTCTCGAAATCAGCCTCTTTTAAGGGTTCTACCTTTGTTTATGAATCTGGAGACTGATCAGCAACATTTGTTAATTCTTCTTCAACCACTAGAAGCTCTTCTTTCGTTTCAAGAATAGGAGAATCCACCTCTGAGGTCTCCTTTTGTTGAATAACAGTTTGAAAATCTTCAACAACAGCCTCCTCTACTTCCAGATTTGTTTCAGGTTGACCCAAGACCGAGGTCTACTCAATAACCTGCTATACCAATAATCGTTTCTCTTCAAATGATATGTTGGCCAGCTCAATAAGATGGGAAGCAGCCTACTCATCTTCTTCTGCAACTAATTAATCAACATCAAATATCTTCATTGACTTGTCTTCACTAGACAAATCATGAAACAGACTTAACCCGGAGGAGTCTATTCCGTGAATCTATTGAAGGATTGTTAAACAATAATCATTCATAATAAGGTCCAATCTCTTCAAAGCGTTTTGCTCTGCAGGAGCATCCCTGTCGAGCGAATTGAAGTTGGCCTTCCTCTTCTCAATCATGGGAAACAGGAGACTTCCCATGATGTTAGCCCCCACCATATCTTTTCTTCTGAGGGCTTCAAAGACCTCATCAGTTTTAGCCCATTTTAGGACTCTCTTCTCCGTCTTTATCAAATTCCTCCATTCTTTCATAATTTCCTTTCTTGAGAACATCTCAAGAACTGAGTGGCTAATCTGTAGTCCACCCAAGTATCGAAGATATCAATCTTCTCAATGGCCTTCATTTCCATTTCTTCTATCACAATATTGACAATATAACTAGCTTCAGAAACCTTCTCTAGAGATTCTGTAGCAATCACCTTTCCTTTTCCAGGAACCACATCTGATTTAGATTTAGGAGTTGATTGGGGTTCGCAGATAGTAGTGTCGGGATATCCCCTCGTTGATCTCATAATTTCGAAAGGGGACAAGGGCTTTGGAAAGACCCATTCTGGGAGTTCAAACACAACACCCTTTCCTACAACATTTGGTCTGACGACAATCGGCTTAGAATTTGGCAGGGTAGGAGCCTGTTCAGATGGAAGAACAGCAATAGGAATTGGAGCAATAGCCTGCTCTATTTCAGTAGTAACCACGGCATTACTAGTAGCCTCAACCGCTACTAATTCTTTGGGGAGGGCAAACGACACAACTCTGTCAATATTTTCACTATTTGGACCAACTGGCTCAACAGTTGGCCCTTCAGCTTGTTCCATCACAGGAACATCAATAGTAGGCACTAAGGCCAAAGGAGAAGAAGTTACCTTAATAGACTTCTTAGACGCCTTAGGCGCACTTAGATGTTTTAGACGCCTTAGGCGCCCTTAGATGCTTTAGACGCCTTAGACACCTTAGACTTATCAGCATCGGGACTAAAAGACTTAGCCGACTTCTTCAGCGGGCTAGGGGATGGAGAAAGAGATTGAAGAGGAATAGCAGCAAGAGGAGGAAGACATGGTCTTTTCCTGGAGTCAACTACTCTAGAATCCTTCTTTTGAGAACTCTTTTGGCTATTCGTGCTAGCCGCAGACTCCATCACTGATTTAGTTCTTTTTGCTCCCGTAGACTAAACAGAAGCAGTCTGTCTCTTAGATCGAGTGACCGATTGGCCACCTGTTTGTTGGCTGAATGAGCCAGAAACAGTATCCTTCGAAAACTTCATCCTCATAAGAGTGCTCTTCACGGAAAAACTGGTGAATATGCGACTCGGGTTAATAGTCTCACCCTTTCCCATAGACACACCCAAACGTTTCATAAACCAACCAAGTTGGGTTGAGAAGTCCACACTCTCCTTTTTCCTTGTGTAAATCAACTTGCATAGATTAGAGAATAAGGTAGATGCCTAGTTGATTTGCATACCTTTAGAAATGGTCGTCATGAAGTCGAAGCGGTCTTGGCTGTACAGGTCGAACGAACCTACTTTTCCTTGGAGAGCCTTTGTCACTATATCGTTCAATAGAATAAAATGTAGCTTTAGGGCCTTCTTCTTCCCGTTTAGCCTGATAGAAGATTCATCGTTGGAAAAAACAATCTGCATTTCCGAGATGGTTTCCGCATGTAGCGCTAGATTGAAGGTATGACCCTCCGATGGAAGTTCCAGAAACTCGGCATATGCAGCTTCATTGAAAGAGATAGAAGTTTTGTTTATAGTCGTCGTAATCGATTCTCCGATCACGTTCGCCGTTAGGAAGGAGTCCTTAACTTCCTTATCGTAGAAGATGAACGATTTGTCAAGATACTTTCGAATACCGGAATACTCTAGAGACCGGAACATATCAACAATGTCCTATTGATCAATGGTGTAGACCGATGTGAAGTTCACCTGCAAGGTGTTGTGACCAAGCGTAATAGGTTTCTTGTTAGCCATTTGAGAATAGATGAAGAAGATGAACACGATTTCTTAGAGAGAAGTTAGAGAAAAACTAGGGTTCTTAAGAAAGCGTAAAATCTTCAAACACATGCACGATGTCTTTAAATAGAATCTGAAAGGTCACATGTTTTAACTGTCACTTTTGACAAAAAAAAAAAGGACCCAGCAATTAATGTTAGACACCTTTATCCAAAGGTAATCGTCATTAACCGGCTTTAAACCAATAATAATTTAATATTTAAGGGTATGTTAGTCATTTTCCTTGACATTGAAAGAAATGCGTCTTTAAGTCATTAATAAATGACTGCTTTAATGTTTGAGCGGGAAAATTATATGACCGTGCATGAAGATAGTTGTCCTCAATTAGTCTGAAGATGAAACGTCTATTTGCACACGTAGTTAGACGTGTCATTTTCTTCTACATTCTGGCATCTATGTTGAATATACGTCTATTAGACGCATGAGTATATTAGACACATGCGTCTAATCACGTTTGTCTTGTAGATGTCTAAGCGTCTATTAGATGTAGACGTCTAATTACGCATGGACAACACGTATTAGACGTGTGTCTGGTTAGACGTTAGCGTCTAACTACGCTAGTCTTATAAACGTCTAAACGTCTATTAGACTTCGACGTCTAACCGCGCAAGTTTTAAACCAAAGACAATCCCACTCAGAAGCACAAACTGTGTAAGCACATATACATCTAAGTACTTGCTTTTCTTTTAGACGTCCTCGTCTAACAGACCGATTAAAACTTCTGTCAGCGTGCATCTATTTTCATGTGTAAAGTACCTAAGGTGGAATTTTATATTAAACTAAAGAATAATCTTATTGGAAATGTCCATATCATGTTCATCCTTCGGAACCATATCACATCCTAGATCAATGAGATCTAATTCATCATCACTTCAAGTATATGCCTAAGATTACAAAGAGTTCTAACAATACCATCATACATCTTAATTTTGACTTCACCCATGCCAATAATACAACAACATTTATTGTTACCTAAGTGAACATAACCAAAATTACATAACTTGTATGAACTGAACCACTCTTGGTTAGGCGTTATGTGATGATAACATTCTAAATCAAGAATTTATGCATACTTGAATTGACTGTTTATAATTGAATATGTATCCATTCTACTCGGAGTCGTCTTTCTAGACAACATTCACTAACTTGGAAGATTCAACATCATTAATCGTCTTTGGATAATTTTTCTTTATATGACCCGACTCCCTACAATTATAACAACGAAACGTCTTTTTTCTCCTTGACTTGGATCGGAATTTTCTTCTTCTAGAATCCTCTTTTCCTTGCCTTCTTCCACGACCTTGATTTCCCGTAACATATAAACTGTCGGATTGATAATTTTCTCCTACATTTTGCTTCCATTGGTTTTGGGCCATCAATGTTGTAGTAATTTCTTCAACTTTGATAGTTTTCTTTCTCAAATGTCAGAGTAGTCACTAGGTGTTCATAAGAAGACGGTAACGAGCACAAAAGAATTATTGTTTTGTCTTCATCATCAATATTCACATCAAGTTGCGCTAGATCCATGATTATCTAATTAAAGATATTCACATGCTGAGCCAAATTTGAACCCTCGTGCAACATTAGTCCATATAACATCTACTTCAAATACAATTTGGTCGTCAATGATCTGGACATAAATTGACCTTCTAATTTTTTTTCATATTTCAATTGAAAATTGCATATCGATTTCATCTGCCAAACAAAGTCGTATGGTGCCCGATGCTCGTTGTTGCAACTCTTCACAATATTCATCCTCCAATCATGTTGGCTTTTCAGCATGCAAGGGTTTCAATATTCATTTTTGCGCCAACAGATCTTTAATTCTCATTTGTCACAAACCGAAATTACCCGTTCCATTAAATTTTCCAATTTCAAATCTGGTCCTAAAAGACATCTCAACAAACTCCAATAAAAATCAAACAGGATCAAAACCAAAACTAAACAAAGCCTCAAAAACATATTGAAATCTGGAATCAAATAAGCCTTTTATTTATTTTTACAGACAAACAGACCTAAATCTTTTGACAGACAAACAGACCTAAAACAAAGAAGCCCATAAGCTTTCTTTCCCTCTCCTATCCTATTTTTCTATAGATTCTTTTCTTCATATTCTACTTATCTATTTCTAATAATATGTTTTTAACTTTTCACCTACTAACAAATAATACGCCTACTTCTAGTTACCGCAGGTCCGCAGCTGAAATTAATTCGTCAGTAAACTTCGACTAGTCAAACAAGCTTCACCATTTTTTCTCTATCACTGTTATCGATGTTATCGATATGTTCTGAAAATCATAACTAAAATGTTGAATAGAACATCTTCCTCTCTTTAAATTGTTTATGTTAAATCTCAATCATGTTCTAATACTGGTTGATTTGAGCAAACATGTAAACTAATAACATATATTTTAAATAAATTTATATATATATTAAAATAATTAATTTTATTAAAATATTTATATACAATTTTATTTATAATATATTATTAAAATTGTTAATGATCTTTGTTAATATTATATTTTTTAAAATTTATTAAAATAAGTTCTTTATTTTTCAAAAACTATTATATATTTTAATAATATATTATAAATATATATATATATATAATTATTAATCTTATTAATCATTAAATAAAAACATTATTTTAAAATATTTGATTTTAAATTATTATTAATTTTAACCATTATAAATAGTATATATATACAAATTAAAATTACTAATTTTATTCCAAAAGTTAAAAAATAGAAATTCAATATTTTATTACCTTTTATTTTATAATAAAATAATTAAGCTAAAATTTTAGATATATATGAAAAACAAATTTGTTTTTTATAAACTTCATACATTGATTTTTCCCATAAACTCAATAAAGCTCCTTGTAGATAAATATAATATTTTTCTCTTTTATAAATACATTTTTTTATTATTACAATTCACCGTTTTTTCCTCTACCTACACCAACATGTGTGAAGCTTCCTTGATGATTTAAAAATATTTTTATTTACTAGAGTTGATCTAAATCAATGAAACATAAGTAAAAGTGAGCACTCTTGAGTGAGAATAATAAGAAAAATAAAAGTTTATTTTCTGTTTAAAAACTAATTCTATCAACTATATTAACAGTATAAATGTGATGGGCTAAACTATTTTTTTTTTTAAATCAATATTTATTTTAGACAACTATATTAACAGTATAAGTTTTAGTAGGATCTCTCTTAGTTATGACCTTCACATTTAAGGCATTAAGTGGGAATACAAATTGATATCTTAAATATCTTAGACAAGACTTTTTTTACTTTAGTTATTCTAATAAATTTTAAATTAGAGTCAATTTTTAATAATCCAAGCTTATAGAAGAACCAAAATCTGTTGACACACTAATTATTGAAGAATAAAATTAAAGTTTTTTATTATCGATGAAATTGTTTTAGTTTTTTCGTTAATAATGTAAATGAAATTCATTTTGGAGATTAATTATAAGGAATAGCTAACTAATTTATTTACATTGTGGTATTTGATTGAGACTTGGTTAGCATGTTTTAGTTGATGTTTTACTTTGACACATTTCAAAAGAAAATTACTTGGAAACAAAATAGAAAAATTATATATATTACTATTATAACACAATAATAAGTAATATGTTATTATTCATTTATTTAAATGATCATGATATCTAAACAACCAAACCCTTAAAAATATTCTTATTTGCCGAGCTCGGAAAAGGTTGGGACGGGGAGGGTGGGGAGCTCAGGCTTTGGATGTTCATGAAATATTGGAACGGGTAGAATGGGGAGCTCAGGCTTTGGATGTTCTTGAAATATTGGAACGGTTAGGATGGGGAGCTCAGGCTTTGGATGTTCTTGAAATATTGGAACGGGTTGGATGGGGAGCTCGGGCTTTGGAAGTTCTTGAAATATCGGAACGGGTTGGATGGGGAGCTCGGGCTTTGGAAGTTCTTGAAATATCGGAACGGGTTGGATGGGGAGCTCGGGCTTTGGAAGTTCTTGAAATATTGGAACGGGTAGAATGGGGAGCTCAGGCTTTGGATGTTCATGAAATATTGGAACGGGTAGAATGGGGAGCTCAGGCTTTGGATGTTCATGAAATATTGGAACGGGTAGGATGGGGAGCTCAGGCTTTGGATGTTCTTGAAATATTGGAACGGTTAGGATGGGGAGCTCGGGCTTTGGATGTTCTTGAAATATTGGAACGGGTTGGATAGGGAGCTCAGGCTTTGGAAGTTCTTGAAATATCGGAACGGGTTGGATGGGGAGCTCGGGCTTTGGAAGTTCTTGAAATATTGGAACGGGTAGGATGGGGAGCTCAGGCTTTGGATGTTCATGAAATATTGGAACGGGTAGAATGGGGAGCTCGGGCTTTGGATGTTCTTGAAATATTGGAACGGGTTGGATTGGGAGCTCAGGCTCTGGATGTTCTTCAAATATTGGAACGGGTTGGATGGGGAGCTCAGGCTCTGGATGTTCTTCAAATATTGGAACGGGTTGGATGGGGAGCTCAGGCTTTGGAAGTTCTTGAAATATTGGAACGGGTTGGATGGGGAGCTCAGGCTCTGGATGTTCTTCAAATATTGGAACGGGTTGGATGGGGAGCTCAGGCTTTGGCTCATGATTTGGTAGTCCCGGAATTGTTGGGTCTAGTAGGAATGGGGGTTCTGGTTTTGAAAGTCCCGGAAAAGTTTGTACTGATAGTGAGGGGTCATCGGGTTTTGGAAATCCTGGGAAGTTTGGGAGTGGTAGGAAGGGGCGTTCGGGCTTAGGAAGGCCGGAAAATGTTGGATCTGGAAGGGACTGAGGCTCGGACTCTTGCAGTCCTGAACCGATTGGGAATGGCAATGAATTAGCTGGTGGAATGGGATTTGGCAGTCCCGAAAAAGTTGGGATTTGTTTTGAGGGTGTCTTGAGTATTGGTAGTCCCAAAATTGTTGGATTTGGTAGGGAGTCAGTGTCGGGTTTTGGTAGACCCGAAATGGTTGGAACCAACAATGAAGTTGTGTCGGGGTTTGGTAGTCCTGAAACGGTTGAGACTGGGATAGCAGCGTCGCCTAGTTGTAGTAATATGATAGTGAAGAACCATGACATAATAACAAGAGAAGATGATGATGATGATGATACCATTATTCTAGAATTTGTTGTTGTCATCTTAGTTGTTTATTGGTAAGGAGAATACTACACTGTTTATATAGGTAATAAGTAGATAATGACATCTTTTATTATTATTTATTAATAAATAGTTCAAATATAGTGAATCCAAATTAATATCACAATTTACTTTGAAATATCAAACCATTTTACAATAATATTTGGAGCTAACTTTAATTTTTTTTACATTTTTTAATCGAATTATTATAATTTAACCTTGTGAAATTTTTCTAAAAAAATAAATAAAAATATATCAACATTCTTATTCTAACCTATCATTTTTCTTTTTTAATTAATTTATCTTGTTTTTAAATAAAATAATATTTATAAATGTTTTAAACTAATTCATTTTAAGTAAATATATTTTTGAGATTTATGCACTCTAATATTTAAAAGATGGTTTGGTAAACTAAAAAATGTGTAATATGATAAAATTTTGAAAAAAAAATCGAATAGAGATAGATTTGATAGTTTTTTACTGAATTTTAAAACGAAATAATATGTGTACGATCTACCAATTTTGACATATTTGTGTTTTAAATTTAATATGTTTTCGAGATATACGCTTTTAAATTGTTGAATGCTGTTTGAATATTTAAAAAATGTGTGATGTATAAGAATGGTTGAAAACATCAAAAATAGAGAAATTACTATTTATTTATTTTTAAAATATGGTAAATTAAATAAAAATTATATTACGTTAAAATTAAAAAGTCATTTGGTTTGGAGAAAGATTAAAATTGTGATAGTTTTAGCCGTATGATACAGTTCAAAATTCGAACTCATTTTGAAAAAAATGATCCAAATTGGAGCCTCAACAATCAATTAATTTAATATTTATTTTTTATTTATCTTTTATAAATATTCAGAAAACTCAAACTTATCAAAATTTTCATTTTAGTATCTAGTTAAATGGTATATCACTCCTACATTCAAAAATAATTATTATTTATTAGATAGAATATAAGATAATATATATATATATATATTAAAAAAATATTATCATTATTATATTAGTTTATTTATAAGTTGGATGTAATGTTATAATAGACCTAACTTATATAACTTAATATATCATTTAATACAATTTCTTTATATTCTAACATGTTATCAAAGCCAAAGTATTGTTCTTAAGCTACAAAATTTAGTCTTTCGTTCCTTCCATCAATGGTTACTTTAGTCATTGATGGAGAGCTCTAATAATTATTATTTTTTTTTTTAATAAAAGTTAATTTCTTTCAAATAATTGTGTTGATATTTTTATTTTTTCGGTAATCATATTCTCTGAATTTTTTTCGGTTGTTGTTTTATCATAGTAGTCAATGCCCATATTTTTATTCGTCTTAATCCAATCATATGTGTTTTTTAACTAGTTATTTAGTCAACACACTATCATATTTCGTTAGAATGTGTTTCTTTTCAGGTGTTTTTTTACCCCAACATTCTTTGCTCATGGGATTCTACCTTTTTCACTGATTTTCTTTTATGCAACACACAGTCATTCCGTCGTTGGATGAATCTCGAGACTCATGAGTAATTTCAGAGTTCATTCGGTTGTTGTTTCACCCCAGTATTCAATGCCCATAAATTTTATATCTTCGCTAGTTTATCAGTCAACACACTGTCATCATGTAACTTGATAGAGCTCACAAGTTTCTGAAACTTGAAGAATATATCATCAACATTTCAACATCTCGTCTTTAACATCAAATTGTTCAAGTCCTTTCCATCTTGAGTTTGAGAAAGAGTGTTAGAATATAAGATAATATATATGTGAGATATTATCACAATATTTAAATTGTGATAATATTATTATTATATTATAATATTAGTTTTTTATAAGCTTAAGGTAATATTTATATAATAGATCTAACTTAAATTAGGTAATTCAATATATCATTCAATATTATTTGTCTTTATTCTAACCATTATTTCTATCACATCTTACTCACTAATTTTATTTTGCATTTATTAATTTTATTGTAATATAATAAGGGTTTGTAAGGAGCTAACTATTGCTAGTTTATTATGTTTCATATCATAATTAACTTAGAAACAAACTCAAATTATAGTATCAACTATACATACTAAATAATCTAGTTTCAAATTACATTCTCTCATATTTTAAAGTTTGACTAAATCAATTAAATTTTAAAACAGTCCCTCCTACACTTTTAAAACTAGCAAAACCATTTGAATGTTGTTGACATATCAATTGGACTCTAATATTTAATTGTTTGGAATTTTAAAATCGATCAAATACATGAATTTTAAAATAACATCTTTTACAATTTTAGGGTTGCTAAATCAACTGGATCCTAAAATTACATTTTCTAATATTTTAAAATCCAAAAAATCATTTGGATTAACATGTTTACAATTGTAGGGTTGATCAAATCAATTGATTCCTAAAATATAATCTGCACTTTTAAAAATTGACAAAATCATTTGAATTTTAAAAGCACGTTCTTTTACAATTTTGGAGTTAGACAAAATTACTTGAACCCCAAATTCACTTTTTCTACAATTTTAGGATCAACAAAATCAATATGATATAAGAGCGGATTTTAATGATCAATTCTGTTTGCGATCAAGGTTTTCGGATTTTTTTCCTTTAGTTATGTGTTCGAATATTCTGTTTTGTTGTTGTTAGCTTCAAATTTGTCTTTTAATTTTGGTTTTGAAAAGAAAATTTTACTGTCTATTTCGATAAACGCATAAATAGATAAGAATTCAAATAACTTTATAATCTAGTTTTGTTTAATTAGATAGTAATAAAAAAAGTGAGTGGTAGAGGAAGAAGAATGAAGAAAAATAATATAGAAAAGAGAAGGAAAGAGAAAGAAAAAAAAATGAGTAATTCATATTTGTTGTCTGTTGTTTTTCTACTGAATTTATTGTTCTTGAGTTTGTTTATTGAATGTTGGTTGTTGTTGATTTCCTATTGTAATGGTCAGTTATTTTTTGTTCTAATTATTATTTTTGTTTATGTTTTGCAAGCCTACAATTTTGTTGCATTGTAAATTTTAAAGAAATTATTTTGCCCATTTTAACACTAATTAACTTTTCTTTAAATTGTTATACGTACCAAATTTCCGTATATTTTGTACGGTTAAAAATAAAATAAACTGTTTATAAAAATAATATATCTGTAATATATAATTATGATAAATTATAATTTTCTTATAAGTCTAATTTAATTTCTATATATTAAACATAACCTATGTAACTCTAAAAATATCGTCAAATACAATTTCTTTCTTTATTATAACATGGTATCAAAACTTTGGTTTTGTTCTTGAACTACACAATTTAGTCTTATATTGTTTTCATCAATGGTTACTTTAGCCAACCAACCATTGATGGAGCCTAATATTCTAATAATTATTATTATATTTTTGTTAATAATATTTTTTCTTTCAAATAATTTTATTAATGTTTAATATATTTTGGCAATTATATTCTTTGAATTTTATTTTCAGCTGTTGTTTTATTCTAGTAATCAATGCATATA
Source organism: Impatiens glandulifera (assembly GCF_907164915.1). Taxonomy (NCBI): domain Eukaryota; kingdom Viridiplantae; phylum Streptophyta; class Magnoliopsida; order Ericales; family Balsaminaceae; genus Impatiens; species Impatiens glandulifera. Next base: position 79,095,705 of record NC_061862.1, on the reverse strand, counting down.
TTTGTATTGGTCTTAATCAAATCACATGTGTTTCTTTACTAGTTATTTAGTCAACACACTCTCATCATTTCGTTAGGATGAATTTCTTTTTAGGTATTGTTTCACCCCAGCATTTATGCCCATGAGATTCTACCTTCTTCGCTGGTTTTCTTTTATACAACACACTATCATCTCGTCTTTGGATGAATCTCGAGACTTACGAGTAACTTTCGAGTTCATTCGATTATTGTTTCATCTCATAATTCAATATCCATGCATTCGTTGGTTTATCAGTCAATACATTGTTATCCTATAATTGGATGGAGCTCTCAAATTCTGAAATTGGACATCATCAACATTTCAATATATCGTCTTCAATTTAAGTTGTTCAACCTTCCTCTTGATATGAGGTGTGAAGAAAAAAAATTCTCATTTCCATCTTGAGTTTGAGGAAGGATGTTATAATATAAAAATAATATATATGTAAGATATTATATGATAAATTTTAATAATGTCAATAATATATTATTATATTAAATTTTTTATAAGTCTAATCTAAGGTCTATATATTAGATATAGCCTATATAATTCTAAAAATATCATTCAATACAATTTCTCTCTTTATTATAAAATATTTAATTATTACACCACTTATTGTAATTTATTTTTATAATATTATTTATGAATATATAATTGATATGATTAACAATTTTATATATATATATATATATATATATATATATATATATATATATATATATATATATTATGAAAGAATATATATATATATAAATAAATTAAATTACATAAACGAATTTAAAATATTATTAGTTTAGTTGTTTAAAATATTGAAGTTATATGGTTAGAAATGTCTTAAGTTCAAAGTTGAATTTAAAATATAAAAGGTTATTAGTCTAGTGGGTTAAAATGTTGAACTTGTACGGCGTAGTTACAATTTTATAACTTGTGTACATTATATTTTTAATTTAAATTTTTAAGTTTATGGGTGGGCGGGTCAACTCACGACTCAACTCAAGTATCCATTCTCACATACATATTTAAATTAATCACAGCTTCGACCCGGCAATCCAGACTCTTTGAAATGAAGTGTTATTATTATTATTATTATATATTTAAATACACCCTTTTGATTATTACAATCTACTGGTTTTCATATATATGCCTTCTCTTTCTATATTTTTGTAAGACTAATCAATTCAAACATGTTTTTTTTTCTGGCAAATGGTGAGTAAAAGTAAGCTTGTGATGAGGGTGAGGGAGATTGTAAAGAGAGGTAAAATTATTGAGCAGCACTCTTAGACAGAATAATAAGAAAAAGAAAAGTTTATTTTTTTAAAATAAAATTTGATTGTAAAAAGACAATTAGTACATATCTCATAGTTATATTAAGTTAAAACGTTGAGAATCGAACTTGAAATTTTAGATCTCTTAGATAAGTTTTTTTTTCAACTTAAGTTATTCAGTGGATTTTAAATAAATATAATTTGAATGATATAAATATATATATATATGAAAGAATACAATACATTCATTGACATTCTCATTTAGGAATTTCAATATATTAAATTGATAATATATTATATTGAGATCCACTAATTGATTATATATTATTTACTGTGATCTCCAACATATTAAATATATTACATTTATTACACCCCCGCAAACGAAGCAGGTGAGCGATGTATGCTGAGATTGGATCAAAATTCTTCAAAAGGAACTCACGGAAGCCCCTTCGTGAAGATATCCGCAAGTTGAAAACAAGATGGGACATGAAGAACTCGAACCTGACCGCGAGAGACCTTCTTACGAACAAAGTGAATGTCCATCTCAATGTGCTTGGTCCGTTGGTGCTGAACGGGATTACTAGAGAGGTAGATCGTACTCATATTGTCACAATAAATAAGATTAGCGGTGGGAACCGGGCAATGAAGTTCTAGGAGTAAATTCCATAGCCAACAAGTTTCTGAAACCACATTCGCAACTGCTCGGTACTCAGCCTCGGCACTAGAACGAGACAAAGTGGTTTGGCGCTTAGTCGACCAAGAGATTTATTTATCTCCTAAAAAACACAGTAGCCAGATGTCGAACGACGTGTATCCGGGCACCCACCCTAGTCAGCATCAGTGTAAGCCAAGAGATATGTAATAGAGGATGGAGACAAATGAAAGCCAAAATCAAGAGTTCCTTAAATATACCGAATAATTCTCTTTAGAGCCGCCATGTGTACCTCTCGGGGATCATGCATAAAGAGACAAATCTGTTGCACAACATACGTGATATCAGGACGAGAAAATGTCAAATATTGTAGAGCACCAGCTAGGCTGCGGTACAAAGAAGAATCTGACACAAGAGAAGAGACTGAAGCCCCAAGTTTTGGTGTGGTATCAACCGGTGTAGTTGATGGATTAAAAGATGACATACCTACACGGTCTATAATCTCAGACGCATACTTTCGTTGAGAGAGGAACATACCATTTGTATGAGACCTTACTGAAATGCCCAAAAAATAATGCAAGGGACCCAAATCTTTCATAGAAAATTTCGCACTCAAGCTAGAGATGAAGAATCGACGGAGAGAGTTAGACGATGTTGTCAATATTATATCATCAATATACAATAACAAGTATGCCATGTGCTCACCTTGACGAAACACAAACAATGAGTGATCTGAAACAGTCCGGGAAAAACCAAGTGTGGACACAAAATCCGTAAAGTGTTTGTTCCAAACTCGAGGAGCCTGTTTCAACCCATACGATGATTTCTTCAAACGACAAACATGATGAGGAAATGAGGAATCACATATGGTGATGAAAATTAGACTGATAATGAATCACATATGGTGATGGAGGATCATCGAAAAAATCATACGAGAGTGGAGGTGACTGAATTTCAACAAAAGGAAAACGAGACTCATCAAAGATAACGTGACGACAAATAATGATTTTATCAGTTGACATGTCAAAACACTTATAGCCATGGTGATTCAATGGGTATCCAAGAAAGACACATGGGGTAGAACGTGGAAGAAGTTTATGAATTATCGTGGGTGGAAATAAAGGGTAACACAAACACCCAAACACGCGTAAATGGTCATATGTTGGATCTTTGCAGTATAAACGTTGTAACGGAGTAACGTATGTCATGTGTTTACGCGGAAGAATATTTAGGAGGCACGTGGCCATTTCGAGAGCATGGTGCCAAAATGAGGTCGTTATCTTGGCATGAGTGAGTAAAGTACGAATCATATTATTGATAGTACGAAACTGTCTCTCGGCTTTGACGTTCTAAGACGAAGTGTGAGGACATGAGAAGCGAAAATTCATCCCATGCGTGGACGCAAATTCCCTAAACAAATGATTATCAAATTCCCTCCCATTATCACATTGAAATGATTTTATATCTCTCTCAAATTGGGTTTTGACGAGTGTCCAAAATTGCAAGAAAACACTAAACACTTGGGATTTATGAGATAAAGGGAAAGTCCACAAAAATGACGAAAAATCATCAAGAAACAAAACATAATATTTATGGCCCATAGAACTTAACACAAGAGACGTCTATACATCACTATGAATAATGTCAAACGATAATAAAGAAGTCGAAGTAGAAGCCTTAAAAGGTAAACGAACATGTTTTCCCAATGAACACGAAGGATAAATATGAGAAACATGTTGTTTATTACAATGATTTAATTTATTTAATCTAAGAGATTCAAAACTAGAGTTTCCAGGATGACCTAGGCGATTATGACACAAAGATGGCGACAAAGCAGCAAAAACAGACGACGACACTTGTCTCCCATTTGTGACTGGATATAGATCTCCATGACTGTTACATCTCATTAGACGCATTCCCGTCCGAAAATCCTTAACAGAAAACCCAAAAGGATCAAACTCAACCGACGCGGAATTATCCGTAGTGAATTTACGAACACAAACTAGATTTTTAACAAGAGCATGTAGAACATTATTCAAGGTAAGTTTAGGATTCGAAGAAGAAATAGTGGTATGCCCAATACCCGAAACCGGAATCGTATTACCATTACCTACAAGAATATCATGTTTAATGCCTGAATTAAAATAAGATGAGAGAGTACCTTGTTGAGATGTCATGTGGGACGTCGCACCGGTGTCCATATACCATGTCGAATCAAGAGACGTAATATCAAGGGTATACATGGCCGCTTCAATATCCGTCGGAGTTGGTGGACACTGAGACATGTATGTTTGTGGACGCGGGCCACAAAGACCCGACTGTTGTTGTGGTGTCGACGGACGAGGGCTGGAAGGAGGTCTCTTCCATTGAGCAGTTGGATACGGGCATGGAGGAAAAGCCCATGGCCACTGCCAAGGCAATGAAGGTGGTCCTAAATGACCAGCCCATTGTTGCGGCCAAGGAGAAGGAGGTTGAGTTTGGACTTGGTACTAGGACTGCCCTGATCGACCCCCATTACAAGATCCCTTCTTCATTGGTTTCTGTCGAGATCCAGAATATGACATACGCTGTGACCCATTCGTCCCAAACGTGTCGGAGACAAGAGCTACACCCGACATCGGTGCTGAATCAGAGGCCACCCGCTTCGCCAAGCTAGATTCCTCCAAAATCAACATGAAACGTGCTTGGTAGAACTGAGGCAAAGGATCACTCTGTTGGAGTAACGTTGCCACCCCGTTGTACGCCTCCGCAAGGCCCGCGACCAACTGCAATACGAGTCAGTCGTTCGAGACCGGGCTACCGACGCCCTACAACTGATCGGATAGAACTTTGAGACGTTGACAATAAGCCGAGACCCTAGGAAAATCTGTCACGATAGTGATGGAAAACTCTTGCTCGAGGGAAACCGCACAAGAATGACGGTTATCTTGAAAAATCCCACATAGCCGTGTCCAGGCTTGCTCGGCTGTAGAGTCTGGTTCCAAGATTGTGTGAAGAAGATCCTGTGAGATTGTGGCATAGATCCACTGAAGGACAATGGCATCGAGAGTTAGCCACATATCTTTCTCTTCATCCGTCGATGGCGCGGTAGAATAGGGACCGGCGGGATGATGTGATGAAGGACCCGATGAGAACGAGCATGGATCTTGAACAACTCCGCTCATGTCGTGTAATGAACGTTTTCCAACTCAAGAACAATAGAGACATGATTCTTGATGTTGGAAACGGCAAGGACTGGGTGAAATCCTTGTTTGTTACTCGACATTGGAAAAGAAAAGTGATTGAAAAGAAGATGAACGTAAAAGAATAAATGGACCGTTAGGCTAGGGTGCAGCGGAAAAAAATAAAAACCTAAGCTCTGATACCATGAAAGAATATAATACGTTGACATTCTCATTTCAAAAATGTAAAATATATATACAAAATTATCATATTAAGATCCACTCATTTATATATATAATATGTTGGAGATCAAAATAAATAATATATAATCATTTAGAGGATCTCAATATAATATAATATATATACATATTTATATATGTGGGGTTCATAAGTCAATCTGACCTATTTGAACAATTATATACAATTTAAACCAGATTTTTGTTCTAATGTTTATGTTTATCAATAAGTTTTTTTATTGATTTTGTATAATACAATAAATACACATTTATTTGACATGTGTTTTGTGATGAAGTGTTTTAACCTATTCAAAAGACTTTTTAACGTGTTTTAAAATTAATTAACCCTTTATAAATAAATTATACTTCTCATGCATATATTTTGCTAAGATTTTTTATGCCCAAAGCATTATTTTGCTCTTCTATCATATTTATGATTTAAGATGAGAGATGAGAATGATAAGGAGATAAAATGACATATAGTATAAATAAACGTTACACCTTGTTTATAGTAAAAATATATGTATATTTATCAACAAAGTGTATTCATCTTATAATAACACCAAACTTATAGAAGAACCAAAATCTTTTGACACACTTAATTATTGGTGGATCGAATTGAAGTTTTTCATTATCAATAAAAAAATAGTTTTTTTTGTTTGTTAATAATCAGTGAATTTCATTTGGAGATTAATTGTAAGGAAGATCTAACTAATTTATATTCATTGTGGTATTTGATTGAGACTAATTGGTTTGCATGTTTAATTAGTTGATGAGATTAATTGAATAAATAAGATACCTACTTGACAAATTTCAAAACAAAATTACTTGGAGACAAAATAGAAAATTTATGCATAAGTAATATGTTATTATTCATTTATTCAAATTATCATGATATCTAAACAACCAAATCCTTCAAAAAAAAAAAATATATTCTTATTTTCCGGGCTCGGAATGACATGGAATAAAAGAAATTCGGATTTTAGCAGTGCATGCACTCTAGGAAGTCGGACATCCAACATTGGAAGTTCAGGGAAGGTTGGGACTCGTAATAACTCAGGTTTTAGCAATCCTCGGAAAGTTGGAACTAATAGGATGGGATAATCGATTTTGGCATTCCTGGGAAGGTTGGGATTGGTAGTGAGGGGAGCTCGGGTTTTGGAATATCAGAAAAGATTGGGACTGGAGTAAATGAAGGAAGCTCGGGCTTTGGCAGTTCTGGAAGTGGTAGTAAGGGGAGCTCAGGTTTTGGTAGTCCTAGGAAAGTTGGGTCTATTAGTGAGGGGAGCTCAGGCTTTGGCAGTCCCCAAGTTGATGGGACTGGTAGGAAGGGGAGCTCGGGTTTTGGAAGTCCATGAAAAGTTGGCACTGGTAATGAGGGGTCCTCCGGTTTTGGTAGTCCTGGGAATGTTGAGTCTGGTAGGAAGGGATGCCCGAGTTTTGGTAGTCCTGGGATGGTTAGGACTGGTAGGAAGGGTTCCTCGGGTTTTTGTTGTCCTGGGATGGTTAGGACTGGTAGGAAGTGGTGCTCAGGTTTTGGTTGTCCTGGGATAGTTAGAACCGGTAGGAAGGGGTGCTCGGGCTTTTGTAGTCCCGAAGAAGTTAGGACGGGTAGGAAGGGGTGTTCTGGATTTGGTAGTCCCGACATGGTTGGATGATCAGGAAGGGAGGGAGGTTCGAACATTTGCAGTCCTGGGATGCTTGGGATTGGTTGCTTGGGTGACTCGGGATTAGGCATTCCCGAGCCGATTGGGGCTGGCAATGAGGGAGGATATGGATTTGGCAGACCCGAAAAGGTTGCAACCGAGATTGTCTCGGGGTTTGGTAGTCCTTGATCGTTTGAGACTGGGATATTCAGTAGTTGAGCGTAGCCTAATTGTATCAATATGGTAGAGAAGAGCCACAAAATATTAACGAGATAACATGATGATACCATTATTCTAGAATTTGTTGTCATCTTAGTTGTTTATTGATAAAGAGAATACTACAAATGTTTATATAGGCAATAAGTATTAGATAAGGACATCTTTTTATTATTATTTATTTAATAAATAGTTTAAGTATTGTGAATCCAAATTAATATCACATTTTACTTTGCAATACTGATTTGAATTTTTATAATTTTAATTATTTTAGGCTTTTAGCAAAAATATTTGAGTACTTATAAATGAAATGATATTTATATAAGTTTTGAACATATTTTCTAAATAAAATATTTTTATGAGATTTACATATTCTAAATTTTTTTTTAGAGGGTTTGAGTGACTAAGAAATATGTGATATGAAGAATGGTTTGAGAAACTTGGAATAGAGATAGCTTAAGTATTTATTTTTAATAATTTCAAAAAAATATTTTTTTCACGATATACCAATTTAGATGTATTTGTATTTGAAATTAATTATTTTTTGAGATATACACATTTAAAATTGTCAAATTCAATTTGAATATATGTGATTTGTATGAATAGTTTGTTATTTGTGTTGTAACAAATGTGATAAATTAAATAAGAAAATTATAATAATACTACTTTAAAATAAGAAGTCATTCGTTTGGGAGAAAATCACAAATAACTAAAATTGTATAATCGACCTATGTACAATTCAAAATGTGCCTAATTTTTTTAAAGACTCAAGTTGGAACATGAAATATCCATTACACAAATATTTATTTTTTAATTTATCTTTTTTAAATAATCATAAAACTTAAACTCATCAAATTTTACATTTAACACACATTAGACTAGTCATCTATTAATCTTACATTCATTTTTTTTTCTACTACATCTTACACACTAATTTTACAGCTTTAATGTAATCTTCATCTATTAATCTTTTTATTGTATGAGTCTCATTCTTTTATATAATATGGGTTTGTAAGGAGCTAAATAATCCTAAATTATTATGTTTCATATTACTATTAACTTAGAAGCATACTCAAATTATAGTATCAACTACACATACAAAATAATCTATAACAAGGAGGTGTTGTCTTACAATAAGTTAAATTTTATTTTATTTTGCTCTAAAAGAAAGATTATATTGATCTAATAATATTGCAATGGTTTTTTACAATACTTTTGTACCCATTTGCATAATTCATGTGATGGATTCACCAAAGGACTTTTTGGATACAATATCACATTTTACTTACAAATTTCATGACCAGAGATCTCCCAATTTTCATTTGTCTTACTATTTCTTGTTTAAGATGAAATTATTTTCATTAAAATGAAAATATTTTGAATTAATTTGCTGTATAGTAAAGTAGAGAGAAAGAAAGACTCTTATGAAAGACTCTTATGTAATATAACTATATACATAGTTATCATGTAATATGTGGCATTTGGTTAAGTTTTTTTTAATTATGTAAACACTAAAATGATAAATTTGTTAACACTGGTGTATTATTTACATAATTTAGATTAAATGTTTATATGTAATTGTCTCACCACATCAATTCAGTGATGCATTTCATAATTCATATTTTTTCAATATTTATATTATAAATTAGTGCAAATATTTAACCCACAAAAGTAGTTTAAATGACATGAATTTTTTTTAATGACTATATGTCACGAGTTCGATTCTCACCTAAAAAACCTTAAATTAAAGTGAGTGTTAGAGCGGTGAGTTACTACTAAAATCCTAAATTCCAATAAATAAATAAATATTGCAAATATTTTATATATTTAATCAAAATAATTTTGACAATGAGATTATTTAATTCACTAGTAAAAAAAGTCTCTATACCGATTGGTACCTTGATTACTTATCGGTATAAAGAAATACCGATTGAATTTAATCTAATCGTCATCGATCGCTAGAAACTCTCTCGGTATTACAAATTCAAGACATACCGATTGGAATCTAAGCCATCGATATAGGGTAATAGCGATTGGAATCTAACCAATCGGTATAGGGTGATACCGAAACAAAAAAAAGAAGGTCGTCGACGATGATAAGAAACCCTAACCCACCTTGCTTTCCTTGATGCACTTTACAACTTAGAAGACGCGAGGAAGACAACGAAGCTTCCTACAACTTTTACTTTTTTATTTTCCGATTCCTTAAAGTTTTGAGGTGCATTCATTTTGGCCCTTAGATTTCTTAAATGTTTAAATGTGTCCACAAACTTAATTCAGAATTAAATTGGTCCTCCAACTATTTGCCTAGTGCAATTTTGACCTCAAACTTTTAGATTCGGATTGTTTTCAATAAATTCGAATCAATTTGATCTCTGAACTATTATTCACGTCAAATTCAAACCCAAACTTTATATTCGTTCAATTTTGAATATAAAGTTTCAATTTTAATATTTTGAGAAATTCCTTAGGGCTTGTTTGGTTCCTTTACACCAAACAACCTTATTTTTCAATTGGAGCCTCTAACTAATCTTAGAAAAAAAATCCAAAAATTTATGGATGGTCAAAAATATTATTTTCAATAATAATAATATATTTTCACAATTTTTTAGCTTGTTTGAAAAATGACTTATTTTGAAACACTCCATAGCCTAGAAATTATGAAACTTTTGTAGTACGTTCATAAAGTAGTTTGAGCCTCCTTGAAATTTTTTAGAATTTTCGGAATACTTTCATAAAAAACTCATTTTAGCGAAGTAATATCGGAAGTCTCGTAACCCTGAAAAGTTCCAAATTTGAGTGCAAAGTGTTTCTAAAAATATGTTCAACAAGCACAAAAGCTCTCGAGATTTTCCAACCTTTTTGGAATAATTCTTGATTTCGATTGTTGCATACTTCGGGGCTCCAATTCCCCTCTTCGATCATTAATTCATATCTTAATACACTCGTGAAATTCTTTTTGTACAAGAATTCATTGTTCATACCAACAAGCAAACTTCCAAAGATATATGCAAAGCGATGAGTACACATTGTGGTTCACATGTGTGCAGGAGGAGTGCATTCAAGGTGCTTTTATATCTTTTTATGTCTAAGAAAATCTAACAAGAGTTCAGAATCACTTTTATATTAAATATATGACATCATGTTAAATAGACTTAAGACACGATAAATGAAAACCAAAAGAATTCTAATGGCTTGATGCCAACCTTTATCGAAATCTAATCAAAGTTATGATTACTTTTTTTTAAAATTAGATACGAGGTTAGAATATACACAAACAAAAGAATTATGAACTCAGAATGCAAACATGTAATGTACATTCACTAACAAATGGTCAACTACATTCTAGTAGAGACTATCCCACGAGATAGGCGCGTAGGACATAGTTGTTATGGTATTTTCCTCATCATGTGTAACCAAGTATCGGACCCTTTATCCGTGAATACTCTGTTTTCTTTCCTTTGGTTTCATTGTGAGATAAACTAAAGTGTTGACTCTTAAAGTCAATTGGGTTACTACGTTTTGTACACGTACTAATCTGAAACCTATATGGGTCAAGCAAGAAGGATCTATGATATGAAACTCCACTTTGGTTTCTCATTTCAAACATATAAGACAACATCATATATGGATAGTCTTCTTATCAAGTTTTTGTGAGATTTGAGAGGAATGTAAACCACAGGATTCTATAGCATAACTTTCATAGAATTTTTTTTCTAAAAGTGCACGGGTCGTGTTTACCATTCTAGACCTTCGTTGTGTCCTCTCTGTGGGCGGAGCACTCGAAAGGATAGGTAAGACAGGGACAGATCAATTTCGGATCGCACAAATTGCTCTTAAAACGGAGCATTCGAATGGATAAATCTACACCTATGGACATATTCTTTAATGCCCTAAAACAAAAGACGTTATGCGGACCCTAAAATTGATAGACACATAATAAGAGAAAGCCTGCGTACACAAAAACATTTCTGGAACGTACGTTTGGAGGAGAGACGAAATAAACGCGTACAAAGATTATAAACCCGATCAGGCTAAATAGATTATCGTGGTGAATAAAACACAACACCAACTCAAATTTAAAATGGTGAAAAGAAAAATAAAACACACTCAACATACTTAATAAGTCCGAGTAATGAGTAAAATGACTTTTCAACTTTCCTTAAATTTTTTTAAAGAGATAAAATTATATTTTAATGTGAATCTATCTCACATGGGAATGAGTGATATTGCTAAAAACATAATAAAATTTATTTTTTTACCATCTATTTTTTCCATGCTTCCCTCCTATCTCTCTTCATCATAATCAAGTAGTTATTCTACCTTTAGTTTGAAAATTTTACACTCGAATAGTCATTACCAAGAGTATAAAAAAAACTAATTATTACATTATGAAAAGTTAATTATTAGATAAATAATATGTTGATTTGCATTTATGGATTTATTCATTGTGTAACAAATTGATCGTATTCATTTATATTTACATCAAAATTTAAATGAATAAGAATGATAAATATATATTTTTCAGCTAATCTGATTATATATAAAATTGAACATATTCCAATTTGATTTAAAGTTTAAATTCAATTTTTTTACTTTTATTGTTAAATCAATTTTAAATTTGAATTATTCAAATTCAAATCAAAATTAAAATTCAAAATTTGTTTTTATTCAATTAAATAATCGAAACAATTAAAAAAATATAATATAATTATTTAATTATCTCTAACAAATTATATAATTAAATATATAATAAAAAATAAATTCAAATAAAATTTTCAGTTTAATTTTTAAATTGAAAGCCAAACTCAAAAATAAAATAAAAATTTTTATTTGATTTAGAATCTAATATATTCATTTATTCGTTTGAACCAAATAAATATTCTAAATATAACCACTTTAGACAGTTCCACAAAATATAGGGTAGAAGTTTGATGATTTATTTATCAAGGGTTACATTTTATCTTCATTCAAACTTTAAGGACTAACTAAACTGATTGCTGATGAAATTATGAAATGAGGGTTTAGGGCTTTTGTCTCTTCATACTCTCTCTCTCTCTTCAATTTCATTTAAAGTCGCCGGCCGCCATTAATCTTGTGCTAATCGCAGTCTTCATCGCCGCCGTTAGGGTTTTATAAACTGTATTTTCCGGCAACCAAATATATATATATATATATAGAGAGAGAGAGAGAGAGAGAGAGGGAGAGGGATTTTGTTTGAGAAAGAGAAGGAATCATGTGGTATTTTTGCGTGTTCTACCACAGATTGTTAGATTTCAGGAAACCAGAAGTGGAAGCCCTAGCAGAGATGTTTGGAGCCTTTGATCATAGTAACGACAATGTAGATGAGGAGAACCAAATTAGCAACGGCGGGCCTCGAAACCATTCGTTGAAATGGCGGCTGCCATGTAATCATCACCAAGACACTCCCTTTCATTACGTCGATCTCCCTTCCGAGGAGATTGCTCGAAGTATTGCCCAGCGCAGTGAGTAAAATGACTATCTTTTGTTACTATAGATGAACTGTTTATATTTGGGCAAAGAAAACTTCCATGATTCTTCAACTGAAACATTGTCAGGTATTTTGGTGAAGGGAATGTATGAGCTTTGGGGAGAAGGAAGTAGTTATGAAGAACTAGAAGAATCAATTAAAAATTATCCAGATGATCGAAAGTTGCCATATTTAGCTACTGGAACCACATTCAAGGTCAGTGTTGATTGCTTTGGGAAGGCTATGAGTTCTAGTGAACAACAAGAACGCATCAAGAGTATGGCTTACATCCCATTCCAGGTAATAACTCTTTTTTCTAAGAAATTGTTGAAGAAAATACATCATTCCATTCATGGGAGTGACAATTCTGCAGGGTCGAGTGAGTTTAAAAAATCCAGAACACAAATTCTGGCTTATGGAAACTGATGACTATGGAAAAAACAATGGGCTTCCTCCCATTATCGAGAGGAGAATCTTTTTTGGACGAGAGGTTGGTGCTGCTGATAGGAGTCTTCTGCCTACTTACCAGTTAAAAAGCCGAACTTATCTTGGTCCAACAGCCATGGATGCAGAAATGGCCTTTTTGATGGCCAATCAAGCTTTAGTTACAAATGCAAAACTTGTCTATGATCCATTTGTTGGCACTGGGAGTATTCTTGTGGCTGCAGCTCATTTTGGAGCAATGACAATGGTTACAATCTCTTACTTACCTTTGACATCTTCATATTATAATTTCTAACCAAGAAAAATATCTTCAAGATAAGTTATTTCATTGAACTTATGAATTTGGAAAACTATTCAGGGTGCAGATATTGACATTAGGGTAGTACGCGATGGTCGTGGCCCTGATTGTAACGTTTGGAGCAATTTTAAGCAGGTAAACCACTTAAACTATTTGTTATCCAGATTAATTAAACAGTTTGTTACTCAGATTAAAATTCAACGAAATAATTCATTTGTCAAATCTCAACTGAGATGCGCAACCACACTTCTTTTACCAAACAAAAAATGAACTGTTTCTGATTTCTTTTTTGGACAAAATCTAACTTGGGTCAAGATATAACAGAAAAATGAGGATAAATCTGACTTACCAAATATGCTGGATATCATGGGCTAATGCATATTGTAATTAATCTTTGTGAGTTTATATGCTATGACTTCATTTGTTTAACTTATTCATCCACCATTTCATATTTGCAGTATGGATTACCAGCTCCGCTTACCCTGTTGAGAGCAGATAATAATCTTCCTCCTTGGCGTACTGGGTTAAAAGAGGTAAGTTCATGTTCTCTAGTGGTCTATTGGCAGTGAAAGCTAAAAATAATTGGGTGGTTTTCAGTCATTTTTCAAAAATAAAATAAAAGTTGTTTAATGTATAAGGTAGTTTATTTGGATCAAATGACCAAAATATCCTTAGTACATAATGTCTTATTTGATCTAGGGTTATTCGAATAACCAAGTGGTTATTCCTAAATAACCTTGTTCAATGTAAGTTATTCAAAATCAAGTTATTTTAGTAAAAAGACATTACCCAAGTAAAAGAAAACCTATAAAACATACATTTATTTTTATAGGGTATTTTTGTATTTTGATTGATAATTTGAATGATGTGATTAATGTGTAGGTTGTTTGATTGGATAGTGGGTTATTTGAAATTTGTTATATCCCCTTGTCAATCAAATTATCATCCAAAATACTGTGAATTTTTTCTTTCTTTTTTACATTATATATTTATTCTCTTAATATATTTTATCCAAACAACTCAATTTTCAATAACATACTCCAAACCTTGTTCTGATTGGGTTATTTGAACAAGAACTTGTTTCATCTTTGGTTATTTGGGTTATTTAAATAACCTGAATCAGAACAAAGATCAAGATTATTTTGAAATAACTATTAGCTATCCAAATAATCGAATAACGGACAGGAAACAAGGCCTAATATTTTAGTTGACGATTATGAATGATATTGAATTATTTCGGCAGATATTGGATGCGATAATCTGCGACCCTCCTTACGGTGTAAGAGCTGGGGGACGCAAATCTGGCGGCAGAAAGCTATTAAAAGGTACAGTCAGCCCATATACTGTTCCCGAAGATAAACGAATAGGCCACATACCTTCAACCGCTTCTTACTGCTTAGCTGAATGCATACACGACTTGCTCGATCTTGGTTCAAAGATGTTGGTTATGGGCGGTCGCCTAGTTTACTTCTTCCCTGTTCTACACGACGATGATTCATCATCCAGTCCTAACTTTCCAGAGCACCCTTGTTTCGAACTGGTGGCATCCTGCGAACAAATACTGAGCTTTCGATACAGCAGGGTATTATTGACAATGGTGAAGATTAGGCCGTATAGTGAAGAGCTAGAGGAAGCAGCTAAAATTAAACATTTGGAATTTAAAGAGAATCATTTGAAATGGATGGAAGATGGTAATTTGCATTCAGCTGTTTTTACTCCATCTGATCAGCTTGTTGGTGGTGTTGACAAAACAAAAGGTAAGGATTCTAATAAACCTAGATATAGAGGAAAATATGTCTAACTTATTGAGCAGTTAGATCTTGGCCATTTGTATTTGATATTAGATAAATTAATCCCATTTTTCAAAAAGTGTTTTTTTGATGAAATATGAGAGAATTTTGACTTTCTTATCATTTTATTTTTTATTTTCAAACCCTTATTTGAATAATGCTCATTTAGTCTTAATTTATTGTATTTTATCATACTCTACATATACATTATGTATTTGGTTGGACACTCATTACATGAAATGTCTTTACTTTTTTAGTCTTAAGTTTATTATTAGATGGTGTTCACTTTTTAAAATTGATAAAATAAATTGTTTATTGTGTTTTTATAATTTGATGATAAATAAGTGTATTATTATTTTCTAAATAAGTAAAAAATATGTTTAGTTATGTTCTTTTTAATAATAAATGAGTAATAATAATAATAATATAAATATATATATATATATTTATATTTATATTTATATTGAATGATTAGTTAAGAAATATATAAATAGGAATTTTGATTAGAAAATATCTAATATATAATTGGAGAAGGCTTTGTTGAATATAAGTAGGATTAGCAATTTTGGATCCATCACGTTTGGTAATGTATTTTTTTTTTTCGGATTAAAATCAAGTCAACTACCTTAGTCGACATGAAATTTTTTTTTTGAAAGTAGATCCGATAACCTGTTTATAAAAAAAAATTGTAAATTTTGTATTTTTTTTTACTATTTTCTTTTGTAAAATTTTGTATAAGTAGATTTGTGATTTACTTTATTTTTTAACTTTATTTTTGTTTTTAGTTAATATCATTTTAATTTAAAACATATATGTGATGACTTGAATTTGGTCGATAACAAATAAATAGGTAAGTTAGAGATTTTAACACAAATTATTAAACATAATCTTGTTAACTTGTCATCACCCTTCTATAATAAAATTTTGATATTGATAGTGATAACTTAAATTTTAATTTAAAATATTTTTAAATGAATCAATACTAGTATTAATTATATATAAAAGAGATTATTCACCATTCCAAATGGGTTATACATAATCATTTCTTTCAAAATGCTAAATAAGGGGATGTTCAAAAATAGAAGAAAATAATTGTGAATCAATTAAAAAACCATTTACAAATCAAATTAAGAGAAGGGAGAAGAAAGAAAGGTGCCATCTTTCTTCTCTTTCTCTTCCAATTAAAAACAAAATTTTCAAATAAATCTCCAAACCTAAATCCTATATATTTCCAAACCAATGGCTCCATCAAGCAAGTTAAGAAAAGCAATAGGTGCGGTAAAAGATCAAACAAGCATAAGCCTAGCCAAAGTCGGAACCAGTGCTTCTCTATCCGATCTCGAGGTCGCCATTGTTAAAGCTACTCGTCATGAAGAATATCCAGCCGAAGAAAAATACATTCGTGAAATCCTCAGCCTAACCTTCTATTCCAGAGCTTCAATCGGTGCATGTGTCGATACAATCTCAAGACGTCTTAGAAAAACCAAAAATTGGATCGTAGCTCTCAAAACCCTAACTCTTATTCATCGTCTTCTCGGCGATGGTGATCCCGCTTTTGAACACGAAATCTTCTTCGCCACCAGACGTGGTACACGCCTTCTTAACTTATCCGATTTCCGTGATTGTTCTAGACCCGATGCTTGGGATTATTCCGCGTTCGTTAGATCGTACGCGTTCTATTTGGATGATCAACTCGAGTTTAAGATGCAGGGAAGGAAATCAAAATCAAAACGAAAAGCAGCATCGTCGTTCTCGTATGAGGAAGATGAGGATGGCGGTGAAGAACGGATCGCCAGTCCTAAGGAGGAGGAAGCGATGAAATCTTCGAAAATTCCATATGAGGAGATGAAAACAGAGACTCTGTTTTCCAGAATTCAAAACCTAATGCGTCTTTTGGAGAGATTTCTTGCTTGTTATCCAACAGGTGATACATTTTCTATAACTTCGATTTTCAAATAAATCTTGTTTGATTGATCTTCTTCGTGATGAACAGGTTCAGCTGCGCACAATAGAGTGGTTTTAATTGCTCTGAATCCAGTCGTAAAAGAAAGCTTTCGTATATACTACGACATTACAGAGATACAGAGAATAATGATAGACAGATTCACAACAATGGAATTCTCACATTTGGTTATTGTTTACGAAATCTTCTGTCGTTTACGCGAATTATTCGATGAACTTGATCAATTTCACGACTGGTGCAAACGATCCGGTGTAGCCAGGTCCCTTGATTTTGTCGACATCCAAAAGATCACTCAAAAGAAACTCAATGTCATGGATGATTATGTACGTGGTAAATCCTCACAAAGGCAAAACCAAAATCAAATCGATTATTACAAAGTTGAAGAAGAAGATGATGATGATGAAAAAGAAGAAGTTAAACAAATCCATGATGAAGAAATCAAAGCTCTCCCAGCACCTGAACCAGAGCCACCAGAGCCAGAGCAGAGCCCAATTCCAGCTAAAATCGAAAAAACACAAACAGAAGGAGATTTACTCAATTTAGGCGAAGATGCAATGTCTATACAAGAAAACGGGGATATGTTAGCATTAGCCTTATTCAACGGGGGCATTGGGGGGACACAATCGACAACGACAACAATGAGTCCATGGGAGGCGTTTAACGATAATACAGAGAATTGGGAATCGTCGCTAGTTCAATCAGCTAGCTATTTGGGTAATCAAACAACAACGTTTTCAGGTGGATTTGATATGTTGATGTTGGACGGAATGTATCAACAAGGATCAAATGCGGCGGCTAAAATGAATTATGTTACAACCGGAAGTGCAAGTAGTGTGGCACTTGGATCTGTTGGTCGGCCGGCGATGTTGGCTCTACCGGCGCCGCCATCGGCTGATGTCGGAAAGTGGAATGTCGACCCTTTTGCGGCGTCGCTTGTTGTGCCGCCGCCGTCTTATGTGCAGATGTCGGAAATGGAGAAGAAACGGAAATTGTTAGTTGAGGAACAGATGATGTGGCAACAATATTCGACCAATGGTGTGCAAGGGCAAATTAGGTATTCTAATAATAATATGCAACAAAATCCATTTATGTATAATAGAATGGGAGGGTAAAATGGGCAAAAGAAAAAAAACCATAAATGTAATTATTTGCATTCAATATATATACATGGCATCTTTTTTAATCTTTGAAACAAAAGAAATAAATCTTTAAAGAAATGCAAAATAAAGGCATCATTTTTTTAATTTAAACTTGAGTATATTAGAGCCCCTCATTTTAAAAAATATAGAGTTTTCTTAAGCATAAAAGAATTTATTTAAAAAATATATTTGTTTTATATTATTATTTAAGAAATGATAAGGTTTGAGAATTTAGAAAAGGAAATAATATAGCAAAAATTTATTAGGCTAAAAAATAAAATAAAAATTATCTTAGACAATTTCTCTTTTTTCTTACCTTTGCCTCCCCTAATTTCGTTCCTTTGTCACTTTTCCTTATTATTTATATATATAAATAAATATAAAATAATTTTAAAATAATAATAAAAAAATGACACTAAAATAAATTATAATTATACTGGTTCAAATTTTAAATAAATAAATAAAATTAATATGAAAATAAATTCAGTTTATTTATGTAAAATCAAATCATATTGACAAAATAATTTAAGAATTTCAATAATTTGTAAGTTTTTCCAGTCATAATATTTTAATTATCTTGATTCTACCCATATTTTTCAGTATGATTTCAAAAAATCCTTTCTGAGCATCTTATACTATATTTTAAAAGAAAAGTAATTCTTATAAAATATCCTTTCATATTATTATTAAAAAATTAAACCTAATTCTTATAAAATATAAACAAATATAGTAATAATATTATATTTTTATTAGTGTTAAGGACCATCAAATGACACAAAATATAGATAATGATACACTTGAGCTAGACTCTTCTTATTTGTTGAAAATAAAGGAACATAAAACACATTGGTTTATTATTAATCAACAATGAATTTCTTAATCTATCCAAATGAGAAACCTTACAAAAAAAATTGTGTTTACAGATGAAGCAGTATATCCAAAATACAATTTTTACAAGCCTAAAATGATGATATTCAAAGAATTTACAAAATCAGTTAATTCTTCTTTTTACACCCAATTGCATTCCAACAGACACTAGTGTCTCCAGTGATCTCTCGCTATTCCCCAAAAGATCTTCGTCAATTTCAATTGAATCCTGCAATATTTGTTCGATCTCTATGTTCAATAATGGCCTAACACATGATTGAACCGATATATAAACTATACTAACCTTTTCGAATACACAAATTACAGTGCTTCCACCGAAGGAAAAATAACCAAACTGTAAAAAATGAGTGTAGAACTTCATTAGAATTGAGAAATATTGAATAGAAGAATTAACTATTATCATAAAAGTTATATAGCTTAGTTAGTTTGAGTTTGCACTTCTAAGGTATAGGCTAGTACAAGGACAAGATGTGTATATATATATATATATATATATTAGTTATGTCATTTTTAATGAACCGCTCCAAGTTTTGAGGACGGGTCAACTCGCAAACCAACAACCCGACTGGTTTACACTCACATAACGGGTCGTACGTTATGGTGTGAGGACCCGGTGATCTATAGTTAAGTGTTATTATATATAAAGATATTAGGGCTTTTTCATTCAATACTAACCTCATCCCCTTTCTTGACATGATCCCCTTCCTTTTTAGTGAAATCAATACTACCAACCATTGTTGCTCCAATTGCTACAAATGCTACCTGCAAAAGAAAACAAAACAGTAAAAAGATACATAAAGATGATGAAATCTTACTCAATAAATGTATTTACAAATAGAGATAATGTATAAACTAAAGGCTAAAGCTATTGTGGATTGTGTTTTTCTTTTTCTTATTTTCATGTGACTTTTTTTATTTATTTTCTTTCATCATTTTTCATTATACATGGACCATTTAAAAAAAATTAATAATTAAAGCGCTATTACCTTTCCAAACTCTGTTGTAGAAATGAGAGATACCGCACGCTTGTTCTCGGTGAACACATTACAATATTTGCTATTAACAGCAATAGGGTTAACCTTGAACAACACAAAATATATAAGATAAGGAGAGCAAAAACTGATAACAGTCGCAACATTTGAAATCCGGCTCTTACAGTATATAGGCATCCAGGTATGTTAACGAATTTCTGAACTATTCCCGAGACTGGTAAATGGAAACGATGATAATCCTGCAAAAAGAAAGAGAACATAAAAAATATTTAAAAAATCGAAGACCTTAAGTTTTCTCATTATTGAAAATGAAAATAACCTGTGGTGCCAATCTGAAGATTACTAATGTTCCATCGCGGAAAGCATTTGAGGAAATTTCATCTCCCAAAAGTCCTTTCAACGAAAATTTTCGACCCTATTACGAAAATAATCAAGTCCACATTTTTAGCTAAAAAGTGGTAACTGAAAGTAACACTAACCAACTCAACTTGATGGTACAGAGAATGTCTATTAGAACAGATTTAAACATTTCAATTTTTTTTTACCTTTATCCAAAATCTTTGACTATCTTCAACATTTCTAAATGCCATCAAACGGCTATCAGCAGCACATACAGCAACATCATCGCGGTCCATGCAAGCAATTGGTCTTGTGCCAGGTTTCAACTCTCTTATAAAGAATTCATTGAATGTCTGTGGAAGAAAATGCATCAAACATAAGTCAACTTTCTTACAAATGATCGTTGATACTAGATTTACCAAGTTAACCAAATTTTAAATGAACGACAGAAGTTTTCTCCACCTTAAAATGATCCAAAGGATATTTGATTTCTGCCAAATTAATTTGACCCTATAATAACAAGAAGATAAATAAGATGAAAGACTGGACTGGATCCTCAACCGCCCCAAAATAAAAAGATAATATATATATATGTTAAAATTTTCAACACGGGTATCATGCCTGATACGATTCGACAAACTTTGGTATATCTTTGACAGACTCTCGCGATTCCATTCTCCTGCCTTGTTTTTCTGAAAGTTTTTGTAGGATCTCTTTGACACCTGCAAGAGCATCATAGCTGTTTAGATATAGCGATCACTTGTTTAGTCACAATTTGGTATTATATCGACAAATTAAACAATACCCGTATTTATGAGGCCAAGACCCATTTTAGATTGATAAATAGCTCTCATTGATAGAACAATCTTTCCATCAATCACTTCCTCCACTAGCCTCTTTGTTCTGCGATCGAAAACCTGAAGCAAAAAAAAATACTAGTGTTTATCTAGACCGAAATTAAACTGATAAAAAAATATATTTAAGCATTAAATTACACAAATGATTTATTAGAATTACCAGTCTAACACAAGAAATGAAGACTACTAACTCATCTGAGACAGTTAGGGCTTGTGTTTTTTTCCAAAAAGTCTTGATAGATAAAAAGTGGATTATTTGGGTTAAATAACCAAAATACCCTTAGTATTTAATATTTTAAAATGTTATAAAGAATAAAGCAAGGTAATTTAGTGGATGAGTTAAATGATGTGATTGAAGAAATTACTGATGAATGATGATGGGATTGTGGACATCAAACAAGACCTTACTTTTGAGCTATATGAAATTTAGTCTATTGACGACCGACAAGTTCATGAGTTCCTAAGTTTAGAACCACCCAAAATCACAAGTGTACACTTCATTATACTCGTAAAACACTTCAACCAACAAATTCACAAAACAACTCCAATTAATGAAAATAAAGATGGAAAACAGTTTATATACAAGAGAAAGGACAAAATGACGAGAGTTACCACAATATGAGAGGCACTTGATCCAGATCTCAGACCAATGTCATATGAGGAAAAATGTGTCCATTCACTTAGTTTAAACATCCACCTACAATTGAAGCCATCTTGAATCTTGAAACACACCAAAACGACACAATATATAACAAACGGGAAAAAAAATCATAAATGCAGATGTGGGTAAAAATAGTCTTACCCATATGAAGCTTGTTTTTCAGTCAAGAATCCACCCGTCATAATCTGTTTTCCTGTTCCTTCATCGAAACACAAGGTCAAGTGTATCATACTATTGAGCTCATCAGACACTTCAAGATTCTCACCACACACAGGACAACAATTGATTAGTGGTTCTCTGCAGTAAACAAGATGATAGAAAATAATTACAAAATGCTAACTGAAACAAATCAAACAAAACAACATCAGAAGAAAGAAACAGCCTTACTTATCTTGCTGATCAGCAAGAAGAACAGCCAACTCATCAATGCTAACAGAATTATCTCCATTCTTATCAGCTGCTTTGAAAAGCTCCTCTTTCTAACAAATAAAATAAAAGGTTTAGTTGACAAATCCTAAGCAATGCAAGTCCTATTAGGTTTCATATTCTACACCTGAGCTTGATCTCTGAAATAAAAACAAATGTAGTAACATTAAAGATTTCCCTTACCTTCTTAGCTGCTACTTGATTGCCAAAAGCATCAATTAATTGAGAAAACTCTGATAATGAAAGTGTTCCATCCGCATTTGAATCCTGCAGCATTCATGTTGGTTCAGTTAAATGGTGTGCCCAACCAGTAGATAAATTAGTTCATAATCTTATAAATAAACGGAACAAGTTATAATGATGAGATTTAGATAGCAAAAGCATGAGACAGAAAATCAATGAACTTTTTTATTTTTGAAAAAGAAAATTGCGATGACTTAAAAATGGCCAAATCTAACATAGTCCTTTAAAATTAATGTGAAAAAGAACAGGTAAACAAAACAAAAACATTATTATAAAAGGAAAACATAAACAAAAGCAAACGTACCGCTAAGGACAAGATGCGCCTTGTGAAGCTCTGTTTTGTCTCAGTTGGGTCCTATAATTGACTTAAAACAGCTTAGTGTGCATACATACAAGTATAAGTATGAAATGCTAGTCAAATCTTCAACTGACTAAAGACATTTTTTGTTACACACCTCAAAAGTAAATGAAATAGAAAGTCTGCCAACTTCCTCTGAGGTTGATGGATCTAACAATTTATGAACAGTAGACTCGGATTCACAGTCCTGTAACATCAGTCCATGTGGAACACAAAATAAAAGTTAAAAGAAATACTAGAAGTGTGACTTAAAGGATGAAAAGCAAAGGATTAAAGCTTCAATAACTTGATCAAACTCCAAATTTTGTAAGAAAACAAGACTACGTCGAAAAGTTGATGTCAGGACAATTACAACCATGGTAAACTTATTTTGAACATGCCTATCTGGAAACACTTTTGTTTTATTTAGGAAACTAGCATGATCCCCACGCGTTCTAAATGGGAATCAAACCCGTGACTTTGGTCTCTTAGGCACAGACTCTTGCCACTTGAGCTATCCTAATGGGTTTGGAAGCACCTATGTTTCTTTATCTTATATGAATCCAGTTCCCAATGAGAAACCGTTAATAAATTCCTGAATTTATCATAAACTCAGTTTCCAAATGTGAGACAATCTGGATCTACGCGAGGATATCAAATTTGACAATACAACGATTAGTTTGATGTCATAGTTACTAGCACAAACCCTCTTAACCCCTCTGACTAGAAAAGACATACATGATAATTAATTTTACGATAAGCATGTGATTATCGGTTTTAGTGGTACATAATAATTAGAAGAACTGTGTGATTATCAATTTTCATTTTTTTAAGGCTGCTTTTGGGTTTGATATGGATGAATGCAAGATTTCAAGCCAAATCAAAACCCAAAAAAGAATAGTAGAAAAATCAGCCAACAATCAAAGCAAAGAACAAACTGAAAAGTCATGCAGTTAGTTCACCTTAATGAGTACATCAAAAAGATCGATTTCGCAATAGCCAATGAGGTTGTTCTTCGATAATCTGTTGGTCTGCATCAAATGAAAAGTCCATGAATTTAACAATTAAATTGAACATGTTCAGAAGAATACAAGGATTATGTGACTTGATGCAAACTCAAAACTACACAAGCAGAAAGTAAAATAAAATCACCATCAAGTTATAAACCACTTCTAACTAACAGATACCTCGTATACAGAAATTCTCGCAAGATGAGGTCCTTTGCTTTCTATAAGAAGTTTCTTCTCCTACAAAATAGCATCATCAATCCGATGATTATTAAAAAAATACATATATAGTTTCCATGCTTTCTCAAGATAAAATCTTAAAGAACTGCTAACCGAATTCCAGATAGGCTTCTTTGTGCTGCAAAACAAAACAAAACAAAAATTATTAAGAACAAACAAATCATGTAAATCTGATCAACAAGAGACAACCCAATATGAAATCTTTCACAATGATCCTTCTTATCAACTGTTAAGAACAATTCCATGACTAAGAAACTGAGAAAAGACATATATGTAGTTCAAAACATATACTAACCCATCAATCTCATCATACTACGTGCTTGCTTGTAAAACTAAACAAAAACAATGAGAGTTCAAATTCAAAAGGTGACGATCTTAACTTATCAGATACTTCCGTCTTATAGGTTTGTTCTCCAAATGATAAGCAAGCCATCCACTTATCTTCGAAATGCATTTCCGCCTTCAAAATCAATAACAAGAAAAATGACATCTGATACATAAACAAACATATAGGGAGGAGATCCTTAGATTCCTTACATCAATAAGTCTAACATTGACTATTCCGGCGAAGTCTTCAGCTTCAAGTAACCTACAAAGATCCCGATCTGAATTGTTAGTTTTCCGGCGTAAACGTCTGCGTATAGAACCGCGTAGATCAGAACGATGGAGAGTCAGTTTCCCCATGACTTTGGAAATACTTTTACGGCGGCTGATTTTTCCGTCGGTGCGGACAGGATGCGAATCATCGGATGACGATGAAGACGATGTTTCAATGGATTTAGAAACTGTTTGACCCATATCTTTGTACGTAGATTTTGCAGAAAGATGAGGTTTTTAAGAATATGAACAAGAAATAAAAACCTTAAAGGTGTGTGACTTTAGATTTTTCTAACTTTTTGCAGACCCTTTAAGATAAAACATGAATATCTGAAAAAGAATACTTGGCCCTAGCTTTGCTCTGTTGGGGGGTTTTGTATATTCGGAAAGTCACTTTTGTGGGTTGTATCTTATTATTATTATTATAATTATTTGACTTCAAATATATATATATATATGAATAATATATTAGTCTCGTAGTTTACGTTGAAGGAGAAGGCTGTGGTCCAAAAGTGAAGGCCGTGTTGAAATCCTTACCAGTTCCTCTATCCGCCGGCGACCGGCAGCCGACAGCCGACAGCGTCCGTTAAAGTTTTGAAGAGTTATTTGATTTTATTTATCTTATTTGGTCACCAACAATATATTTTTTATTTATTAGTCATGAGATTTTATTAGCAAAATCCTCATTATTTAACTACTAAGTTATTATCAAACTTTATATTATATTTTATATTGGAAAAATTATATATATATATATATTATGAATATTAATAAATGGTTTGATAATTATTTAAGGATGGATGAGATTTGAGTGAGAAAATAGTGTATTATTTAATCACTCACATTAAAAATATTAAAAATGATAAAAGATGAAAAAAAAGAAAATTTATTATTTTTGATAAAAGATGAAAAGAGAGAGAAAAAAAAAATTTATTATTTTTTTAAGATGACTTTTCTATTTCTGCCTCACTCTCAAAATTAGTTATTTATCTCTATTACCTTTATATATTTATTTTTCTTATTTTATTTATTATATTTATTTTATTTTATTTAATTATTAAAATTTTCTTATCATTAAATATAATTAATTAATTAAGTTTTAATATATTTTTTTACTTTATTTATTTAATTAAAAATATAAAATATTATTATTTTTATATTATAATTATTTGAAATATATAAAATATTGAAGTGTGTCATATTTAATAAAATAAATATTAAATATTTTATTATATTAATTATATATATATATATATATATTTTAAATACTTATAAAAAAAATAATTTTAATTTTTTTATTTATAAATAAAATTATTTATCAGAGATAATAAATATGTTTTACTTAATCATATATAAACATTGCATAATAAGATTTTACGTAAAACAAATGAATTTATATTTTTTAAATAAAAAAGAATTCTTAACAGAAATAAAAAAAAATATTCGGATCGATATAAATAATATTAAATAAATATATTAGAAAATAAATAATTAATTTAATGAATAAAAAAATATAATAATAAAGTTAATTTAAATAAGTAAATAAATAAAATAATAAATGTAAATATATAAAAGTGATAAGGATAAATAGATAATTTTGTAGGTGAGCGAGGAGTTAGACCGGTTGGAGGTTGGAAATTTCAGACAGGGAAAGCAATTTGTTTTTTTTCAATTGCAAAATGTAATTCACTTTATACATTTAATAATTAATTATAGATTTCTCAAATTAGGGATCCTTATTTGGGATGGATTGGGATTTCGGACACTTTTTTTAAATCTTATAATTTAAAAAAAAAATGATTAATTTATACAAAATGAGGTTATTGATTGGATTTCGGATACTTTTTCGAACCTTATAATTTTTAAAAAAAAAATTGATTAATTTATACAAAATGAAGTTATTGATTGGATTTCGGACACTTTTTCAAACCTTATAATTTTAAAAAAAATGTTTAATTTATACAAAATAAGATTTTCTCATAACTGTTTCAAACAACGTTAGTTTATTATTTATGTAAAATTTATGAATAAATAAAATATCAATGTCACAAATTTAATTATTAAATTTCAACGAATTTACGAATTTAGGGTTTTGACTATTTTTTTTAATTTGGTGGTCAAAACTCTCTATTCTATGAAATTCAATAAATATTTTTAATATGGATCATTTATTTATTTATAAATATAATTTACATAATAAGTTAAAATGGTTTAAACCGTTAAAAGAGAAAATCTCAGTTTGTATCATTTGAATAATTTTAACATCAAGGAGTCCTAAATTATAAGATTTGAAAAAAGAAATCTTAAATTTTTTTTTCTGAATAAGGAACCTTAATTTAACAATTGGACTAATAATTAATAGTCGACAAATCTTAAATTAATTTTAAAAAATTAATTACAAAATTACAACTATAATAGATAACTAATTAAACATGAAAAATCAAAATAGTATATTGGATAAAAAATCTCTTCAATAATAATCATATAAATTAATACTACAGGAACTTTTTGATTTTGTCAAAATCAAAACAATTATGTATAATAAAAAGAGTTGATACATAAAACAATTTTGTATCGAACAAAAAAATTATTAAAAGATTGTTTTTTTAGATTCGGATTGAATCGATAAACGGTTTAGATCAATTTAAATGCTCACATGTTATTAGTCGATAAATCTTAAATTAATTTAAAAAAATTAATTACAAAATTACAACTATAATAGATAACTAATTAAACATGAAAAATCAAAATAGTATATTGGATAAAAAATCTCTTCAATAATAATCATATAAATTAATACTTCATGAACTTTTTTATTTTGTCAAAATCAAAACAATTATGCATAATAAAAAGAGTTGATACATAAAACAATTTTGTACCGAACAAAAAAATTATTAAAAGATTGTTTTTTTAGATTCGGATTGAATCGATAAACGGTTTAGATCAATTTAAATGCTCACATGTTATTATGTTTAATTTTATTTATACAATGCGGAAGATATCCATTGTATTAAAGCCATTTACTTATAATCACTTTTTTGTTTTTATATTTAAATAATATATAAGCTTAGAGACTAACTTTACATGAAGTTAAGTTTAAAATTTGTCTATATAAAAGTCTCATTCAGATTAAAACATTTTAGAGGTGTTTTAAATGGGACAACTGTTTTATATGACCAAATCAAATTGTTTGAATAGGATTGTTTTAGATAAAGTTATTCCTTAAATAAAGCAAGTAGGTGTGACTTGTTGATCACAGACATTAAAAATTAAAATATTTTTAGAAGATACTGTACATTAAAAATCATAATAATAAAAAATGAAGATGATCTTCTACATTAATTATATAAAAAAAAATATTTGAAGATGATCTGGTACAATAACAATATTTTAAGAGGATGTGTACAATATTAAAAGTTACAATTAAAATTTTGAGAGGATTTGTGAATTAAAATTATAATAAAAATATTTTAAGACATCTCTTACCTTAAAGTTACAATAAAAATATATTTTTTTTTATTTTAAAATTGTCATAAATAAATTTCTCTATTCAATTTATAGTGATTTCAAAACTCACCATTTCAATTTAAAACTGAAAGAGTTCTTAGAAAAATCAAACAAATCAATATTCTTTTAAACATTAGTCTAGTTAAATGAGAGATATTTTTTATAATTAATAATTACAATACAAATATTTTGACTCATTTTAATCTTATTGCTACGTATTCAAGGTTCATATTTGGTATTTTATTGGTAATAATTTAGGGGTGTAAATGGTTTGGTTCGATCGGTTTTTTACCGAAAAATCCACTCCAATTATTGGTGTCGATATTTCAAAATCTTCGTACGTCGGTTGATGATTAAAGGTTGGTTCAGTTTGGTCGGTTATAAAATCGGTTTGATCGGTTTATTAATTTAATCGTTTAAAAAATAACAAATATATCTAATATAATAAACTATAGAATTAAAAAATTAATTGAATTTTATAAAAAATAAAATATATATATAATATAATAAATTAATTGAGTTTTATAATAAAATTCTAATAAATTAGATAATAAAATAATTATTTAATTTAAAAAAAAAATATATTAAAATATTAATTAAATAAAAATAAATTTAAGAAAAAAAAATATTAAATATACAAAATAATAAATATATGAGCTAAAAAGGAAATACATTTATAAATATAAAAAAATAGTATACATATATTGTCATTCGGTTTATATAAATTATCAACTGAACCGGACACGGTCAGTACAGAAAATTATGAACCGACGATAACTCGGTTCGATCGGTTTATAATTATTTTGGTTGGTTTATCGATTCGATTTTTCGATTTTACTTATATATCTATCTAGGCAGTACTTTTATTATAATATTATATTTAATTTATAACAAAATTGTAAAAATAAATTTATAAAATACCTTTTTTAATGAGAGTGTTTAGCATTATTCCAATAATATTAAATTACATTTCAATAAAAGAAAAGTTAATATTTAAAATTAAGTTAATATAAAAATATATAACATCGTATATATAATATATTAATCATTAAATATTAGTAAAAAAACATAAATATAAAAATAAATAAGCTCAATCAAACTTAGTGAAGCGTGTTAACAATAAAATTAACTAAATAAATGAAGCCATTACTGGATACAAAAATTATGAGCTGGTTTGATATGAGTGATTTAGTTGTCTTTTTATTAGTTTTTTTTATAAACTCCTCTCTTTATCAAACTCAAATAACTTACCTTTTTTATCAAATAAAAATTTATAAGAAAAAAAAACTCAAAAAACAAACAAAACGAACTCTAAATTAATGGGACCGTGTAGAAACTGTTATGGTCTAAAATTAGAACTAAATGAGAAATTGATAAATAATTTATAAATGTGTTTTGGTTACTTTTGGTATAAAAAGTGTAATCAAAGCTGATTTTTAATTTATAAAATTTTATTTTTAATTTATAAGTATAGTATAGTATAGTATAGTATAGTATATATATATATATATATATATATATATATATATATATATATATATATATATATATATATATATATATATATATATATATATATATATATATATATATATATATATATATATATATATATATATATATATATAAATTATATAATATTTTTTTAATATAAATATGCCTATTTTTTATTTTAATAAGATACACGCCTATTATTTTCAAGTTTCAACGTAACTTTTTATATTTTTAATATTGAGATAATGATTTAATTCATTACAATAAATATTTGTTAGAATATAAGATAATATATATATATATAAATATATAAAAGATATTATTAAAATATTATAAATTATGATAATATTATTATAATATAAAATAATATATATGTAAAAATATGATATAGTTTAATAATATTATTATTATTTTATATTATTAAATTAGTTTTTTTATAAGTTTAATGTAATGTCTATACAATATATATTACTTTTGTAATCGAAACATATCAATCCAATACAATTTCTCTCTATATTCTTATATGCTATTAGAACTAAAATTTTGTTACTTTAGCAAAGCAATTTTATGTCAATGGGATTTGACCTTTTCGTTGATTTTATTTTATGCAACACACGGATATTCCGTCATTGGATGAATTTTGAGACTCACGAGTAACTTCGGAGATATTTAGTTATTGTTTCACCTCAGCATTTAATGCTTATGAGATTTGACGTATTTGTTGGTTTATCAGTCAACACAATGACATCCCGTAACTGGATGGATCTCGAGAGTTTTTGAAAATTGAAGAATACATCATCGACATTTCACATCTTGATCGTCTTCAACCTCAAGTTATTCAAGCATTTTTCATCTTAAGTTTGAAGAAGAAGGTTAGAATATAAGATAATATATATGTAAATATTATCAGAATGTTATAAATTATGATAATATTATTATAATATAAAATAATATATCTGTAAGATATCATATTGTGATAATATCATTATTATTTTATATTATTAGATTAGTTTCCTTATAAGTTTAATGTAATGTCTATATAATAAATATAACCTATTTTCCAATATAATTTCTCTATATTCTTAGAATATTGTTAATTAATGAATTCGTTCTCTGAGTCGTTCGTAACTTCGAAACTAAAAAGGTCTTGGAATACACACATTTAATTAATCTGGTTTCTATCACACAAATTTTATTGTCGTCGTTTTCGTTTTCAACAAAATGGTTGTTAGCATCTCATCGTTGACATAAATTATCTCCACCCTCATTAATGAAATGTCGTCTTATATAATTGTGTAAACACATTGTTACTACATTTGATCTGTTTTTGTATATATGTTTGTATATGGGAGGAACACTATTGAGTTAGGTTAAATTAGAAATAAAATAGGTAACATAATAGATGATGAGAACTTAAAGGAAGAAGAAGAAGGTGGAAGGAGTGAAGTTGGTCCCATTTGTCTAATAAAATAAGTAACAACAGAGAGGTTGAGAACTGAAAGGAAGAAGAAGAAGGGGAAGGAGTCAACGGTCCCATTTGTCTAATAAAATTAATTAGACATGCATATCTGAAACTGAAGTTGAGTCCCATTTGTTTTATCATTTGACAATTTAAAAGGTTTTCAAACATAAACTAGTGAGACGCTGAACTCAAACATAATTAGGGTTTTCAAAATAATCGTACAATACTTAGATTAGAGTTATAGCTTAACGCCATCAAAATATGAATATCCCCGACCTCCTTGGGATTATTTGTTCCCGAACCCTATTTCCTTCCACAGTGGAGGAAACAGTAAAATTAATTATTAATTTATTTTTTAAACTGATTGTTTTGTCCTCTCTATGTGAGAGAGAAAGAGAATATTGTAGCAGAGAATCCTATCCCACTTAAGATTTATTAGTTTTTTTGGATAAAAAGTTGGAACAAATCTATTTATTTAGGTGGAGTGTTATAAATAAGTGATTCTGACATAGGATACTCATATTTGTTGAAAAAAAATTTAATTTAAATACATGATAAAAGAATATATAAAAATAAAGTGGTAAAATATAATAAAGAACATAAAATATAACGAGGTTCGGCCAAGAATGCATACATCCTCGGGGAGTCGTCAATTTTATTGATTTTCTATGAAATAATCGTCCAATTAACCCTATGTTACAATGTCTCTATTTATATGAGTACATCAAAAGTTAAAAAGACCAAACTAATTCTTTTAAACTCAATAAAGATTTAAAAACCCATTACAATATATAAACTCTAATAAAATATGACCCCAAATCCAACGTATTTCTAATCCTATTTATATTATCAAAATTATCAAAGTACCAATCCAAATATGAATCATTGTAGATGGTATATAATCATTTGTTAGCTAACCCTCTATTTGAACTTGTCAAGCTTCGGGCACAAATTAGTTAGGTTTCTTTGACTACAAAATCTACTGTTCAGACACCAATTGATCCACCAGAAAATAAGAGATATATGGTCTCAATGTCTTAAACTCTAAAGTTAAAGTCATTTTAATCCATTAACCCAATTGATATCAATTATGCTCAAAAACCAGATCGAGATAAGACACTTACACATAAAATTCAAATGTGAATCGCACTTCATTCAAAGAAAGAGATGTCACATAGAATTCAGTCGTGGATCGCACACTCTATCCAAAGTAAGATATCTTTGTGGGAATCCTAGGCTTCTACCACTTCTCCCAACATAGTACAGTAAGAACAAACTTATCGAAAAAGATAACAATGACCTACATTAATAATATTATTTTTATCTTTCCAATGCATGACATCCTTGTTTCATCGAAGACACCCTTAGGTCGGCCATCAAGAACAATGACCCACATTAATATTATTTTCTCTCGTCAAGAACAATAATTTGATGAGAGAAAAAATATGAAAGCCTCGTTCCGAATCTGTTATGGCGAGGAGCAAAAGCACCAGAGTGATGGTCGTACATATCCTTGACATCGCTGCATATAGTAGTAAAGTCTAATAGGGGAAGGCAACAACAAATTCTCCCAAATTTGGACTGAGGATTCATTCATGTCATTCATTGTTCATATAAATTTGATAGTATTAAGTTTCATCTGCCTACAAAAACTAAAAATCTAATAACCTACACAAATAAAAAAAATCATATAAAGTTATTGGGAAACATATTCAAATACTCTGTTTTTGCAAAATTTAATAATTTATCCTTTAATAAGTTGAAGTTGACAATGGATACAAAAGTATAAAAGTGCTCATAAGATATCTTAAGTCACCTTTTGTATAATTAAGTCCCTTTATAATTATGACACTTTATGAAGAGATTGAATAAACAAAAGTTGTCGTAACTTTATTAGGCAGACAAATATCGCATCGACTATTATTCAATAAAAGTGGGATAACATCTCATTCACATTCTCATTAATTTAATTTAAGATATAAATGTCAAATTGTACAATAGTACTTAATAGAAAGGAAAAATAAAACATGTGTTTAAAGTAAAAGAAATTGTATTAAATCATTTTAAGACTATACTTGAACCATAATATTTATTTTTGTTATAATGAATTAATTCACATTTCATCAGTTAAGAGTTACATATATGAAATTAATTAATAGATAATATAAATAAAACTTACAGAATTAATACAAACAATGGATTATCTAGATATTAAATTGTATGAACAATTTATCAAACTAAAATTCAAAATAGACAAGATTCAACAGTGATGCACTTTGTTAAGTGTCACCCAATGAACAAACTCATAAGAGTTCTAAA
Organism: Impatiens glandulifera; assembly: GCF_907164915.1. Lineage (NCBI taxonomy): Eukaryota > Viridiplantae > Streptophyta > Magnoliopsida > Ericales > Balsaminaceae > Impatiens > Impatiens glandulifera. Next base: position 79,062,016 of record NC_061862.1, on the reverse strand, counting down.
TGATAAGTGTTGGCTTAAATTAAGTCGAAAAAATCTCAGTAATTTTGAGCGGCAGTTGAAATTGTAATTAGTCGATAATTGGTAAGTGGTCGAAAAGTTTTGTCAAATGATAATTGACCATTTACATATATGACCACAATAGTAAAAAACTTGTACAAATAATAGGAGGATGCTCTAAGAGGGTATTCCACTAGTAAAAAAATGAGCATTAATAAGGGTCGAAGCCCTTACTGAAAGTGGAAAAGGCCGTTACTAATTAATTTCAGTAACGACCCTATAAGCCGTTACCATTCGTTACTAAAACTGTTGTTACTGATATAAAATAGTATATGTAGTTGTTACCGATATTAATATCAGTAACGACTCTCTAAATATAATGTAGTTACTGATATCATCAGTAACGACTCTCCAAATGTAATATTGTTATTATTAATATTTATATTAGTAATGACTACCTTTAGAGAGTCATTATTGATATTAAAATAAATAAATAATAATAAAAATAATCTCAGTAATTTCATAAACTAAATGGAAATTAGAAGAAGTCGGTTAGAAAAAGGGAGGTTTTACTTGAAAAGTAGAGAAGAGAAAACTCTGGCAGCCATTGATGAGTGAAGTATCAAATACTTGAATATACCTATCAAATATAAAGTAGATCAAACCATTGATCCCGGTTTAAAAATCATATACAGAATCAATATTCACATATTTCACAAGTTCATTTCTAATAAATCATAATAACATGATCTATAAAAAAAAATCCATCAAAAATAAATAAAACATGACCAAAAAGCATAATACCTCCGTGATAATTCTTAGATATTATCAGCAAAGGAGTCTTCTGATTAGATCTCTCATTAACATGATAATACATATCTTTAATTCTGCAAAGGCCAAACCCATTGTCAAAATCATTAAAAACTACAAATAACAGCAATTAAAATGCAACACTAAAACACATACGTGTTTGAAAACGATTTCTTCGTATTCTTGTGAAAATTTGAGACAACAATCCTTGTAGCCAACTGTAGTATATAAAAGTTTAACAAATCAAAACTAATAAATAGATAATAAAAAAAATGTTAGACGTTGTCTTTAAATTACATAAATATATAAACAATACAATGTTACAAATAAATAAAATAAATTAAATGTATACGAAGAATGATATCAATGAATAAATGGTTGATTCGAGGTACGTGCTTAGCACATTTTCCTTAAAATAGTTTCATCGTCTCCCGTTTGTACTAAATTTTATTGCAGATGGTTGTCTCCCAAGGTACAACGAATCTAGTAGTGATTCTTCACTGAAATCACTACGCATCGAACTTGACCAACGTACCTAAACTATTATTGGGTTTCAATAGAAAATGTCGAACGAAGAACTCGAAGATCACTCACAAAATAAGGAGAGGACTTTTGGAAGGATAAGATGATGTGGTGGGGTGAAATGAATAAAGAATGAATATATATTGCTGAGAATTAAACGTTCAAATAAAATCATCCAAACGTTTATTAGTAATGAATATTGCTTATTAATTTGTGAATTAATCCATAACTAATTAACATCGTTGTCTATACGTTATTTTGTTGAAATACAATGTTAAACATTCAATGCTAGCTAGTTAAAAAGTCCATACGTAGCCAAATGATAGACCAATTAAAGTTAAAGGGGCGTTTGGTTCAAAAAAGAGAATCGGAATAGGAATGAGATTGATAGATGTGTGGAATGAGAATGTGTATAATTGATAGAAGTGTAGTGTTTGATTACAAGTATTAATCATTCTCAATCTCACTGATAACGTTTGGATATTTTCATTCCATTGATAATGTTTAGATTTATTAGAGAGAAATTATTAATATTATTTTGTAATTGAAATTAGATTAATATTATTAATATTATATTTATTTAATTAAAAATATAAAATATTATTATTTTTATATTATAATTGTTTAATGATAAAGTATTAAATAAATAAGAGAAATTATTTGTTTATCTACTATTAATTATAATTAGGCTAAATATAATAACTAATTTCTATATTTTCTCAATTTAGTTATTTCTCTATTATTATTATAAATAGATAAACTATTGTAAATATTACTCATTCAATCAATAATATTATTTCAGTCTTTCTCTTCAAGAACTCAATCAATAGTTCTTGTTTATTTTATCAATTATAGAAATCAAACTTGGTATCAGAGCTTATAAGGGAAAACTCACGAAAATGATTTCAATGGAAGAACGTAAAGCTTGATAAATATAACTATATCTATTGAAAATAATAAGTTACTCCAATCATAATAGGTTATGATTTTATGGATATAGTAGAAGGAAATCTTGAAACTCCTCTTAAAATTATCAAAAACAGATGGTCAAAATAATACAATTCAAATCAAGAATCCAAATTTTAAACAATGGCGTATCCAAGATCAAAGGGTACTTGCATGACTGTTTTCAACATTGACCGACGAGATTCGTCAACAAGTCTCAAAATCATCTTTGGCGCAAAAACTTTGGGAAAGCATAGAGAAAATATATGTTTCTCAAGCAAAGAGCCAACTATTTCAGTTACGGAGTCAACTCCTAAACGCACATAAAGGTAGTGACCCTCTTCTTAACTTCATTTAACACATCAAAAACCCGTCAGATGCACTTATCGCTGCCGGACAATATGTTTCTGATCAAGATCTGCAATTAACTTTACTCATCGGGTTTGGAGACGAGTTCGAGCCGATGATGTGTACTCTAACTTTCGGACAAGATCTATCGTTTAATGAGATGACATACATCCTTCTAAATCATGAACAACGACTCATATTCAAGAAAAGAAAATTCCATTATGAAAATATTTTGCGCTTAAACGTTTCGGCGAATATTGCTTATATTTATGGGCATAGAGGCGGAAAGGACCAAAGATAGAACCGAGTCAATAATCATCCGCAATGTAATTTTTGTCATAAAATTGGTCATCGCCCCTAAAGTTGTTTTTATAATCCATCTTGTCAAATATGTAATGTACAAGGACATAGTGCACTCGAGTGCCCTCGTTTTAATCCTTCTATAAATCCTACGACAATGTTAGTTACATCGTCTACTATTGTAGATCCCACTTGGTGTCTAGATTTAGGTGTTACCGACCATATTACTTCTGATCTTAATAATATATACGTACATGCTCCTTATACAGGTACTCAAACTATTAAAGTCGGAAACGGTATGCCTCTAAATATTTATAATATTAGTACCACTAAAATTTTAAATCAACAAAATCTCTCTACTTACGTAATATCTTACACGTTTCAGATATTACTAAAAATTTGATGAGTGTCGCGAGATTTTCATCAAATAATGTGTTTTTTGAATTACACCCGAATGTTTGTCTTATTAAAGACCGAGATACGAAGATAGTGTTTCTTAAGGGATTAGTCAAGGACGGACTTTATTGCATTGAACCTACTTAAAAATTGTTTTCAACATGTTCTAATAAACAAGTATTTATTGGTAGTCGATCTCTGGCTCAAATTTGGCATTCACGACTTGGACATCCTTCTAGCGCTACTACGTCTTTAGTTATATCACACTTTAAATTACCAGTTTCAGGTAGTAATACTATTTCTTTTTGTGGATCATGCCAATATGGGAAAGCACATAAACTATCTTTTTCGGCTTTAAAATCGACATATATGACTCCTTTAGACCTAATTCATTCGGATGTTTGGGGACCTGCTCCTGAATTTTCGTCTACTAGTTGTCGTTATTTCGTACATTTTGTGGATAATTTAAGCAAATTCACATGGATATATCCGTTAAAGAAAAATTCGGATGTTTTGAATACGTTTATCAAATTTTTTCAGACTTGTTGAAAATTTATTTAGTCGTAAAATCAAAATATTGCAAATTAATTGGGGAGGAGAATATAGAAATTTTAAATCATTAACGGATAATCATGGTATTTTACATCGTTTATCTTACTCACATACTAGTGAGCAAAATGGTATTGCTGAACGAAAAAATCGTCATATTACAGAAATTGGTCTCACTTTATTAGCTCATGCATTTATGCCACTACATTATTGGAGTGAAGCTTTTGAAATAACCACATATCTTATCAATCGTCTTCCTACTCCGACATTACATCAACGTTCACCATTCGAAACTATATTTAACTCTTCTCCTGACTATGGTTTTTTAATACATTTGGGTGTTCTTGTTATCCACTTACATGGTCATACAATCAACACAAACTCGATTTTCATACTACTGAATGCACTTTCCTTGGTTACATCTCATCTCATAAAGGTTATAAGTGTCTTCACATTCCGTCTGGACGAATATTTATCTCTCGACATGTTACTTTTGACGAACTCACTTTTCCTTTCAAAAGTAAGGACCTTGTGCACTTGTCTAAACCACAAGAAGATAATGAGATATCTCTTCCAACAACTATACTTAATTCATCAATACCACCTCTATTATCTCATATCACTTCACCGTCTCCATCATCACCCTCTTCGACCTCCACAACATCACCAAACACTATATCATCTTTTACTACTACTATTATTGTTCTTTCAACACAACAAATTATCACAATAGTTAATGCACCTAAATCTTCTACTCATCAGATGATCACACGTAATAAAGCACGATCCACTAGTAAAAAATCGACCTTTACCGACGATATTTACCGAAGGTTTTCTAAATCCTTCGGAATTGATCCTGATTGGAACAAATCTTTCGGTATTAAAAATAGATTCCGAGAGTCGTGTAAACCCTTTGGGTTTACAAATTATTACCGAAAGTTATGTGTATAACTTTCGGTATTTCCCTTCTTAAAAAGATCAAAATAATTCTAAGTGTTGAAAATTGGGTAATTGCGAAGGTTATTCAAAAATATTTTGGTTTTACCTTTCCTGAATTTTTTAATTACGAAGGTTTCCCAATAAACCTTCGGTTTAGACTCATCCCAAAAAAAATGAAAAATAATTCTAAGTTTGGTGATGGTTATTTTCAAAGATTTTTCAATAAACTTTCAGTTTTACCTTTTTTGAAATTTTTAGTTGCGAAGGTTTTCCAATAAACCTTCGATTTTGACTCATCCCAAAACAATTAAACATAATTCTATGTTTGGTGATGGTTATTTCTGAAGGTTTTTTAATAAACCTTTGGTTTTGACTAATATCAAAACCGAAAGTAATATGAAAACTTTCGGTAACTACCTTTATAAATACAAACTCTAACCCCTCTCTTTTTCATTTCCCTTTCTCCTTTCTCTCTCTTCTGAGCCGCAGTCGCCGCTTCCCTTCTTCTTCTTGCATTCGTTCGATCCAGGTTAGATTTATTTTGTTTTGTTAATTATTATATTTAGATTTGTTATCAGTTAGTTTTATATTATCTAGATTTAGACTATTTTAAATTATTTGTTTGGTAGTTTGATTTAGATTTGTTATTGTTTAGATTATATTTAGGTTAATTTATATTATATTTTGTTTGTTAAATATATATATATATATATATGATTTTGTTAGATTTTGATATATTTTGGTTATTGTGTTTGATTTAAGTTATGTTAGATTTAGATTATGATTATTTTTTTGATTAATATATATGAAATGCATTTAGGATGAGTGATTCATGAAAAAATATTTGGCGTACACCAGAGAAACTGTCCCGGTCATACCAGAATTTGATAGCAGCATCAAAAGGTACGGAAGAGGCGAGACAACTATCGTTGGAATTAGAGCAAATCCGATTGAGGGACACGAAAATAGCTCAATTGGTTATTGAACTGAAAGCGGAGAGTGCTCAAATGAAGCAAAAACTGGAGAATCTCGAACAACAAGTTGATTATTTTAGGAAGCATAATCAACCACCCCTCCTCCCCTGTCATCTACTAGTTAGTAGATTTTAGTGTCTAATTTATTATGTGTAATCTTTTTCGTTTGAATGATGTCATATTTAGTGTGTTTTGAATTATGAATTATTATTATGTTTTGATTTATTAATGTGGTTTATGAATTTTTTTCCTTTATTTATTGGTTTAGCCTTTATTTGAGAAAATTATAGAACATGTTTGATTTATACTTTTGTCAAAAATTGGAAAAAAATAGGGTAATTACGAAAGTTTATTGAAAAACTCTCGCTTTTGACTTAGGGTATTTGCGAAAGTTTATTTGAAACTTTCGCTTTTAACTTTTCCCCCCAAAAATTGGAAATTTTTCTAAGTGTTCGGGAAGGTATTTGCGAAAGTTTATTTGAAAACTTTCTCTTTTGACCCTCCACAAAAAAATTAGAAATTTTTCTAAGTGTTGGGGAGGGGTATTTGCGAAAGTTTATTTGAAAACTTTCGTTTTTGACCATTCCCCAAAAAAATTGGAAATTTTTATAAGTGTTGGGGAGGGATATTTGCGAAAGTTTATTTGAAAACCTTCGCTTTTGACCCTTCCCCCCAAAAAATTAGAAATTTTTCTAAGTGTTGGGAGAAGTATTTGCGAAAATTTTCAAATAAACTTTCGTTTTTGACTCTTCCCTCAAAAAATGGAAAATTTTCTAAGTGTTGGGGAGGGATATTTGCGAAAGTTTATTTGAAAACCTTCTCTTTTGACCCTTCCCCAAAAATATTGGAAATTTTTCTAAGTGTTGGGGAGGGGTATTTGTGAAAGTTTTCAAATAAACTTTCGCTTTTGACCCTTCCCCAAAAAAATTGGAAAATTTTCTAAGTGTTGGGAAGTGGTATTTGCAAAAGTTTATTTGAAAACTTTCGCTTTTGACACTTCCCCAAAAAAATTGGAGATTTTTCTAAGTGTTGGGAAGGGGTATTTGCGAAAGTTTATTTGAAAACTTTTGTTTTTAACCCTTCCCCCAAAAAATTGAAAATTTTTCTAAGTGTTGGGAAGGGGTATTTGCGAAAGTTTATTTGAAAACTTTTGCTTTTGACCCTTCCCCCAAAAAAATGGAAATTTTTCTAAGTGTTCGGAAGGGGTATTTGCGAAAGTTTATTTGAAAACTTTCGCTTTTGACCCTTCCTCCAAAAAAATGGAAATTTTTCTAAGTGTTGGGAAGGGTATTTGCGAAAGTTTTCAAATAAACTTTCGCTTTTGACCCTTCCCAAAAAAATTGGAAATTTTTCTAAGTGTTGAGAAGGGGTATTTACGAAAGTTTTCAAATAAACTTTTGCTTTTGATCCTTCCCCAAAAACATATTGTTTAAGGTCAGGACCGAGAGTTTTATCTATAACTTTCGGAAATAGCTATCAAAACCGAAAGTTATATCATTAACTTTCGGTTTTACCCCTTCATAATTTGTTAAATTAATTAGTTTTCCACCTACTAATCTAAACTCCTAACTAATCTAATCAATTGTATTTTTTTAAAAAAAAATTTAAGATTGTGTTTAATGTTAACCAGTTATGATTGTGTTTGATTATATAGAGAAGTGTAAATGAATGTTTATGTTTGATTATCCTATGAATTTGTGTAATGTTTGATCATATGGATTGTGTAATATTTTAAGGATATCAAATTTCTTAAATTAATGTTGTTAAAAGTCATTAGAAGGTGAAAAACCAATTAATTTAACAATTTGTGAAGTGGTAATTCCGAAAGTTAATGATATAACTTTCGGAAATATCCATCAAAACCGAAAGTTATATCATTAACTTTCGGAATTACCACTTCACAAATTGTTAAATTAATTGGTTTTACTTTCCAATTTAGACTCCTAACTAATCTAATCAAGTGTGTGTTGTTTTTAAAAAATTAAGATTGTGTTTAATGTTAACAAGTTATGATTGTGTTTTATTATATAGAGAAGTGTAAATGAATGTTTATGTTTGATTATCCTATGAATTTGTATAATGTTTGATCATATGGATTGTGTAATATTTTAAAGATATCAAATGTGTTAAATTAATGTTGTTCAAAGTCATTAGAAGGTGAAAAACCAATTAATTTAACAATTTGTGAAGTGGTAATTCCGAAAGTTAATAATATAACTTTCGGAAATAACCATCAAAACCGAAAGTTATACACAAATCTCTCAGTTTTATCTATTTAAATTTAATTGTACATATTTCAAAACCGAGAGATTTAGACACATCTCTCGAAACTTAAATGATCAAAACCGAGAAATATGTCCAAATCTCTCAAAAATATGAAAAATCAAAACCGAGAGTTTTATGATTAACTTTCGGAATTAATCAATTGATCAAAACCGAAAGTTAATCATTGTAATGACCAAATAAATAAATAAAAAACGCGTCTTCTTCTCTTCTTTTTTCCCAATTCCTTTCCCTCTTCTTCTCTCTCTCCATCGCCTCCCCCCGACGACGACGCTCAACCCGACGACGACGCCGCCCAACCCGACGACGACTGCCACCGGACGCCTCCGCCTTTGGAAGAACCGACACCACCGTTTGAAGATCGATCTACCTCCGCCAGCTGCCTGAAGATCCGCCTCAGCCTCCGCCTGCAATCGTCGCTCCTCCACCTATAGTCACCAGGTTAGTTATTGTTTGATTATTTTTGTTAGATTAAGTATAATTATTGTTAGATTTGTTTTTGTTAGATTAGGTATAATTGATTTTTGATTTAGGTTATATTATGTTTGATTGAGGTTTGATTGATGTTTGATTTTGGTTAGATTTGGTTTGATTGGGGGTTTTGATTAGATTTAGATTAGATTTAGATTAGATTTGATTTTGAATATGTTAGAATTGTTGGATAAATTTTATGAATATGTTTGAATTGTTAGTTAGATTAGGTTTGATTATGTTTGATTTATGTTAGATTTGGTTTGATTTTTTTGGTTAGATTTGATTATGAATATGTTTGAATTGTTAGTTAGATTTGATGAATATGTTGGATGAGGTTGGATATTCCATAAATGATTTGGTATATTTATGTTGATTAGGTTTATTATTGTTTTGATTAGGTATATGTTTAGGTTTATTTTTGGTGTGATTGATGTTTGATTATGTTTGCTTGGATAATGTTAGATTATGTGGAATTTTGGTTGGATAATGTTAGATTATGTTGAATTTTGCTTGGATAATGTTAGATTATGTTGAATTTTGGTTGGATAATGATAGATTAGGTAGAGATTATGTTAGAATTATGTAAGCCTAATTAATTTTAACAAAGTTAAGTAAATAATAATGCGGGTTGTTTTCCATTTTATTATAAAGATGGAAGTACCCGATAAAAGTTGGATGACCTTACGTCGAGATCATCCAGATTACGAAGAAGGTGTTGACAAATTCCTCGAGTTTTCTGTTAGGAGTACATCCCGATAAACAGTGAAATGTCTTTGCGTGAAATGCTTGAACACGTCGTTTATGGAAATAGACGATGTGAAGACTCACCTCATCATTTATGGAATAAATGTTCATTATCAGTACTAGTATTGTCATGGAGAAAAGAGACGTACTACTCACGTGATTAATGATGATGTCAATGACGATGTCGATGACTTAGATGATGATGATGATGATGATGATCAGTCGGAGGATGTCGTGCCGGAATTCAATGATCCGAGAACGGAGATGAATAATATAATTAATGAAGATGTCAATGAAGAACGTTATATGCACAATTTTATAAACGATATGTTCTCCAACATTAATGATGTCCCGAACAACCATGAACCAGTCGAAGATGCGCAGAGATTTTATAAATTGCTTGATGATTCCAAACGGCCATGTATGAAGGTGCTCGAATAACGAAATCATCAGCACTACTAAAATTACTTCACATAAAGAATGTTTGTCAATGGATAAATTCTTCGTTCGATATGTTGTTGTGTCTACTTAAAGACTACATATTACCTATTGACGCTCAATTGCCAAACTCCTACTATGAAAGTAAAAAGTTCATTACTGATACCGGGCTTAAATATGAGAAGATAGACGCATGTAAGAACAACTGTATGCTATTTTGGAAGGACGACAAAAATGTAGATTCTTATAGAGTTTGTGGTCTTTCAAGATGGAAAGTTGACCAAACAAGTGGGGTGGTTCGAAAGAAGAAAAATGGGAAATTTATTCCAACTAAGGTGTTGAGATATTTCCCTATAATACCAAGACTGCAAAGACTATACATGTTCTCAAAAACGGCTCCAATGATGAGATGGCATAAGGAAGGAAGAGTTGATAGTGATACGTTGAGATATCCCGTTGATTCCTTAACTTGGAAAACGTTTGATGAAAATTATAAAGATTTTACATCGAAATCTCGAAACGTAAGACTAGGTTTATCAAGCGATGGGTTTCAACCATTTGCAAATGGGAAAAAGTCATACAGTGTTTGGCCGGTTATTCTCGTTCCTTATAATGTGTCACCCACTACTTGCATGGACTCTAGCAATTTCATTCTATCTATGTTAATTTGGGTCCAAAGAGTCCAGGAGATGCAATTGACATATTTCTCCAGCCATTGATCGACGATTTGACTGAACTGTGGCAAACTGGTGTGAGAACATTTGATGCACACACCTCGCAATATTTTAACACGCGAGTGGTGTTGTTGTGGACCATTAACGACTTTCCCGCATACGCGAATTTATCAGGCTAGAGTACGAAAAGGAAATTCGCTTGTCCTTGTTGTAACAACGACACAGTATCTCTTCGATTGGTTCATGGTTCAAAACAATGTTACATGGGTTATAAACGCTTCCTTCCACCAAAGCACAAATACATAAGGGATAAAGAGTCGTTTGATGGTCGAACAGATTACAGAGAGCCCTCTAAATTGTTAACAGGGCAAGAAAGTTACGAGCATGCACGAGACCTAAAAGACATAATTCTTACTATGGATCCGAGCAAAAAAACCAAGATATATCATGAAACACGGGGAGACAATTGGAACAAACTTAGCATTTTCTTCCGTTTGCCTTATTGGAAATCACTATTATTGAGACATAATTTGGATGTGATGCATATTGAGAAAAATATTTGTGATAACGTGTTGGGAACAATAATGAATGTGAAAGAGAAGACTAAGGATGGTCCTAAAACCCGTAAAGACTTACAACTCTTAAGCATAAAATCATGGTTACAACCTATAAATTATGAAGGAGTGGTTCATTATCCAGAAGCTCCTTTCACTTTGACATCCGATAATAAAAAACATCTTTGTAAATTCTTGAAAGATCTCAAGTTGCCTGATGGTTTTTTCTCAAATATTGGCGATTATGTAAATTTGGAAGAGAAAAATATTTCGGGATTAAAGAGTCATGATTGTCACATTTTATTGGAATATCTTATTCCTTTAGCAACCCGTGGATTACTTCTAGATAATGTGTATGATGCGTTAGTAAATTTGTCTCGATTCTTTCGGTTGTTGTGTTTCAAAGAGTTGATTCAAGCGGACCTCGAACAATTATACATGGATATTATATTGACACTTTACAAATTTGAAATGATTTTTCCACCGTCAATTTTCGACATCATGATGCATCTCCCAGTTTACTTGTCATTTGAGGCTTTGCTTGGGGGACCTGTCCAGTATCGATGGATGTATCCGTTTGAACATTACATGGGTACAATGAAAAGATATTTGCGGAATAATAATCACCCCGAAGCCTCTATAAGCGAGAGCTATCTTGTAAATGAGAGTATTAATTTATGTGCCAGGTATATGGAGGAAGAAGACCAAGAAAATATACAAACTGAAATCTCGGGCATTTCAATATTTTCATCATTGAAAGACCTATCTAATGGAAAAATATACAACTTGGATTATAGCGATCGAGTGACAGCTCATTCATACATTTTGAAAAATTGCCCCGAAACATAACCTTTTACATGTAAGATTATATGTTGTTGTTATGGTACGTCTTATTAATTAGCATTAAAAAGTATGCTATTTAATATTCGATCTATTTACAGATATTATATGCAGTATTGCAATAACAATGAGTCCCTAGAGAAACGTTTGTCACCTATTTCAAGCATAGAGTGAGTAACTTATAAACCATGTCTAATAACTTTATATTTATTTTAACGACTACATTTCAGGATTGTATATATATAGGTCGCTCAATTAGCAGAAATTAACGACATATCAAGAGACCTCAAGATCTTAGGAGAAGATCAAAGTATGTACTCGTCTATGTATGTTTGGTGTAAAGTAAACGGATACAAATTCTGTACAGAAAAACACGACGAAGGTTTGACCTCTCAGAATAGTGGGGTGGTTGTTGAAGGGTACAACGGGTCTAAAACTATGTCATACTGCGGAGTTTTAACGAATATAATCGAAGTACAATACTTTTCTCACAAACGAGTTGTCTTATTCAAATGTAAGTGGTTTGATACACACTCGGGGGAACTAGGAGTGAAAGTGGATAAATATGGCTTCGTAAGTATAAATGTAAACCGAATTTTAAAAACTCAAAGTCAAGACCCGTATATATTAGAGAGTCAAGCAAAATAAGTATTCTACGCCCCTGATATGTCAGCCCGACCCGGTTGGAAGATTGTGACAAAAATAAAACCGCGGTTTACAAATATATAGTCCAAATTAATTAATTAGGTAGATTTATGTTTTTTACTTTATATTCATTCTTATTACTACTTTAATTCAAATATTCGCTCATTTTTATTAATGGTGCATTAAGAATGTCTGAAGGTCGTAAAGAAACTTGGAAGACTATGAGGAAAACACCAAGCAAATTGGGTAAGCACTATCAAAACCTACTTGCACAACCAGAAAACTTAAGGCTCCGAGAAAAGTCTTCTAGAGATCAAGAACCTATTGTTGTGGACTCGATAGATACTGCTCCCCCAGCAGACGAGGAGATTGATGTTGCTGAGGCTGAAGAGTTTGTTGAGAGTACGTTTGCTGGTATGAGGGATGGCGATGAGGCTGACGATGAGGGTCACGAGGAGGCTCATGAGAAGGATGACGAGGAGGATCATTCCACTCCCGACCCATCATCGACAGGTAACTTGTTTACACTTAGTTATTATTTGAATTGATTTACATATCTAATTATGAATTTGATAATTTTGAAGAATCTTCTGCCCATAAGAGACGGGGGAAGAACAAGAACATTGCTCTATCTAAAAGGTCAGCGGGGACAAAGATTGCTCTGACTTTTAGAACGGTAGATGGGAGGCCCGACGGTATTGGCGACGGAAGAACAATGTGGTCTAGACATTTGGGGTCGGTTGTGCGAGACCCCTCAGCCGTCTCACACCGTCTTCTGAAGTGGAAGGCATTAAGTGCTGACCAATTGGATTCAATTTGGACTGCTTTGACGTTAATAATTATTACTTAATTAACATACATTAATCATTTAATAATTTTTATAACATTTGAATGTTTTTATTTTCAGGATCCGTTCGAGTCTACTAATGGTTCTATTGACCAATATCGAAGGACCGGATTGGCACACGCCAACAGATATGGGATAAATGGCGCTCGGATTTGAACAGGGATTATATCCGCAACCATCAAGGAGACGAGGCGGCGGTACTGGCCAATCCTCTACCAAACTACGATCGAGATGATTGGGAGTTTATGTGTCGCAACCATTACTTCACAGAAAAATTTAAGGTACAGTTTTATAAATTATAAAATTTGATATTAATTATTCTAACTTCATTTTTTATTTCAAATACAGCAAAACAGTCGAACCAATGTTGTCAACAGAAATAAGCTCAAATTCCCACATCATACTAGAAGTAGACCGTTTGCTCAAGTGGAGCAAGAATTGGTATGTACATTATTTCTAATAACTTAATTATAAAGATTGTTATTAATTTTATAAATCATTTATTTCAACAGGCGCTTGAAATGGGACGGACCCCCTCTGTCATTGAAGTATTCAAGAGGACACGTACCCTAAAACCGACAAAAGAAAATCCAACTCCCGTCCCGGACGAACGAGTGTAAGAGAAAATTGTAAGTTAATTGAATATAGCTAGTTTTTTATTATATAAATGATAATTTATTTCAAATGTGCAAGTTGAGATGGAGGAAGTACTTAGTAACGAACCGGAAATATCCGACTTTGAATTGACGAAGAGGGTGTTCGGACAACAAAAGCATGGGGGAGTGTTTGGTATGGGATTAGGCGTCCGGCCCACACACTTTCGTGAGGATCGTCGAAGTGGCAATAGTTCACAACGATCCACTGATCGATTGTTTGAAGAGAATCAAATAATGGCACTAAAAATGGAGGAATTGGAGAAGAGGGATGAAGAAAGAACGTGAACAATTAATGAAATACAAGCGGAAAAGCTAGAAATCGTGACAATAATGGAGAGGGAGAAGTTAGAAATGACCGAAAGAATAGAGAGGGAAAGATTAGAAATGAATGCAAGAATGGAGAGCTTAGAAATGTTTATGAAGCAACATCAACAACCACCCCCTCTTCCCCCACCAGTTAATTCTATTACATTTTCATTGGATTGTTTGGATTGGTTGTTTCGATTGAAAACAGGTTTATGAATTGATTGAGTACATTTTTATTAGATTGATTGGATGATTAGTTTGGTTGAGAATTTTGTAATGATAATGATCATTTCTTTTATGTGTCATTTGTTTTATTGTTGATATATTAGTTTGGCTGAACAAATTTTTGGTTGCGCACAAAATAATCGGCCTATTTTGTACATTTTGTAGGGAAAAACCGAAAGTAAAATGGAAATCTTTCGGTTTTTCTTCATAGGAAAAACCGAGAGTTATATGGAAAGATTTCAGGTTTTCCTTTGAAGAAAAAACGAAAGTTCTTTATAAACTTATCGGTTTTGTATCAAATGAAAAAACCAAAAGTTGTCTAATAAACTTTCGGTTTTTCTTAAAAGGGAAAAACCGAAAGTTAATTATAAAACTTTCAGGTTTTCCTCTTGAAGAAAAACCGAAAGTTAATTATAAAACTTTCAGTTTTTCCATTTGATACAAAACCGAGAGGTTTATGAAGAACTTTCAGTTTTTTCCTATGAAGAAAAACCGAAAGTTAATTGGAAAACTTTCGATTTTTCTCTCTGATGAAAAACCGAAAGTTAATTAGAAAACCTTCGATTTTTCTCCAAAGGGAAAAATCGAAAGTTTTCTAATAAACTTTCGGTTTTTCTCTCGGGTGTCTAAGCCGAAAACTCTATGATATCTCTCGGTAAATTCCTAATTATAATTACCGAAAGAGTCAATACCAAGGAATGACAAGAGTCACCTAAGCTTTCGGTATTAGGTCAATACCAAAAGATATAGGGTCATTATCGAAAGTTTTTATTCTCAGTTTAGACCCTTTTTCACTAGTGATCTATGTCCTCATCAACTCTCACTATTATTTCTTCCGCTACTACACCTACATATTTTACCAAAGGTAATAAGGATCCATAATGGCGTCTTGCCATGACAAATGAATATAATGCTCTTATTCAAAATAAAACATGGTCTTTTATTCCTCGTACATCATCACATAATCTTGTTGGATGTAAATGGGTTTACAAACTCAAGCATAAAGTTGACGGGTCTATTGATCGACATAAAGCACGTCTTGTGGCTAAAAGATTTCATCAACAACAAGGTATTGATTATGAAGAGACATTCAGTCCTGTGGAAAAACCCACTATTATTTGTGTTATTCTTTCTTTGGCAATATTTTATCAATGGTTCATTCATCAACTTGATATTATCAATGCATTTTTTAATGGGTCTCTACAAGAAGAAGTTTACATGGCACAACCACCGGTTTTGTCCATCATATATGTAAACTTTATAAAGCAATATACGATCGTAAACAGTCTCATCGTGCTTGGTATGCTACTCTCCGGACTGTTCTACTATCTCTTGATTTCATAGAATTGAAATCCGACACGATTCTCTTCATGTTTCATGCACCTCAAATAACAGCATACTTTATAGTATATGTGGACGGTATTATTCTCAAAAGCAACTCTAAATCATTTCTAACAAAAAATATATTTCAATTAAATAAATTATTCTTTGTTAAAGATTTAGGTCAATTGCATTAATTTCTTGGAATGGAAGTCACTCGTACCAAAGATGACTTATTTATTTCTCAATCCAAGTATATTAACGATATTCTCACTCAGGCTGATATGCTTCAAGCAAAGCCATTACACACTCCCGTCTCTGCTGGCTCATCTCTTTCTAAACATGATGGTGATCCTTTATCTGATCTGTTTCTCTATCGTAGTATAGTAGGAGCTCTACAATATCTTACATTAACTCGTCCTGAGTTAGCCTTTTCTGCCAATCGAGCTTGTCAATTCATGCAAACTCCCACATCTTCTCATTGGGGAATGGTTAAACGTATTATTCGATATCTTTGTCATACTCCTCGTCATTGGATCTTTCTTCGTCCAATTCACAATTCACTCTTGTTGCCTACTCTGATGCTAACTGGGCAGAATGTCCCGATGATCGTCGTTCAACAACTGAATTTTGTATTTTTCTAGGTGACAACCTCATTTCGTAGAATTCTAATAAACAACAAGTAGTTGCTCACTTTAGTACTAAATCTAAATATCATGCTCTTGCATATATAACTACTGATCTTTGTTGGATTCAATCTCTACTTAGTGAACTTCGAGTTTCACTTTCTTCTTCCCCGGTTCTATGGTGTGATAATATTGGTGTCGCATTCTTATCAGCAAACCCGGTATTTCATGCTCGCACAAAACATATTGAAATCGATTTTCACTTTGTTCGAGAAAAAGTTGCTCGTAAACATCTACTCATCTAGTACATTCCTACTAAAGACCAAGTGGCTAATATCTTCACCAAACGTCTTTCTTCTGATCAATTTTCTCTTTTACGTGGTAAGTTCACAGTTTGTGCCTCACCTTTTCACTTGAAAGGGATGATAAAATATTAAATAAATAAGAAAAATTATTTATTTATCTTTTTTATTAATTAGGCTAAATATAATAACTAATTCCTATATTTTCATAAAGATTAATAATATTATTTCAATCTTCCTCAAAATTTATTTTATCAATGGTTCTTGTGAAATTAAAATTTTAAAATATATAAAATATTGAAGTGTGACATAATTTAATAAAATATAAATATTTAATATTTCATTATATTAATTATATATATATATTTTAAAATACATATAAAAAATATTTTTAAAAAAGTGTTGAATGATTCAATTTTTTTATTTATAAATAAAAATTATCAATCAAACCAAACAAGATAATAAAATCTTTAAAATATAATATACATTAATAATTAATTAAATTAAATATAATGTTTTACTTAATAATATATATTATAATAATATATATTATAATAATATATATTATGCATAATATTTTTAATAACATTTTTTATTAAAATATTTCATATTTAACTTTTCTAATATATTTTAAATATTTATTTTATATAAAATTTTTATTTTATATAAAATTTTTATTTTATTTTGTAGCTTTTTATATTTTAATTAATTTATTATAATTTTATTATTAATATATAATATATAAATTAATTATATAAAAATAATTTTATTACTATTAGTTATTATAATTATTATAAAAAAAATTGTTTTATTTTATTAATTATATTTTATTTTATATAATTTCTCAATATTATTTAAATAATTAAATTAATTTAATTTAATAAATAAATTAAAAAAATTATAATTATTTTAATTATAAAAGAACGTATAATGTAATTATATATATATATATATATAATATTATAATGATGAGAGAGAATGAGTTCATTATTCCTCCCAAGAGAACTCTAAGAAAGAAAGGAATGATTCTTGAGTATTTGGGAATCAAATCAATATAAAACCACTTACCATACATCCCTAAATGTTTATCATAATATTAGTTAAATAATTAATATTTAATTATAAATTAGATTAAATTCACCGTTAATTCACATTTGAATTTAGTGTTAATTTTATTTAATATTATTTACTCATAATCTTATTTCCATTCATTAATGAAATTATCTTAATTCAAACAATCCCCACCATTAATGAAAATTAAAAGATTAATAAGTGAAATGTTTAATAGTTGAATTTTACATAGGATAAGTATGTGCAAGGTAGGTTTTGAGAATTGGGGTCAATATAAATTTAAATTTTGTTGTCCCTAAAATAGTAAATAATTTTATTTTATTTTTTAAAATTTTAATAATATAAAATGAGATATAAATAGTAATATATTATAATACAGAAATAAAGAGATAAAAAAAAATAGATAAAAAAGTTACATGTATATATTTAATATGAAAGGATAAAAAAATAAAAAAAAATAAAATTAATAATATAATATATAATAAATAATACTATTAAATATTAAAAAATTAGGACCTATAAAGGTGGGGTCCTATGCAACTGCATAGGTTGCCTTTACCTTAGGGTCGGCCTTGGATATATGTAACTCTTTGAACCTTCTTTATGAAGGGATATATAACTTTACTAACCGATTAATAGACTTAATGTCCTTGAACTATTTTGTAATTTGTGTAAACGATTACACGCTCTCACATAGATATTTCCCAGGCTGAAGTGGGCTTAAGCCCACCCCTTAATTTTTTTTAATATATATAAAATAAAATAAGAAATCTGAGATCCCTTATTCTCATTTCAAATATGTTTCACTCCTTTCAATTTATATATATATATATATATATATATATATATATATATATATATATATATATATAATATTCAAATATTTGTATGCAATAATGATTTGTTTGTATGAAAATTTTAAATTTTATTTTACTAATTCAATATTCTATCAATTTTTTTTAATTCTTTTATCTAATATCTATCTTTTTAATTATGTTTATAACTGATTTGATTTTATTATGTTTAATTAAATATCACGACCTTATAAATTTATAATGTTAATATATATTTTTTTTTTTTGTAAATTCCACTCTATCTATTTAATAAAATATTTACTTAGTTTTAACATTACAATCATTACAATTACGGTGCAAACATTTTTCGACAATAAAAAACGAACAGAACTTCGCAATAAAATAGAGGATAATTTTTTGTCGACTATTTTGACACTTTATATTGAACGAGATTTAGGCAAGGATGTTAATATATATTTTATTATTAATGAATTTTATGTTTTAAAATTTTGGTAAGGTTCAACTTATTTAAATATTATAATATAACGTCTTCTTTTGATATATAATTTATTACACAAAATTTAAGCCCACCCAATACAAATTGTCCGTCCCTGCATGTCAAGCTCTCGTGGTTGTGTCCGTTTTGTCCATAAAACACGCATTTGGTTCTGTGGGAGGGTCTAGAATTGAGTCGTGCAATTCTTTCAAAACGACCCCACTTCTCCCTCACATATGTGATCTTTTTGCTCACAAAGATTCATTAAAAGTGATATATTTATCCTCGTCAAACTATATATTGTTTTGTTATAGGATTAATCCTTAACAATAATTTTCTAAGTCAGTACAATTAGGTTGTCTCATTGAACCTAGTTCTTGGAATCTCAAGTCTGTATAGATAGGGTTTTCCTTCATACCAACTTATAGTATGCTAATATCTTAAAAAAGACTTCAAACTAACTCTTTATTCAATAATTTGATTAGTGGATCCATAATGTTATCTTTAACTTACATAGTCAAATTTGATAACTCCATTAGACAATATAGTCTAATGACATTATTTCTAAGACGTGTAAGTCTAGACTTGTCATTGACTCTAAGTTTGTCCAATTTCAACTTACTATCACAATAATTAAAAAAAAATCGTCAGTATATTTTTAGATAATCTTGAAATATCTTCTAATAAGAAACATAGTTATTCATACATGTTTACCATTTAAACCTTTTTTTTGAAAATATTGTTTACTTGGTTAACTAATAGATAAAATGTTTTTGAACTATTATTCCTTTGTGTAAACAATTACATATTTTCATTAAAATATTTTATTTTTGACATAAGTCAAAAATATAAATTATAATGTTTAATCTATCCATCATAATTTTCTTAGAAAATTCCACATATAGATTGTACTTCCAAATGTAAATATATTCACTTATAGACAAAGTCTTTCATTTAATAATATCAGTATATCATTTGATAACATGATATTTCGTGTAGTGCAATTCACATACTTAATTAATTTAATCATTTTTATTGTAATTTTCAACGATAAATATATCGTACAAAAGACACGTAATGAAATAATTTTCATTGTCTTCATGATATATATAATTGTCACATTATCTAAAAGCGTTTTGAGTTTAAACGGGGGCATGGCTATGAGGGTGTCATGTTAGTTCTTCTTTATTCAAAAAAATAAAATATATAATTGTCACATTCACTTTTAATCAAAGTATGATCAAATTTTCATATCATTATTAAAATATTGTTATAAGTCATACAAAGACTTTATAAACTTTCTTTTGTCACACAATTTTTTTACAAATTTATTTTTGTTATACTTATCATATAATGAATAAAATAACTATATTATAAATATTTAATTAAATAAAATATAATTTCTAAACAAGAGATTAGAATGTTTATTCATATATAAATTATTCTTCACGTAATCTTTACATAAGAAATTATAATATTTAATCAATTAAAATATTTATTACATCACATTATTTCTATAAAAGAAATTAGAATATTTAATTAAATAAATATTCACCATGTCACATGAGTTTTCAAAAGAAATCATAATGTTTCAAACATCTTTGGTCGAAGTCGTTTAAACATTTATATTGATTGCACGTTTGTATTTTATAATATTGGCACGTTTGGCACATTATTTCCCAAATCAAACAAGACTTTTCTTGTAATTATTACATTTCAAAAACATCAAATTAAACAAGTCTTTACGATGAAATTGAACCATGTATATTAATTATATAATCGAATAGTTTAAAAACATAATCAAACAAATGATATGTCAGATATATTATAATTACAAATATTAGGAGAAGACAACAACATATTCTCCCAAATTTGAATTGACGATTCATTGCGAACAAAAATTAAAAATTTAATAACCTACACAAATAAAAAAAAATCATATAAAGTTAATGGGAACATATTCAATACTTTGTTTTTGCAAAATTTAATACTTTATTTTTTAATAAGTTGAAGTTGACAATGGATATAAAAGTATAAAAGTGTTCATAAGATATCTTAAGTCACCTTTTGTATAATTAAGTCCCTTTATAATTATGACACTTTATGAAGAGATTAAATAAAGAAAAGTTGTTGTAACTTTATTAGGCAGACAAATACCATCGACTGCTATTCAATAAAAGTGGGATATCATCTCATTCACATTCACATTCACATTCACATTCACATTCACATTCATTTTAAGATATAAATGTCAAATTTTACAATAGTATAAAATAGAAAGAAAAAACATGTGTTTAAAGAAAAATAAATTATACTAAAACATTTTAAGACTATACTTGTACCATAATATTTATTTTTGTTATAATAAATTAATTTTCTATATAAGAAATTAATTAATAAATAATAAAAAAAATTATAAAATTAATATAAATAATTAATGATCTAGATATTAAATTATATGAACAATTTATCTAACTAAAATTCACAATAGACAATATTCAACAAGTCACTCCAAAAACAAACTCATACGAGTTTCTAAATAATGAGTGTTGAAATAAATCAAGTCGAACGAATCATGAAAAATAATGTCGAAAAAATCTCCACCAAATATTCTGAGCGGCAATTGAAATTATCATTAGCCGATGATTAGTAAGTTGTCGAAAAAAGTCTTGTCAAATTGAAATAATAAGAAACTCATACAAAATAATGAGAGATGATCGTAAGAGGGTATGAATTCATATGAAAGATCAAATCAAATAACTCATTATTAAAAATGTGGAAAATAACTTTAAATCCAATATAATTTGTCTATTTTGCGGCTAAATAGAGGACGAATAGGAATTCGAGAAAACATTACCAACACAATCGAAGAGATATGATCAACAAACGATCCATAAAAGATTAAGAATATTATTCAAATCACAAAAATCCGAGTTAAAAAATTCAGTATGCCAGAATAAGATTCCTCATAAACAAATTATAATACTAATTCAAATATGAATAGTATAAAAAAACACATGACACCCTTCAATTGTTAAAAAGTAATCGAATAGGCAAGAAATAATATATTTTCAACTTTTCTATAATTTTGTTTTAGAGAGAAAAGAAAAGATAATAAATAGATCATATTATATATATATATATATATGGAAAAACGGAAATCGATAATTTAACCGAATCGATAATTTATCGGTTAATTAGTTTTTTTTATCGATTAAACGGTTCGGTTTTTGATTAAAATATTTTTTTATTGGTTCAGCCGATAAACCGGTAATAAATTAATTATATATTTCTATTTTTATAAATTATATTAGTATTTTATAATATTAGATATAGTATAAATAATATTTAATAATATGTATATATTAGTTATTTTTAAATTTTAAATTATAATTTGTATAATTTTTTAAAAATAAATAAATTATAATTTATAATTTATATAACTATTAGTTTAAAAATGAATCCTCTTAAAATATATTATATTGATATAATAATATAATGTATTATAACATATTTTTTATAAATATGGATAAAATATATTATATTATAACATAGACAAAAAAAATATAGAGTATAATAGAATAGTACGGAATAAACAAGAATTTTGAAAAAAATATTTTAAAATTTTAATACTTAATTTAAAAAATTAAATTATCGGTTCCCGGTTAACCGATCGGAACCACTAGAATCAAAACCTGTAAAATCGATATTATTATCACTCGGTTAACTAGTTTATAAAATAAAAAGTAAAATCGGACTTAAATAAAAACAATTAATAGTTGATTAAATATCTTATTATATTTATCAAAAGAATATTTAATCTAGTTGATTAAATATCTTATTTTTATTTATCTTAGGTTGTCACGGCAAGAGTTGCCCCTATTAGGGGCTAAATAATCTTATGACAATGATAATTAAACAAAGAGAAATAATTATGGAGGGAAGTGACAATCTGATTCTTCGATAAAAAAATAATAAGGTTTCTCTCTTCTCATCTATATCATTTTCAATATCATTTTCAGCCAATGATATATTGACACGTCATTCCCTTCCCTCAACTTCTCTCCCTATACTCTTTTAAACAAATTAAAATACAAGACCCATATTTGATTGGTTCAAGACTTGAACTGTTTGTAACTTTACATATAAGTGAAATAAGATTTTATCATCAATAATGTAGAAAACATTCAACTATCAATGAAAAATATGAGCTACATCTAGGTTAATTTGATGATGATCCTAGTTGCCAACATATATTGACTGCAAATTATGCTAATTCACTATTAGTTTAGATTCACATTCAACAATAACAAGTGAACAACCCAGAAATTTAGAAGTACTAAGGATTACACCAAAACAAAAAATGATTGTTGATTTGTTGTATCTCATCCTTTGTGAAGTGTTGTTTCTATTTTAGAATATAAATTGTCAAGATAAGTCTTATTTTAGTCTTCAAATATATTGGGCCAACTTAAAAAAAAATTTACATGTGTATCTCAACTATAGTGAAAACTATCAATATATATATATATATATTTTAATTTATTATACTAGATTCCATATTCAAATGTGATTATTTGTGTAACCAAATATTAGGGGAAATTTGATGAAATGCCCCAATGACAGGGGAAATTCCAGAAAAGGCCTGCGCCGGCTAATGTTGGCAAAAAAGGCTCTTTTGTCCTGCGAAATATCAAAAATACCCCTCGCGCGCCAGATTTTACGCTAAATGACGCGAATTACCATTCACGCGATTTAATCTAAATCGCGTGATTTCATTAACGCGTTTTAGATGAAACGCGTGAATGGTAATTCGCGTTTTTCAATTAACGTGAATTCTCATCCATGCGTTTCATCTAAATCGCGTTGATCAACTCACGCGATTTAGATTAAATCGCGTGAATGGCAATTCGCGTCTTTAGTCTTATATATAACTTTTTGGCCCTAATTTAAAACAAAACCTCCCCGATTCTCCCTCCCACCCCGACTTCCAAAACCACGTCTTCTCAACTGCCGACTTCCTTCAACATCGATCAAGATCATTGTTCCTCAACATCGTTCCTCGTCCAACATCATCGACTTTCCACCGTCTCTTCGACATATTCCGGTGAGTTTATGGCTTAAGGGTTAGGGTTAGGTTTTGATGTGTATTATGTCGTTTATATTGATTGATATTTATGTATTTAGGGT
Source organism: Impatiens glandulifera (assembly GCF_907164915.1). NCBI lineage: Eukaryota > Viridiplantae > Streptophyta > Magnoliopsida > Ericales > Balsaminaceae > Impatiens > Impatiens glandulifera. The sequence continues at coordinate 79,037,751 of NC_061862.1, read as the reverse complement.
TTAGGGTTTGGTTCTGGTTTCGTTTATGTGTGTAAATGCTTTTAGGGTATATGTCGAGTATTATATCAGTGTTCTTATTCTGCATGCATGCATTTCACGTTTATTCATTCATTTCTCGTTTAAGAAATGGCATTTTCGTGTTTTTTATGTTCTTGTGAAGAAATGGTATTTTTGTGTTTTCTTTGACTGTGTAGGCTTAAGCTTTAACTTTTGCTGCTTTACTGCACCTTAATAGAATGCCAATGAGGCAAGATGAGTTGTTATATTAAGAAATGACACATCATATGCTTAATGTATTTAGAACTGTCCATTACTGCACCTTTACTGTACCTTAATGTATTACTACACCTTAATGTATTACTGTACCTTAATGTATTTCTCAATGGTTAATTCGGTTTGCTTACTCCCATGTTGTTCCTTGTTTTGTAGATGGAGTCCACTATAATACCCGAGTTTGCTGGGAAGGTATCTTGGAAAACCAATATGGGAAATATTGCGTCTAAGTTTGCGAAAATGAATCTAACTAAAAGGGTAAAGGACACCCAATACAGATTCTTATTCAAAGGACACCCGTTACTATGGTTCTCAGGAACGATTATACACCACATGCTCCTCAGGAAGTCCAGCTCAAATTCTATGGAGATGAAGTTCCTTGTGAATGGAGAAGAGCTGTGCTTCGGGATGAGGGAGTTTGCATTGGTTACAAGTCTCAATTTTGGGAGATTCCCTGCGGAACAAACAATTTTCAATCAGGTTGAAGAATCTCCAACTTTGGTTCTTAAATATTTTAAAAGTATTCCACTTATTAGAATAGCAGACCTTCATTCAAAATTCATGTCCTACTCTGATAGGGAAGATGCATGGAAATTGGGGCTGGTATACCTTGTTTCCCATTATCTCTTTGCCCTTGACCCGAAGAGGATAATAAATATGAAACTCTTCAGCATGGTCGATGACATCGACACCTTCCTCAATTTTCCATGGGGAAAGGTGTCCTTTAGAGTAACCATGAAGGGTTTGACCAAGGACCTTAATCGCTACAGGACGTTATATCTGCAGAAGAACAATGCCGCCTCGGGGAAGAAGAACAAAGACAAAGACAAAGATGTCGATGTTTCTTATACCGTATATGGGTTCGCACTAGCCTTACAAGTGTGGACCTATGAGGTAATCCAAGTTTTTTTCCCAATCTTGCAATTAAAACGACGCTTCAAACGGAAGAGTCTGTTTGCCCATGGATAATACAGTACAAATCAAAGAGGAAGAGCACCGCCTCTGACCTTCACACTGCCCTGCAAGACAAGATTGTTAATAAAATGGAATTGTCTGAAGAAGAGAAGATCTTATATGATGGGGATGACTTTGAAGATATAGGAGGTAATGTTTATGATGTCTTTTTTGATCTTGACTGCAGAAAGAGGAAATTTGGATATATTGATGATGGAGTTCCTCATAAAAAAACTGTCATGAGGAAGAAAAGACAAATTACTCCAGCCAAAGTCAAACCTTCCACAAGAAGAATAACCCTCAACCCAACCCCCAGCACCAGCACCAGCAGCTCTTATTCTGTCGAGAGCGCCACGAGTAGAAAAGACGAAGACGAAGAATCCTCTCCCCCGACTCCAACAACAACAACTCCCTAGGATAGATGTAGATTGGATGAACTTTCGAAGGAGCTAAATAAATTCAAAACTGAAATGAGAACTGAAATAATTCTCATTAAATAGATGTTAAACCAACTACAATAAGAGTTTGGCATATTATCAGCCACACTAGGGGAGGAACGGAGAAGGAGAAGATTTAATGTGGAAGATTTAACAGAGAAAAAGAAGGAGAATGATGAAGAAAAGGACGAGGAAGATTTTGAGGTGAACACTGAGGTATGAGTTTGAATGATGATAAATTTCTTGCATTTGGCATTTCTTGCATTTGGCATTTCTTGCATTTGGTGCATTTCTTGCATTTGGTCTAATTAAAGGATTTTTTGTTTTTTGTAGGATGGGCAGGAAGACAATGTTGTGCTGATTTTGGAGAAAGACAATGTTGGGCTTGTGGAGGAGAATGAAGATGAGGTATGTATTTCTTGCATTTGGTGCATTTGGTGCATTTGGTGCATTTCTCGTAGTTTGCCTATTTCTTGTATTTGGACTAATTGAAGACTTTTCTGTTTTTTGTAGGATGGACAGAAAGACATTGTTGGGCTCTTGGAGAAAGACAATGTTGGGCTTGGGAAGGACAATGAAAATGAAGATCACGATTTATTGAACGAACAAAATATTGAGGTATGCATTTCTTGCATTTCTTGCATTTGGTCTAATTAAAGGATTTTTTGTTTTTTGTAGGATGGGAAGGAAGATAATGTTGTGCTGATTTTGGAGAAATACAATGAGGTATGTTTTTTTGCAATTGGTGCATTTCTTGCATTTGGTGCATTTCTTGCATTTGGTGCATTTCTTGCATTTGGTGCATTTCTCGCAGTTTGCCTATTTCTTGCATTTGGACTAATTGAAGACTTTTCTGTTTTTTGTAGGATGGTCTTTTGTTGGAGATAGACAATGTTGGGCCTGTGGAGGAGAAGACAGATGAAGATGGTGAATTCAATATTGAGGTATGCATTTCTTGCATTTGGTGCATTTCTCGCACTTTACCTATTTCTTGCATTTGAACTAATTGAAGGCTTTTCTTTTTTTGTAGGATGGGCCGTTGTTGGAGATAGACAATGTTGGGCCTGTGTAGGAGAAGATAGATAAAGATGGTGAATTGAATATCGAGGTATGCATTTCTTGCATTTGGTGCTTTTCTCGCACTTTGCCTATTTCTTGCATTTGGACTAATTGAAGGCTTTTCTGTTTTTTGTAGGATGAGTCGTTGTTGGAGATAGACAATGTTGGGCCTATGGAGGAGAAGACAAATGAAGATGGTGAATTGAATATCGAGGTATGCATTTCTTGCATTTGGTGCATTTCTCGCACTTTGCATGTTTCTTGCATTTAGACTAATTGAAGGCTTTTCTGTTTTTTGTAGGATGGGCCGTTGTTGGAGATAGACAATATTGGTCCTGTGGAGGAGAAGACAGATGAAGATGGTGAATTGAATATCGAGGTATGCATTTCTTGCATTTCTCGCACTTTGCCTATTTCTTGTATTTGGACTAATTGAAGGCTTTTCTGTTTTTTGTAGGATGATCTTTTGTTGGAGAAAGACAATGTTGGGCCTGTGGAGGAGAAGACAGATGAAGCTGGTGAATTGAATATCGAGGTATTCATTTCTTGCATTTGGTGCATTTCTCGCACTTTGCCTATTTGTTGTATTTGGACTAATTGAAGGCTTTTCTGTTTTTGTAGGATGGACCGTTGTTGGAGATAGACAATGTTGGGCCTGTGGAGGAGAAGACAGATGAAAATGGTGAATTGAATATCGAGGTATGCATTTCTTGCATTTGGTGCATTTCTCGCACTTTGCCTATTTCTTGCATTTGGACTAATTGAAGGCTTTTTTGTTTTTTATAGGATGGGCCGTTGTTGGAGATAGACAATGTTGGGCCTGTGGAGGAGAAGACAGATGAAGCTGGTGAATTGAATATCGAGGTATGCATTTTTTGCATTTGGTGTATTTCTCGCACTTTGCATGTTTCTTGCATTTGGACTAATTGAAGGCTTTTCTGTTTTTTGTAGGATGGGCCGTTGTTGGAGATAGACAATGTTGGGCCTGTGGAGGAGAAGACAGATGAAGATGGTGAATTGAATATCGAGGTATGCATTTCTTGCATTTGGTGCATTTCTCGCACTTTGCATGTTTCTTGCATTTGGACTAATTGAAGGCTTTTCTTTTTTTGTAGGATGGTCTTTTGTTGGAGAAATACAATGTTGGGCCTGTGGAGGAGAAGACAGATGAAGCTGGTGAATTGAATATCGAGGTATGCATTTTTTGCATTTGGTGTATTTCTCGCACTTTGCCCATTTCTTGCATTTAGACTAATTGAAGGCTTTTCTGTTTTTTGTAGGATGGGCCGTTGTTGGAGATAGACAATGTTGGGCCTGTGGAGGAGAAGACAGATGAAGATGGTGAATTGAATATCGAGGTATGCATTTCTTGCATTTGGTGCATTTCTCGCACTTTGCCTGTTTCTCGCATTTGGACTAATTGAAGGCTTTTCTGTTTTTTGTAGGATGGTCTTTTGTTGGAGAAAGACAATGTTAGGCCTGTGGAGGAGAAGACAGGTGAAGCTGGTGAATTGAATATCGAGGTATGCATTTCTTGCATTTGGTGCATTTCTCGTACTTAGCCTATTTATTGCATTTGGACTAATTGAAGGCTTTTCTGTTTTTTGTAGGATGGGTACGGGAAGCAGACAGGGCATTAGTGCAAGGAAGACCAGATACATCAAATACACTACAACTACAACTCATTCATTTCAAGTGAACTTTATAATCAGATTCACCGTCATGGACATAAAACTCGAATCGGTTAAGTGGATGAACGTTATATAATCTGCCTTCTCAGCTTGATCACGTAAGAACTTTTCATAATAAGAAGATAAACGTTCATTGTGATTGGACGCTTTTTCTCTTCTACTATTAAACCAATCTTGTAATGTGAATATTAAATAATCAGCTAAGATTGATATGGGATACTTTCTAGCTTCCCTACTTTGATTATTGAAGCTCTCAGCGTAATTGCTTGTCATTTGATTGTATCGTTAACCAGGAAAAAAGGCACGACTCCATCTCTCAAACCCAATATCTGCCAAATACATGGCAATACGAGGGTCCTTAGCATTGATCTTGTCAAAATGATGATTAAACTTCAAGATTGTGTATGCTTGAGAAGCCAAACCAAACTCGGCGTGGCAGTGATCGGTTTTGAATTTGTCCATAATATTCATCTTGATGTGATATGTGCACGCACCGTGGTCAGCTTCTGGAAAAACAGAACACAAGGCATTGGCGATACTTGGGTGTCTATCAGATACGAACACGAGATCATCAACCAATCCAATTGTATCTCTAAGTTTTTGCATGAAATAAGTCCAGGAGTTGTTATTCTCTGAATCAACAACGCCGAATGCAACAGGATAGAGTTGTTCATTCGCATCTAATACTATCGCCACCAATAGCTGACCTCCAACCTTGTGCTTAAGAAAAATGGCATCGACGCACAATACTGGACGACAACATTTTTGAAACCCCTAATTAAGCAGCCTAAGGACATGAACATATACCTGAAATGACCGTGCTCATCTGTCTGGATGTCTGTTATGGTACCCGGATTGTTCTTCTCCAACATGTACAGGTATGGTGGCAATTTACCATAAGAATCTTCTACAGTTCCTCGCATCGCCATTAGGGCTTTTTTTCTAGACCGCCAAGCCTTATTATAAGACAACTTTATTCCATAAGTAGTCTGTATGTCTTCCATTATTTTCTTGGGCATGTGGTCATGGTGATGGTCCATGTACTTGCTCTTCATGCATTCCCCCAAACACCCATGATGGTGCTTGCCTTTGATTCTCTTGCCTCATCACAATTGAACACATATGATCTTTTACGAATTTACGAATCTCAAACATTTCCGAGGAATTTACTCTGACAGCACGCAGTCTCCACTTGCAATTCTTATCCAAACATTTCACAACCCAAAGTTCTTTTTTTGACTTCACCACTTTGAATTCAAAATGATTAGTCATCGCATATTTATATAACCTCAGTTGAAGTTCTTTTTTATTCTCAAACAAAGAACTAACTTCCAATCTGATTTCAGTACTTACTGCCTCATGTATAGGATTTTCACTACTTGGTATGTTACTAGAAACCCATTCACTACAGCTTGGTTGAGTACGAACAACAACATTGTTTTGTTGTGTACTAGAAACCCAAGCACTGCTTGGATTTGGATTGGTACTAGGAACCCAATCAGAACTACTAGGTTGGGTAATAGGAACCCAATCATCATCAGCATTATCCCCCACATTCAGACGCAAATGTTCATCTTCAATGTCATTTTCGAAGAAAACCTCACGCTGCTTCGGGAAGACGTCGGGGTCATCAATTTCTAGAACCGCTACACTTTCTTGAGTTGGTAGTGATTTCTCTACTAAGGATACACACAATGGAGTGTGGTTGTGGACTGAAACTGCTTCATGTAAAAAGAACTCCGCATCCACATCTTTTTTATATCAGTTATATAAGAAAATTTGGCAATCATGCCAGGAGCATTATACTTGGCTTGAAGCAATAAATCATATCTAGATTTGTCAACATCGGTAGCAGAATAAATTAGATCAACTAATTGGGAATAAGTAGAATTTTGGGGAACAATCATACCGCTGTTTGACTTTGCAGAAAAATGAGTAAGATCATCCTTAGTTTTCCACTCTCCATCAAAGTAAAGAAGTACAGGTACTTGAACTGCAATTGAAAACAGTTCAACAACATCACAAGAATTGAAAAAAATTCAACAACATTACCATAACCGAGGAGAGTTTGCTGGTAGAGTTTCAGGAAATCCAATGCAGCAACTTTTTTCATAAGTTTGCTTCAATGAATCTAATGGGATAAGAGCTCTTTATCCAATAGGTCCATTGAAGCAAACTTGTGGTTAATTCTTGGCACATTGTATCTCCACGAAACATACCAGCAAACTCTTCCTCAATGCTTAATTCGCGTGAGTGGGAATCAATAAGCGTGAGTGAAATACGCGTGAGTCAGCTACACTATGCCAGCAAACCCTAAACCTTAATACGAGAATAACAACATAGTATTGATTCACATTCATTCGAATACAACCTAGCTAAACTATAATTTAACTAACCTAGTGTTCATAATCACTAAAAACTATAAAATAAGCATACCCATTTTGAGAACGAAGAGTAGTGGGTCACGAATTCAAACGGAGAGGTCTCGTGGTGTCGTCATAGTCGTCAGCTGTTGCTGCTCGTGGTCGAGTTCTTCAGGGGAGTACGGTTTGAGGGTCGAGTCGGAGTGGCGAAAGGGGATTTCCCGGCGAAAGCGAGAGAAGAGAAAAGGGGAAATTAGTGATTCGTGGTTTTCTTAGAAATTAGGGCACAAAAATATTATGTACGATGAAAGACGATGATGTTGAGGAACGATGATGTTGAGGAACGATGATCTTGATCGATGTTGAAGGAAGTCGGAATGGAAAGTCGGCAGTCGGGGTGGGAGGGAGAATCGGAGAAGTTTTGTTTTAAATTAGGGCAAAAAGTTATATATAAGTCTAAAGACGAGAATTGCAATTCGCGTGATTTCATCTAAATCGCGTGAGTTCATCAACGCGTTTTAGATGAAAAGCGTGAATGAGAATTCTCGTTAATTGAAAAACGCGAATTGCCATTCACGCGTTTCATATAAAACGCGTTGATTAACTCATGTGTTTTTAAATGAAACGCGTGAATGGTAATTCGCGTCAATGAGCGTAAAATCTGGCGTCCGAGGGGTATTTCTGACATTTCGCAAGGCAAAAGGGCCCTTTTTGCCAACATTAGCAGGCGCGGGCCTTTTTGGGAATTTCCACTGTTATGGGGCCATTTCATCCAATTTCCCAATATTAGTGTATTAAAAAACTTGTTAACCAGCAAACGAAATCAGTTAGAATGATCCATAACTAAAAAACCGATAAAGAAGCATATAAATTTACAATGACCTGAATTTGCTGAAATGTTGATCGAATTGAGTTATTTTAATAAATTTAAGTTCGGTCCTATTATATAGGTTAGTCAATTAAAACTCCACATCTGACCATGACCAAATATTTGACATATTAGATGTATAAGATATCGAAACAGTTTGACAATGGTTTAGATACCCGAACATTTATTCGCTAATTAATATATTTTAAGGTGATATTGAATTTGTCCAATTATTTGAATAGGATGAATTTTTTTTATATCGAAATCATATACGGAAAAAAATGTTTTATGGTTAAAGGTTTCGTAATTCTAATTAGAATCAATTTGAGATCCGATCTCTAGATTCACTGACTAGTTGAGTTTTTTATTTTATTTTTATGATTAATCAGATTATAACTTGGATTTTATTTTTGTAAAATTTCGAATTAATGAAATGGTTTAGTCATTTAAAACAAAAAATCTGAAATATTTTCTTTCTCTTGTAAAAAAAAACCCTAGGTCAAACAAGGACCTAATGTATGTACCAGTAGCGGCAGCAGTTCATCTGAGCGAATCGGGAAGAAGCAGCAGAATGCTCTAACACTGCCGAGAGCTTCAGAGACCGGAAGTGGCGGATTAGCGTGTGAAGAAAGCAGTCGATCGATCTATTGCGTCTCATTTAAGCAGGCGATCGTCTTCCATAGTCTTCTGTTTTCTTTCACTCTTCCGTTCTCCACCAGATTGCAGAACAAGAAGCTCGGAAAAATGCCAATCGCACGTTGACAATGTGGGTTATATGCAGACTTAATAGAATCAGCAAAAAGATTAGGGAACTATTGAGGGAGAATTAGAAGAAACAGAGGAAGAAGTAGATAGAATCAGCTCACAAGGAGGAAGAAGAACACAGGGGCATAACCCTGTTTGTTTCAATTTTGAGAAGTAAAGGTATTATATGCACAATTAATCACTTTCGATTCCTTATATATATATATATATATATATATATATATATATATATATATATATATATATATATCACTCTATTTACTTAACTACATATATTTTCCATTTGAATGATAATCAAACTGGTAGTACGCAAGCCTTAGAGATTTCAGATGGATGAACAGCTTAAGACAATTACAACCCATGCCTTTGCTGCTGCAACTGCAGTCTCACTAGGCTCTGCTATCTCCTATCCTCTTGATACTATCAAAGTCCTAATCCAAGTATGAATCTTTGCAAACCCAATGTTTGTACCTTGTTTCTTTTGAAATTTATTCTACACAATGGCTACAGGTTGGGTCTGGTACCAATAAGCCATTAACAACAGCTCAAATTCTTGGTAGAGTACAAAGTATCTCTGGAAATTCAGGTTTCAACTTCTCTACTAGAACAAGTAGATTAATAACAATCGTTTTGGTAAACTAAACCTTCTTCTGTACTTTGATATTGTAGGTTTATACAGTGGCTTGGGCTGGTTGACTACAGGTAGGATAGCTGGTCTAGGAGCTCGTTTTGGCGTTTATGAAATTCTTACAGCTTTCTATAAAGGTGTAGAACTCAAATCCTTTGCTTTCTTCATTATGATTGCAGAAATGTCTTGTTTATGGTGGTGAATTCTTTATATTGCAGATGGTAGAGAATACAGCTATGTGCATACTGGTGAGGCATTCACAGCAGGAATGGTTGCTGGTGCGTTTGAATCACTTCTCAGCTCACCATTTGAACTTGTGAAGCTTCGTGCTCAGGTGAACTCTGCTTCTTGGACTCCTAGGTCTACTGTTTCTGCAGCAGCAGCAGCAGAAAAGGCGACAATTTCAGGTTTAGTTGAGAGGCTACTTCCTGGAAATTTACCTAATATGAAGACATTAAATCAATCTGTTAACCTTTTGGCCACACTCGGTGGTCCTAAACAAACGAACATGATTGATTCCGTTAGAAAATATCCGTGGATGATGACTGGATCTGGGAGGCCGCCTTCTATTACTGATGTTAGAAGTCCGTCACAAATTATATCCTTGGAAGGATGGAGTTCTCTTTGGAGAGGCCTTCGTTCGGGGATAGTTCGAGATTCGATTTTCGGGGGGACTTTTTTTGCGAGCTGGGAATTTTTGCATCGAGTATTGATTACTTGGAAAGCAGTTGGGATGGAATCCCCTCCTGAGTATTGTCTCGATTTCTAACCTATATTTATTATTTTGAGTTTAATTTTCCAAAATTTATGGTAGAAAAACTGTTTTTGTTCAGGTCTGATGAAGATGTAGGTCCATTGTCTCCAATTGCAGTTAGTCTTGCAGCTGGAGTTTCTGGAACAGTTGCTGCAGCTGCATCTCATTGTTTTGACACAGCAAAAAGCCGATCTCAGTGTATCGTCCTGCCTAAGGTAGTTTTATTTTACTTGAGAAGAAAATCCCATTGTTGTTGAAGCTTCTTAATAATGGATGATTTGGCCTTTTTTTGTTTGTTTCTTCAGTTCTTATACATGGAGAGGAAGTTTCTAAAATGGAAAACTCCAGGCAAATGGTTCGAGAGACAAACTGGGATTCATCCTTCAGATAGGAATATATTATTCCGTGGGATTTGGCTGCGAATGGCTCGGAGTGGAAGCATGTCGTTTGTTGTAGTTGGCGGTTACTTATTAGGTATTGATCTTCTACTCCCTAAATGAATTAAAATGTTACTTTTTTTTCCATGTTTGATTATTCCTTATCTATAGCTGGAGAAAGATGTTCTCCTTGTGTGATATATTCATGTTTGAAAACCTTAAATGTTGAATAAAAGCTATTATTGTTGGAAACAAGTTTTGTATTTGGATCTGGATTGAGTATTTTTATTTTGTGACCTGGGTTTAGTCTCGGGGATGGCTAACATGATCCCCTTTAGTTCATAGCGTTTTTAGTGAAAATCAAATTTGAAACCTTTGGTCTCAACTATCCTAAAGAGTTCTTATCGAGGATTTGCTGCCAAACTAAAAGATTTGATTCACATAGCGTGGTCAAAGAGAATCCGAAATAAAAGAGAGTAAAGTAGGTAGAGAAATTAAAAGGAAAAGAATGATGTGTTATTTGTGATAATTACAAGACAAAGGAAGAGGATGTAACAAGTTGACATTTTTATAGTGGCAAGTGGGTTTTTGACTCATCTTTCAAAAGGGGAAATGAAAATTTTAGATTTTTAGTTGCTTTGACCTTTTCATGTCTGCTGTATACTTGAGGAGATCATTGAAGTTTCATAATTATCTTCACTCAAAAGCTACATGTTTCTTTTTGTTTGTTGTTGTGTTTTTCAATCTTTCAATGAGATAGGTTTTGAGTTTGGGCCATGAGGGGGGCATGTTACTCATGTAATCATAGTAGCTTCCAATTTCACTTGGCATTCCCCAAGCAAACCCTAAACTCATTCCCAAGCAAAAAAATATTATTATTATTATTTATTTATAAACTAATATATTTTCAAGTCCATCTCATTTGGAAATACTTTTTTGCATTTGGATCTGGGTTTGGATGAAAAAATGTCAATAATTTTATGAATTTATGTCCCAAAATGATATCTCATCTAAATTCACATCCGAATGAGATACTTCACAAAAAAAAAATTATTGGCCATTTTTCGTCCAAACCCAAATTTAGATTTGGATAAGTTATGCACAAATTGACTTGAATATTTATATAAAGAAAAGAAGTTTTAGTTTTATTTTATTACCATAGTATAGTATATAAATAATTAGTTACTTGGTTAGTGCATGTGCTTGGTTGTTGTTTGTATGAGTGAGATGAATATAAGTATACTAGGTGCTTACCAATGAGTTAAGCAAAGACAACCTAATATAATATCTATATAAACTAGGATTAACATCCTTTAAAAATTCTCATTTATTCACATTTTAACTATAATAAGTGTTACCTTTTCATCTACCAACAAGATTTTCATAAATTTGAATCAATAGTTGTTTTCCTTTTTCTATAAAAGGATATTTATTTAAGAGAAATTTTTGTGATAATTAATTGTGTTTTTGAGTGTATTTGTTTCACTATTTTTCATGCTTTTATTGTTTAACATCTCAATCAAATCAAGATGAAGACAAGGGCACTATAGATATATAGATAAATAGATAATGTTTCCCAATTACATTTGCTCTTTTTTGAAATGTCTTTTCCCATTCATTACAACTTGAAATTAATTAATACTTTATTTAGTTCTTGCCAATTCAAATTTGAGCACCTATGATTATATGTTTTTATTCTCCCTACTTAGTGGATATATATATATATATATATAAATTATTATTATTATTATTTTATATATATATATATATATTTCAAACCTTCATTCAAACTTATATGAGATGGGAAAAAGTTCACTTCCATATCATACATTGAATGTTTTTAGATCTCAAGTTCAATGTTTATGTTCACAAAAGAAAATTTAAATTTGATAATGGTTATGCCTTGTTTGAAAACATTCAAATTCAACTCCGGATTTGGGTTTGAAAAAAAAATTATAATATTTTTTGAAATTTTCTTTTGTTAAGTATTGTATTCGAATAATGAAACAATTATACCTAGGCTAATTTGGGTTTCTTATTGAGGGCTCCTTATCGATACAATTATAGAAATTCGGCTATTATTTATAAATGTCACGTTAAAACAAAACATTATAATTTATATAACTAACTTTAACACTAAAAAGTTACAAATTGTGAGATTTGATCAAATATGTCTGAAATCTCTTGATCTCGATTTCTTCGACAATCCAAGAAATGAGGAAGAGAATGGGAATGTTTGGTATTAAATTTAATAAAATAGTTGAATAAAATAGGAAGAGAATTGTTAAGGAATGTTTGGTATTGGATTTAGAGTGAATGATTGCATCACAAATGACTTGATGCTTGTCTAAGCATACACTATCTACCTGTATGGAAGAGAAACACAATACAAAAGTGCCAAATAACAAGACAACAAAAACACACATATAGTTTTTTATTTATTTCTTTTTTTTACCAGTTTCTATTCCTCGATAATTCACTAAGTTCTTTAAATTTGAATTTCTTATATAAAAACTATTACCCATTTATAATGCAACATGTATGAATTTATAATTCATTATAAAAAAATAATAATCTTGATAATTATATAATTGTACATGATATTAATAACATAAAGTAAAGTTGTGCAGCCAGACAGACCAAATACAGAAATCAGCACTTTTACAATTGGAGTAATAATACCCAAACATATGTATAAAGTTACCACATCGTACTGACACGTGGAATAATGTACACATGTAATTACACGTAAGCCAATTATATCACTTTTTAGTGGAGTATGCTTCATCTTCAAGGCCCATCGCATTATATATAATTACATTGCTTCTTCTTATTCCACGTGGCATGTAATCAATTTCCACTTCAAACATATATATATATATATATATAACCTAGCTATATAGTTAGGCCATTAAATTTTAAAAACATAATAAATAAAAAAGTTTATTAATTAAAATTTCAGTTAATTTGGGTAGCTGATTTCATCAAGATCATCCAATGACAAAAACACCTCGTCCATACACGATAGCTCCATTCCGTTGTCATTATCATCGTCGTCGCAATGTTCGTAAACTCGGCATAAAACCAATTTACTATGATCTTGTTTCTGTTCATTTTTAGCAAAAATTAATGAATACCCATGTAGTATTTTTAAGGATAAAAATTGAATTGAATTAATTCTTACCGATTTTGATTTTGAGTGAGACGACGATCTTCTCTTGGAAGAGGAAGCGTTATTGACCGTTTGATGATGATCGGAGAGTCTGAATTCTTGCATTATCCAGTTTGTTTTAACATCCTCGTTCGATGAATTAGCATTTCCTAAACAGAAAACATAGTATTTTTTCATGCCAATTATATTATTATCGGTGAAAACCGGTTCTTCAGCTCCCATTGACTTCCAATATCCGGTCTCCGTTGACCGGTTCGATGACATCCTCCTACTATAGAAGTACCATTTGTTACCCTCCTCCATGGCCTTACCTATAAATAATGTAGTTTTGAGAAACCTTAAATATTTGAAATATAGAAAACATTTCATTTTTTAGACATACTTACCGTGAAGTTCCCAAGGATTGTAAGGATAGTGATGAAGATCGGGGATGAGATCGGGATGAAAGGGTAAGAGCGAGGCTTTTCGTTGAAGGAAATGAACGATTAGTTCTTCGTCGGTTGGATAGAAATGGAAACCTGGAGGAAGTTTCGAAAAATCACCCATAATGAATTTGATATTGTTTTATTTATTAGAAGATAAAGACATGAACGGGAATGAGTTCAAATGAAAGTGTAACATATTTATAGTATATAAGAAGTGGGGAGAGATAAAGAGTATATATTATGGTGACGTGAGATGAAAGTTTCTGATTTCAGATCACTATTTTTAAATGGAGATCGAGGATCATTATAGTAGAGTAGTATATAATTATTTTATTATATAGGTAACACCTAGCTCAAGTGGGACTAGAAAATGTACAAACTTCTATCTAATTAATATTGATCTTATTTTCATTTTACTTTTGAGATGTTACATTAATTTCTATTTGCTTCATGGGTTTGGACAAAAATGGTAGATAAATTTAAATGAAAATATTTTTTTTATTTAATTTTAAGTATATTTTATGAATGTTAATTTAGATGTGATCGATGGGATCACAATGTTATTTTATTTTTATTGTTCAAACTTAGTGTCATGAGTTTTAAAATAGGTCAATATCTAACTACTACTTTTAGGCGTGAGTCAGTACGGTTTATCTTAATATTTTATCTATATCTTATACCTTACCGAAAATTTCGGTATGCAAAAAATGCATACCTTTATCTTACCTTGATTTTGGTATACCTTAATTTCGATATACCTTCATTTCGGTATACAAAAAATTCATACATTTACCTTACCTTAATTTCGGTACGGTAACGGTATTATACCTTTGATACCTAAAAAACATATTAACTTTAAAAAAAAAGTCAATCTCATTGGTAAGGTAGAGATTACATATATTGAATAATATTTCAGAATAATTATATTTTGATATTATTCAAAAATTATATTTTTATAATTAAATTAATATTAAATATATTTAATTATTTTATATATATATATATATATATATATATAATATTTTAACTTAAAAATACTATTTTGGTATATCTCGATATACCAAAATTTTAAAAATCTCATATCTTTACCTTACCAATAATTTCAGTATCGGTATCATACCTTACATTTTTTTTCAATATACCTTAAAAATCGATATTTTCGATATATTGCGGTACATTATTTTCGATATACCTTTAATATCGGTAATTTTGTTCACCCTCTAACTCCATAATGTCATCCCAAAGTTGGGAGCATTTATTTTCATTCAATAAAACCGCATTATTTTCGGGTAATATATTTTCTTAAGTTTGATTCTCAATATACTTATATACTTATGAACGTCGTGCTAGTTTGAACATTAATTATTCTCACTTTTAACCCACTAAGTAACTCATGTGACAATAGTAGTTGTTAAGAAATAAAATTCACGAGTTTGATTCTCATGTCTTATATTGAAGTTGAGTGTCATTGGTGGAGGTTAATGTTACCGTCCTACATTAAAATAATAATAATAAATAAATTTGATTTCTTTTTAGATATAGATCTACATGCATTATTTTTGTTTGCTTATGAATGGATTGAAGTGCTTTTTCTTTGGGTTAGATGAACGTTCTTCTAGCTTCCATAATCAATTTCAAACATTAATATACTTATTAGTGCTTTATTAATTATTAATTTTTGTTTAGTTTCATACCCTTAAACTCAAACAACTTTTGTGAGTGTGGTTGATTTGATGTATAACATATTCATTGCGTTGAATAAAGAGCAATAACATCCCTTAGATTTTCATTAATATGATAATTTTTGTAATTATGAAAAAGTTAACACAATCTTCCATATTCATGTTTCCCACTTAAAATTTAGTGTGTTAACAAGAGAAAATTCATAAAAAAAAAAATAAAAAAATAAAAAATATAACCATTCTTAAAAACAATGACATGCTCAAGAGAATGCTTAACTATTCTCCGAATCCGAAAATAACACTTTAATGTTTTTATCCTTTCACATCTTTTTCTCAATGAATATAATTGACATGAATTAATACTTATCAATAATAGTAAAAAGAGTACTATTTTTATTATAAAAAAAACAACTGTTATGTCGTCATCATAGCTTCATGCTGATCTCATCCCTATGTGGACATCCAATAACTAGGGTTTATGGTTGCATAATGGATTGGGCCTCCAAGTCATATATTTTTTGTCATATTTGAAGGTGCATGCTTCCACTCCACAAAATTTTAGGGTCAGTTTTGGAGTGCCTAAAAACCCATAATTATTATATATCACTCACTCTTATAATATATATAAATAAATATTTCTACATTTTTCACACTATTGCTAATTTATGTTTCTTTTTATTTTTAATCATTTCTCTTTTGCACTTTAGAAAATGTGGGCTATATTATTGAGTTTATTTAAGTAAAGTCATTATTTTGTTTTAATCAAATTTATCGAGAGTTTAGAGTTTATACAAAGTTAAAGATCTCGAGTTCGATTTAACCGTTTTAAGTTAAATAAAAAAAAATTGTGTTTAGTATGAGAAAGTTGTTATGATCTGATTTAGAATGAAGAAACAAACAGAACTTATGGTACGTACGGAGTGCGGTCACTGATGGGCCCGGATAACTTGCTTCCACTTTCCTTGTCAAATAATAATATTCGAATAATCTCTTTTCTTTGCTTCACCTTTATAAGAAAATTATTTATTTTTATTAATTTTAATTTATTATAAATCAATAAATAAATGTATAGAA
Source organism: Impatiens glandulifera (assembly GCF_907164915.1). NCBI lineage: Eukaryota > Viridiplantae > Streptophyta > Magnoliopsida > Ericales > Balsaminaceae > Impatiens > Impatiens glandulifera. Next base: position 79,021,229 of record NC_061862.1, on the reverse strand, counting down.
TAAAAGCAACTTCCAAAAATATCAAATATATAATAAGAGTGGATTTAATAATAAAATTATTAAATAAATTTAGATAATAAATCAGCAACTAGGACACAATAATTCAAGTATTATTAAGATAAATAAATATTTAAAAAATAATGTTTACCAAAACAAACATAATAATCAGAAAAAGACTTTTTAAAAAAATTAGAAAAACAAAAGTAAAATTAATAATATATATATTATATTATATTATTGATATATTTATTTCTCCATATTTTACTATTAAAGTAGTATGAAATGCTTTCAATATTAATATTAAAATTGGTAAAAAAAAATTATAATATAAATATTTTATTTGAGAATGTGAAAGAAGGAATGATACAACGCGATCCGCGATCTGATTGGTTGAAAAAATTTTAAAAAAATATTTTTCTACTATTTACACATTTTTTCCTTTGTCCGGTAAATAACGATATAATGACACGTAATTCCTTCTATCCTTCCTTCCACTAATTTCTCGAGTAAAATTAAATTTCCCAACACCACTCCCCGACTACTAGCGGTGTAAGCAAAACTGAACTAATGAAAAACTGGCCGAAATAATTATAAACCGACCAAATCGAGTTATATTCGATTCATAATTTTTTGTACCGAACCCTGACCGGTTCAGTTGACGGTTTAGATAATAAAAAATTATGGCTGCAAATAAGTCTAGCCGAGCTCAATTCAGCTTCAGCTCAAGGTTGACTCGATTAAGTATTTATTAGCTCGACTCGAACTCGAACGAGTTTATAAATTGAAGTTCGAGCTCAACTTGAAAAATTTGAATTAAAAAAAAAAATTTCAAATATTTATTTTAAATTTTAGATTTTAATATTAAAATAAATAAATAAATAAATTATTTATTATAATGCTCGAAAAAACTCGACAAACCATAAAACAAGTATTATATGAGCTCAACTCAAATATTAAACGAGCCGACTCGAGCTCGAACTTGATTAAAGTCAAACTCAAATGGAACTTGATTAAAGTCAAACTTAAGTGGAACTTTAACTAAGCAACTAACGAATAAATAGACTCATTTGCAGCCCTATAAAAAATCGACCGTATGTGTACGTATTTTAATATATCTTTAAATATAGTCTATTTTAAATATATTTGCAGCCCTATAAATGATAATTTTTTTAGTTTAAGTAAGATTCTTGACACACGTCTTTTTACTTTATAAAACTCATTTTCTAATATATTTTGTTATTAAATAGTTATTTTATTATTTAATTTAATAAAATTTTATTATATACTCAACTATTTTTTTTTATTTCTTAGTTTAATTTATATATTTCATTTTTTAATTTATTATATTATATATATTTTATATATTTCATTTTTTAATTTATTATATTATATATATTTTATATATTTCATTTTTTAATTTATTATATTATATATATTTTTTAACAATTAAACCGATCGAACCGACGTTTCATCGTCAACCGGCGGATGAAGATTTAAAAAAACCGACACAACGGATAACATTTTTTTTTTTTTTAAATACCGAACCGGCTTACACCATACTGACTACAACCCATTTCATGAATACCGACTACGACTCTCAATTTGATTCCTTATCTGGGACAGTTTTATTAATTAAAAATTAAATATTTACAAATAAATTAATTAATAAAGAAATGAGTAACAACTGTAGTGATGATCATTGATTCATGCATCCCAATCCCAGGCAAGAAGACATGAACACCGATCAAGAAGCAACCTTTTTATTATGATCATGTGTTTATAAATTAACAAACAAACGGATCCCATACGCATATATATATAGGTCCCGTTTGATACTTACATTATATACAAAAACACTCAACAATAAAAGATTGACTCAAATCAAATATAAAATTTACCATCTTACTATTATATTCACCTTAACCCCCCAATATGTTACGTCTAAAAATAAAATATGTAAAAATTTGATTATCACTAAAACTATTTGGAGGGAAAAGTTAATAATGGAGAACTAACTTTCTTAAAAATAACAGGTGGTGTTAGTTCTTAGTTGGAATAAATGAAATGAAATAAATATTTTAATTTGTAAGCAACAGTTTTATTTTGGAAGATGCGGAATATCTTTAGAGAGAAAATCGATGAATTATTAAATGTAAGTAAATTCTTTAAAAAATAGTTATATTTTACAATAATAATAATAATAATAATAAATTTGTAAGAGTAGTAAATAGACACATAAAAGAGGCAAGTTCACGCCTCCTATTCTTCACTCCATTTGGTCTATCCATATCTGACCAAACTCGTATGCCCACCACAATCTATATCTACAATTACTTGCCACTATTAATTTATTTATTTTTAAATAATAGATATTTTTCAAATAAGATAAAAATATATATATTATAGAGACACTAAGGATAAACACACTTACAACCACAAAAAACAAAACAAAACAAAACAAAATCAGTGGTAGGGATAGATAGATAGATAGATAGGGATGAAAGAAAAACAAAACCACTATACTAATGTTTCACTATTTTGGTTGCAACTAATTCATAGATGGGCAAGTTGTGAGAATAGTTTTTATCTATGGATTCAACAAGTTGTTGCATTGATGATGATCATGTCTTAATCTTTGTTATATGTCCTTTCATTGAGGATTACAAGTACCAAGAAATCAAACCATGCACCTCTTGGGAGTCAAGAGTCGGGCTCCTACACAACACGACGGTTCTTCCACACATGAGGGGATTCTAAGACGGGTTCCTAGATTTGGGAAGGGGAGCAATTTAACAATCCGCATTTTTTTCACATGCCTGACCCCCCACTTCAATCGTGACGTTCTTAGTGATAATTGAACATCTAAACAAAGACTATTGAGGTTAATTATAGAACAAAGAAAAGAAAGTCAGTGTCAAATCAGGACACTGATTACTATCTTTTCAAGGTTTAATAATAAATGAGTTGAGAAGAAGCCTGGAGAAAGAAAGAAAGAAAAAAAAAATGGTGGGTTTTGATGGAAAATGACATGACTCCAGTTAAGCCTCAAATTTCATGATGCTGATGATGATGATAATAGCAGCTTAGGAACTCCAAGTGGGTAAGATAATAATAATAATAATAATAATAATAAACAAAGCTTATTGGAATCATGATTGAGGGTTGGGGCTTATCCAAATTCTTTTTAAGATGCGTAACAAACTTGAATTTGTTAAGGACAAATATCCAAATTGGTTGGGTTTGGTAAGAAGCAATGTTGGATGAATGGATGGATGGTGGGAGGCAAACAGATGTCTTCTTTTTGAAGAGGTTAAGGTTAAAATAAGAAACCAAACTATCTTATTATAATATCAAATCAAACTGTCTTAGTGCCTAAACTGGATGATGGCCAGCCAAATCATTTAATAACTTAAGTAAAATAAATTGCAAAGATGAGAATAGAAATAAGATCTCACAGAGTAATTTGAGAGAATAGTCGCCATCCCAACCCGGCAAATTAATCTTCGGAAATTATACATATGGCCTCGAAGAAGAAACTTGATGCAGATTGAGTTGGTCGTGAATCTGCCTGAATTTGTCTTTTAGTCTTTGTATCTGCAAATTGAACAATATCCTTAGTAGGAAACAATTTGCAAGAACTATTCATGAATCTTTCAACACTTCAAATGTTTCTTGTATTATTGTTTTTTTTTATGGGCTTTATCTAGTTTCTTATCGCTATAGAATTGATGGCCCATTTGAAAACACATTTTTTAAAACAATTGCTATGTGAAACTCTCTTTTTCATTGTATATAAATATGCACCAATTTAAACACACACACAAAAAGGAGAAAGGATGACAATCCAAAATTAACCGAATTACCCGTTTTAGTTCAATTTCTGTTTCTCGTTTTCTCTGCCCCAATGAGTGCCTCAAATTGGTAATGTCAAAAACATTATCTAAATCATCTTGAAATGCAGATTCTAGGTCTTCCCGAAGAAGTGCAGGCAACTTATCCACAACCGGCATAAGAAGGAAGCAATTGAACTGAAAATAAATAAATCAATAGATTAATGATCAAATTAAGTACTTTTTGTTTTTTCCTTTCAAAAAACTACTAACCTTAAGCTCAGCAGAAGCTAAGAAATATTCTCTAATGCCATGGAAGATCTGTTGAACCAAAGCATAGACAATCCTTTCCGAGGAAGGAGCAAGCCTTCTGTTCCAAAGGGTGATGTCGAGAAGATCAGCGAGTCTCATCTCTGTTGTCTGAACCCCACCGGCATTTGAATCCATGCCCGATGATATCTGACTGAGTTTCACATCGGTTCTTGATTTGATATCTTGTTTATCGTTGAAACCGGATCCAAATGATGACTCCTGGGATACAGCAGCTGATGGAGAACTTTCGTTGTTAAGGGAGTGTTCTGTACCACCAAAAGAATCTAGAAAATGGCGCAATCCCGCTCGATTCTGTATAGTGTAAGGGTAATATTGTAATTATTTAAGTTAGTTGGTTAGTAGCTTATGTGCAGATATGAATGTGTAATGCATACTATCCAGATTCATCTTCTAGAAAGATCAACGGATAGAAGTTGTTATAGAAACTATTAAATAAGCCTCCGAAGTTGACAATGTGTCTACATTTTGCCTAACCTCTATACGTTGTATATAGAGGTTAACTGAAAGATATGAAATCAATGAGAGAAATATAATGAAGTTGAAATCTCTATATTATGGAATTTCTCCATAGATTTCTCATCTAAGGGCTTAGGTTAATCAAATTTTCACCCAAGGGCTCATTTGGAAACACTTTTTGGATCCAGATCAAGATGAGAAACCAGAAAGTGTTTCCAAATGGGATATGGGTTCTCTCATCTAATGGCTTAGGTTTATTCACTTCTCATCAACCTTTTCTTCTAAAATCATAGATCTCACATTACAATAGGAGTATATGATAAGTCCGGTAATCTTCTGTTCAAATTCATGTCCATTAAAGAGGAATTCCAAATTTAACAACCTTATTGTGGAGGGACCATGAAACATAACGAGTAGTGCTCACAAGATCCTCCATACACCTGTGGCAACAAAAAAACATGTAAATTCTGCAAATAGTTGCTACCCTAGCAAATATAATATCTTATTTCTTGTAAGTTAAACCTACGACATCAAAGAAGCCTGAATTCTGATGCACATCTACAACAAAAAAGATTCCAAAAATTATTCGTGACTAACTTTTCTCGGCATGATCTCTCAGTAGATTCTGCAAAGTTGTTGAAGGCAGTGTCAACCCGCCTCAAGAACACCTCGTGACCACTCAGAAATTCGCCTTCTTTCTGTTGGCAGGTTCAAGAAAAAAAGGTCACACTTGTCAGAGAAAAAAAGTAGGCATGTCGATGGAACAATCACATAAACAGTTAGGAAACACAATTTATGTCAGAATATTAATCCAGATGGGATCACATTTAGAAACAAAGTGTATCTGAATTAGTGTGACTAAGATTCAGATATTCCAGATCCAAGAACAAAAGTGTTTCCAAATAGGGTTGTCTATGCATATTCACAAAAGAAAAAAGTCTGTACCTGAAGCAGATGAACTGCAATAGGAAGCAATCTCTTCAAGATGTGTAAGAGTCTGCTGCCCAGCTGAAAATACAATGAGAGATATAATACAGATTAAGATGATAATGAAAAACTAATAATTATTATAATAGATTGACCCCATATAATGATAATATGAGTAGTTTAAAATGTTACCTGATGAAGAAAAGGTTCAAATGTATCACGAGCCTTTGCAACAGCAATCACACAAGCTGTCCTATTTCTCTCAAATTAAAGAGAGCAGGATAACAAGCAGAATTCAAGGAATTTGGATAAGATAAATGATCTCAATAGATGGCCACATAAAATCTTATATAAAAGGAATACCTGGAATAATTGGTTCCATCGTGAATGTCTTCAACTCCACACGCATTCACAATTTCTTCACGAGTAATTGAAGGGCATTTAGTTCCTCCAACAACGAAACGAAACTCAGCCATTGCTCGGTGGTATTGAGCACCTCCATAGAGACGCATTCCTGCATTCTGTGTATCCAATCAAGCCAAAAGTCTTATTTTTGTAGGGAGTTCTGGCACCTTCGGTTTTTAAAAGTTCTATTAAACACAAAAGGATTAATTTCTCATTCCAACATAAGGAACATAAATTATAGCATTTGAAGATAACTTAAGTGAACTGGAACAATAAGAAGTAGGCTGCAATATATTGCATACCGGTATTAACTTGTATGGAAGCTGGATACCATCAGTACCCACAAATGGCCCTCCATTGGACCGTTCTTCTTGTAGTGTTTCCCCTAGAACAAGGAAGAGATGATAAGAAAACAAATATACAATATCTATAATTGCTACCTGTTTAAGATTTAGACAAATACCAAATTTATCCGGAGGTGCAACCACCGACCCTTTCAGTAGTAACGATAACTGCATAACGTTTGAAATATTTGTAAGTAATTCAATGCCAAAAATCCCCCAAAACGAAGGGACTCTAAAAAATGATAACAGTCCTAGAAGGTCATTATTAACTGAAAGAATATTTAAAGTCCAGAAGATACGTATTACAATCCCAACCACAAGAAGAACTTAGACTCTGTTTGGTAATTGCATAAAACTTAAACATTTGCCAATTTTACACCCCTTTCACTTTTCAAAATTCACCCAAGACAAGAAGATTAAAGAAGGCAAGCAAAAATGTGATACTACAATGAGAAGAATGAATCCTTTAAGATAGTAAGAAATGTTGAACCTTTGTCAGGAATAGATCATGAAAAGTTCTTCCTTTCTCCTTCAATTTTGCTTCGTCCAATGTGCTGCAAGGAAGAGAAGATCAAAGATGTACAAACAATGGAAAAACGAGAATGATATAAATCAAATCAAATACTTTGTTTTTTTTATCTGGAGGAGGCTAGACATAATTTGAGGATTAATTATTACTAGGAACTCGCTAATTATAGTAGAGATAGCTAATGCCATACCTGAGTTCCTCATTTATTCCATTTAGTTTTCTGTTTGCACTTCTTGACTCTTTCTCGAGAAGTGGAATGATAGATGGTACACTGTCAATGTATCTACAAAAATTACAAGTGTTTAGTAAAGAATTCAGCTTAGTTGGAGTTCAAAAGGAAAAATAAAAAGGTTGCATACCTTTTCTGCAGTAATTCCTCCAAGAACCGCCGAAGACTGCTAACCCCTGTCCTATTTCTTTCTTGATTACAAAGTGGACGATCCAATTTCTCCTCCAAGAATGATATATCTTCCATCTCCCTTAGAGAAATAGCCTGTACAAAGCAGATAAAAAAAAGGTTTTAGTAGCCCATAGCGTATGATGATGAAGCTTCTTGGGAAAACTTATCAAACTAGACGAAAATTTAGCTGAGATTCAAACCAAATGAAAATTCTACAAAAGAAAAGCAAGTTAAATGTAAAGAAACTAGAAGGTGAGATATTATTATGAAAATTATGTTAAAATCATCACATTACAAAAAAGTGCTCATCAACCTGGCAAGCTTGAAAGAAGGGTATATAAATTCTAAAACCAGAAAGCAATAACCTGTTTGAACTCCTCATTTGATTTGTAAAGGCATTCTGGTCCAGAACCAACTCTTCCCGAAGGCACTGATGTGAAAAAAGGAGAATCTCCTAACATGAAGCCATCGAGAGTACTAGCTGGTGGACGAAGAAAAACTTCAACATCAGAAGCACGCGCAAACTGAGGTATCTTGGTGTCGAGCTTCGTGGACACAATTACAGTCCTCGATAGCTCTGGATCAATCTGCAAGTGAAATTCATATTAACACCAACACAGCTCATCACATATGCTGAGCTATTTTCAAAAAAAGATTTATCATACTTGCATCACTATCCTCCTTGTTGTTGCATTGCTCCAATCATTACAATCTTCTAGGCATAATATGATGAACTCCTTATGCTGCATTTTAGCTCTTACAAGAGACTCGACAGCCCGAGCTTGGACCTGACTTGTAATACAACCATTGATATTCATATTCATCATCATTTTAATGAAATAATCGAAAGATTGGATGAAAAAAGAGTGGAGCTCAACCTGTAAAGCTCGGTTTTTACGACCTGGAGCTGGTGCAACAAGACCTGGAGTGTCTATAATTGTGAGATTTGGACAATTTTTATACTCCACTCTTATAATTATCTCTTTAGCAGAGAATTGACAAGTTTCGCGTTCCAATCTCATGTTTTCTGCTTCAATATGTACCTAATATAATAAACAAACATTGATGCGACACAAAGCAGTTATCAAAACAATGAAAGCTAACAGCAAATCACATTTTGAACTACTGAATTCCAGCATCCTCAGTTTCAACTTTCAAATGTGATTAAGATGGATAAGAGAATTCTGACCTGAATTTCATGGAGAGACTTTTCATGAGCAATGAGAGGGTCAGCATCGGAGACGAGATGACATACAGGAGAATCGCATTCCGGATTATACTTCATGTTTAGTGTAATTGGACGGCGCGTCTTAGTTCCTCCACCGACGTGGTTAAATTGGAAGCCCATAAGAGCTTCGACAAGTGCACTCTTGCCGTCGGTCTGATGACCGACGAGCAGCACAGCGGGAGCTTCAAACGGCGTGTTGAATTCCTGTGCTAGACCATGAAGTTCGTTATAAGCTTCGTAGAGCGTTGCCTTACCTTCCATTTCTAAGCTTTCGAAAGCCTCAGCTGTCTCTTCTACTACAGTTCTCTCCATTGATGATGATATGCTCTCTCTTTTCTCTTATGCTGTCCACTGTAGCATCAGAATTCGTAAAGAGTGAAGCTAAGCTTAAGAGACTGTACTTTATCTTCAGGCTTTTCTTTATTTACTCTTTGATCCATTATTAGTGGCGGTTATTTCTCATGGGCCTAGCCCAAAGAGCTTCTCAACCGGACTTAATGTTCATTGTTTCGGTTTCGGATTATTCAAGTTTTTCTAATTCAGTTTAGACCAAATATTGAACTTACGTATACAATTACGTATACAATTGTATCCGAAATTCCGAATAGACCAAATATTGAACTTACATACACAATTGTATCCGAAATAGTCTGATAAGAAAATTTGATGAAATGACACTATTAGTGACATCATCTTCGAAAATGACACCGTCCTAATAAAGTTTGCAAAGAATGACCCTTCCCTTTCGGACAAAAATACCCCTTTGCTTCCTTCGACGCAAAAAGATGATCCGGTAATGTTTGCAAAAATAACATCGCTCGAAGGGTGTCTCACATATCAGGTCATCTCTTCGTGTCAAGAACATCATGCGTCGTGTGACGCGAATGAGTATTTTCGCTTTTAAACAAACCAAAAAGATTATTTTTACAAACTTTTATCAACCTCGTTCATTTCCCAAAAAGATCCTCTCGTCAAATTTCCAGTTTCGTTATAAAGACTAAAACAATATATAATACAAATAGTTTTTAAACTAAACATGACCAATTTATGTACATGATAGACATTTTACATCCAAATCCAAAAAAATAGAAACAAAATCACAACATTACATAATTCATTACAAACACAAAAATAAAATTACATAAACAAATGTTGTTCCACGAATATGGGACAAAGTTTCAAGCCAAGCTTATTCATACTAATCTTACAACATTCATAGATTATGCACATTTCGAAACCTTATTGATAGTCAAATTCCATCAATGGCATTGTTCAAATCCCCACCAAGCAACGACAATAAACCCCCGCCGTGAACTCTCCCTTCTGGTATTCCAAAATTAAAACCATTTCTCATGCTTTGTTCCCCATTCTCGGTTCGTCTCGAAAACGATGATGGACAAGATTTCATTGACAAAGGAACCAACACTTGACAAGGTATTAATTGTCTTCTCTTAACGGACAAACACTCACCACCACCCGAATCCGAAACCACACTCGCCCGAGTCACCGCAGAAGAACTCTCCATTTCAGATCTAACCAATCCTTTAAACAACCCCGGTCCAATCATTCCTCCACTGCGTTTCATCTCTTGATCTTGAACCAAACTACCATGACCCGCACAAAATCCATTCCTTCCCCTCGCAAATTTCTCGCACTTTCCTCCTCCGCCCCAGTTACACCTTTTCCCTCCCCCGTGCGCCTTACAAAACTCCGTGCTCCCTTGCGCGCTCTTCCCGCAATTCTCGGACCTACACCGTTTCCCCCCACCGTGCTTAACGCAACAATCGGTTCTACCGCGCGCGCTCTTTGTGCATTCTGGAACCGAACATCTCTTCCCGCCGCCATGAGCCACGCAGAAATTCGTCCCCCCATGAACGCTCTTCGGACAAATCCCTCCCCCGTCGAACAAACACCTTTTCCCCCCTCCGTGCCCTTTACACAACGGAGTACTCCCTTCCGCACCCTTCGTACATCCCGCGAATACGCATCGTTTCCCACCTCCGTGTGCCTTGCAATACAACGTGCTCCCCTGAGCGCCTTTCAAACACTCGGAAAATAGACAACGACGACCCCCTCCGTGAGATATGCAAAGACCAATTTGCCCTTCCGCACTCCGAGTGCAGTTTTCGACTTTACATCTCTTCCCCCCACCGTGTTTAATGCATAGACCCGATTTTCCTCGCGCCGCTTTGTCGCAACCCGTCGGATGCCCGCATCTTCTTCCTCCTCCGTGAGCTATGCAGAGATCGGTTTTCCCTTCTGCGCTTTTCGTGCAGCCTAAATGTTGACATCTCTTTCCGCCTCCGTGCGCTTTGCAATAGGCGGTTCGACTTTCCGCGCCTTTATTGCAACCTGGTTTTTGACACCTTTGACCGCCTCCATGGCCTATGCATAGGCCGGTTGCTCCACGTGCTCCTTTTGAGCAACCCTCGAATTTGCATTTCTTCGGCGTGTTCGTGCTAGTTTTGGATGTGAAATTGACTCTAGGAGCGAAGAGAATTGTGGGCATGTAGCCGCCTGATTTCTTTGCTGAAGTCGAGCCCTCATCAACAAGAGGAATTGCCACGGTACCAGAACCAGAACCAGAACCAAAGCCAGAAACAGAAACATCTGAATAATCCGATATAGTGGACATTTCGTCACCACCTCCAGAAAGGCCAAGTTTAAGAATGGAATCGCAATGAAACGAAGAAGATAAACATTTGCCCTTGTCTAACCTACTAGATGAATGATCATCAGAATAGGTACTTGGAGTTGGGCCTAATCCAAGAACAAGTCTACATCCATCATCATATTTGCTTCCATTTTCAGTTCGAAAGTTTCCAAAACCAGCTACCTCGTTCACCCCATAGCCCAAGCAATTCAAACTTAAAGTGGTATCACCACAATTAGTTTTGAAACACTCACCATTGAGATCCATTTTTTAGAAGATTGTATTGCTCAACGGTTCAACACTTTCTATACTTAAAAGTAGGAAGAACAAATGGAAGAAACTTGTTTAAGCTACCACCCCCGCTCACAAAGCCTGATGTATCCGATCTGTCCATTCCTTTTACAGTAAATCGATCAATCAAGCTAATCTGAAGAATATTTCATGACCAGTTGAGCTTTGTTATGCTTCTTGCTGTGAACAATCATTAAGCTTCATTTACCTAACATAATTACTTCAGATTCTCAGATCAAAAAAACAGATCATCTTAATAATCAAGGCAGTTAAACAAGCACTTAAAGTATGACAGAAATTTCAAATCAATCGCTATTTCCTTGCTTCGAATACAAACAGTGTTAGAGAAGTAACTCAATTCCTTCCATCTCATAAAACTTATCAATTAAAAGGAATATTCAGAAGCCAATACAAGATCTACAAAGAAAGTCATCAAACTTCAGATTCTCCGAAATAAGAAAACATTTTCTCATCGAAAGTTAGAATTTCTGAAAGCTATACATACAGAAACCTAAATTGAAAAGAAAGAACTCATTTATCTATCTACATCTTCTTCTCTAATGTATAGCCGAAGCCACTACAAATGACATCTAATCAGAAAAATAAGGTTAAAATTAGCAAAAATCCTCAAATAACTGCAGATAAGAGAATCAAAGAAGAAGAAGAAGCTTAAACTCTTATTTAGTAAATAAGGATGAACATAGAGAAAAGTAAAAGATGAAGAATACATCTGAAATTGAAAGAACAATACCTTGACGGATTTAGCAACGGAGAATCTCTGCGTATGTGATAGATTTGTGAAGACCTAATGCGAGAATCAAGTCAAGAGAGCGAAAGAAAGATGAAAGGAAGTGTTTAGAAAGAGAAGGGACGGTTTTAGAAAGAGAAATACATCCAAGTTGGGCGCTGCACCAGCGTAAGGAAGATAGAGAGCGGTGCTGAAAATTCAGGAATTCTTAAGCCCTGTTTGTTTGTTTTTTGTTTTTATATATATATATAACCTTTATTTTTTTATTTTATTTTTTGAATTAAGAAAAATTAGAATGACACTCCTCAATCATTGTTTCCCGTTTCAACTCAAAAACTTTCAGATAGAATCAAACTCTATGACATTTTAGTCTCTTAAATCGATTCTTACTACTAAACTACATTAGTATTAGTATGTTAAGACGGTTAGTAATAATAATTAAATAAGATTTCTTAACGAAACTTAAACACTATCCTAACATTCATAATTTATAATAAAAAAAAATTTATAAAAATTATATTTTTAGGTCTACTTGTCCAATTGAGCCTAGTTATTGATATAGTTATTAATTAATTTAGATTTTGCATCTCTTTCACTTTAAAATTTCACAATTTATGCTTTTTTGGGTTAAAATTATAAAAAAAATAAGATTTTGTCTTAATAATTTCAAAGTTTAGTTAACTTTTTTTCCGTGATATTTATAAATAAAAAAATTAATATCATTAATTTAAATATCTAACTTCAATTTTAAGAATTTTTAAAAATGAACAATAAAATTCTTAATTTAAGGAAATTAAATAGTTAAATAAGTCATATGTATATTTTATTTATTAGTAAATATTAAGTAAATAATAAATTAAATGTGCTTGAAATCATTAAACTATTTTTTTTTATTTTAATAATAAAGAACCCAAATTATATGATTTTAAAAAAAAAATGTAATCTCAATTTATCAAATATGGGAATTGACCATTACTTTTTTATTTAGATTAATTTTATTTTTTCTATAAAAAGGATTAATTCTTTTATTAAATAAAAAAGTACAATAAATAAAATTACTTTTACTAACTCTATTTTTTAACCATATCAAAATAAACATTTTTATTCAAATTCCACTCATTGTATCAATTATCTAATCATCATTATAAGGTAGTAATGATGGGTTCTTTTCATATTAGTTAATTATTAACCGTGTTCATTATTTTATTTTAAATAACAACATATTATTAAAATAATTTTCATATTCCTTCTACTCTCTTGTTCTAAACTCAAAGATTCTTGTATTTTGTTTTTTTAGAATTTTTATAAACATTTATATTAGTTTCCTTTTAAAATATGAAAAAGTAATTGGAATGAAAAAAAAAAGTTATTAAATTTATAAGTATATATAATTAAATTATATTTTATAATTTTCATAAAATTGAGTTATAAAAAAATAAATTTAAAAATATTTCATAATTATAAACTTAAATTTTATTTAAAAATAATAATTATAATAAACGGGCATAGAAAGAAATGGAACCGTGGACGGTTTTGGTCATGCGGTGCTGATTCAGACACTACAAACTTTTGAGTGACAGGGATGGTATGTAGTAAAAGACGATTCTATCCTCATAATAATTACATAAGAAAGGGACCACAGAGAAAAGGTTGAAGGGTATTAATGTCATGTTAGATGATGACGGAAAAATGGGGCCGAAAAAATGAGTGGTCAATGTGGAGTTGTCGTGGCGCTCCCCAATCATCAATTTTAATATCTCATGTGGAAAGTGAAATAAATAAACTTTTTTTTATAATTTTATAAAAAAAAATAAGTTTTTTAAGTTTTTAATTGGTTTAATTATTAAAAATATTTTTATACGATAAGACGAGTGATTTGAGGATTAAAATGATAGTAATTAGTAATATAATAAAGATTTTTTCTTAAACAAAAAATTAAAATCAAACTAGCTCTTTGTTAGCTGGCAAACTATGCCAGTTTTTGTTGGCTCCAGTCCTCACCTCATATTTCGGCTCGGCTGGCTCGGCTGGACATTTCACACGCTTTTATATTTTAGTTTATGTTTAATATGTGGAAATGAAATTTGAATGGTTATTTATTATTTAAAGTATACGAATTTTTTATTATTTAAGATTATTTGTAAACAAATAATCATCATGTCAACAATTATTTTTAAAACTAGTTTGAATCTTTTTTTATCATCCTATCTATTATTTGTAGGTCAAAAACCTAATTAAATATTTAAATAGATAATTCTTTACATTAATCATTTCAAATTAGGGTTAACTTTGTAATACATAATCTAAGTAAATAAAATATAGGGCAAATTAAATTGGCTCTAATTATTTTTATCGCTCACTTTTAGTCCTTAAATTGTTTTTTAAACTAAATCGCCTATTCAACTTTTAGAAAAGTTACCATAGCCCTCTTGTAAATTTTTTGGTTAAATATAATGAATTAAGCTTAAAATAGTTTTTTTATATATATTATCTTTAATTATTATTTTTAATATATTTATATATATAATTATTAAATAATTATATATATATTATCATTAATTTTTATATAATAATATTATTATTAAATTCTTTCATATATATATATATAAATAAAATATATATATATATATTATTTATTTTTATCTGTATCTATATTTATATTTATATTTATAAAAAAAGTTTAAAAATAAATTATATATATTATTTTTAATCATTAATATATATATAAATTTATATAATATATTTTAAAAAATAATTTAAAGGCTAAAAAAAGTAAATATGACATTTAAACTACTCAATTACTTTTAACTCTTACATTATTTTTTTAAATATCTATTATATAAATATTATATATAAATTAATGATTAAAGAGAATATATATATATATATATATATATTATATATAAATTATTTTAAACTTTATTCTATATCTATAAAAAAATAATTTAAAATAATATAGATATATTATATTTTATTTATATATTATATAAAAGATTTAATAATTATATAAATATAAAAATTAATAATATATATATATAATATTATATATATAATCGATTTAATAATTATATATATAAAAAAAATAATGATTAAAGATAATATATAAAAAAAATATTTTAAGTTTAAACTGTTGTGTTTAATCAAAAAGTTGATAGAAGGGTTATTGGTGACCTTCTAAAAAGTTGAAGTAGTGATTTGTTTTAAAAATTAATTTGAGGGCTATAAATGAGCGATTGAAAAAAATTAAAGAGTCGCCCAAGTAAAGTAATTTGCCCTTAAATATATAATTTAAGCAAATTACTTTTCCTACCCCCTCCTATATTCCCACCCCGCTTCGTTCTTTAATTAATTCAAAAATGACTTATTTATCTTTATCACATTTATATATTTATATTTCTTATTTTATTTATTTTACTTATTTTATTTTATTTAATTATTAAGTTTTTTTTATTAAATATAATTAATTAATTTTTAATAATTTTTAACTTTATTTAATTAAAAATACAAAATATTATTATTATTTAAAATATATTAAATATTGAAATGTGTACTAATTTAATAAAGTATAAATATTTAATATTTTATTATATTAATTATATATATATATTAAAATACTTATAAAAAATATTTATTAAATAATAATTAATAATTAGTCTAATCATAATATTTTAATTAATAATATTATATATTAATAATTAGTCAAACATAATATTTTTAATTTTAATTAATAATATTATATATTAATAATTATTTTTAATTTTAATTAATAATATTATATATTAATAATTATTCAAACATAATATTAATAATTATTAATATTTTTATAAATAAAATTATCTATTAAATAATAATTAATAATTAATCTAATCATAATATTTTACTTAATAATATTATATTTAATATATTTTAAATAATTATAATATAAAAATAATAACATTTTATATTTTTAATTAAATAAATAAAGTTAAAAAAATATTAATAATTAATTAATTAATTATATTTAATAAAAAAACTTAATAATTAAATAAAATAAATAAAATAAAAATGTAAATATATAAAGGTGGTAGGGATAAATATGTCATTTTAGAGTTAATTAAAGAGTGAAGGAGGGGGTGAGAATATGGGAGGGGTGGGAAAAACACCTTTCCCATATTTTTAATTATTAAATCAACTAATGTTAGGATTGAGAAAAAACTAATGATTGTAGATGATTTTGAGAAAATAATAATTATTTTTGGTAAAAAAAAATTAAAATATATTGATATATATAAATAAAATAAAAAAATAATAATTTAAAATAAAAATATTTTAGTATTTTAATTAATAAAATATGTAATATAATTTTGTTAGAACGAATGAATTAAAAATTAATTTTATTTGAATAATTTTAAATACTTAAATAAAATAAGATCTAACCAAATAAATTTTTTAAATTAAAATTATTAATAATTATGATAAATGGGTAAGATCATCAGATTAGTAGTCATGTCAAAAGAAAGAAAAAATGATTAAAATTAAAGGGAAATGCACTCCATTAATGTTTTATTATCGAGTGCGTCGCTCCCCATTCGCTGCATCCGTCTGATTCGTTGGAATCTCGTGTATGTCCACGAGTCATATCATGATTGGTCTAGAAGAACAATTATTTTACGATTCCAGAAATCCAAACATGAGAGAGAAATAATGACGTAATTACCAATAATAATATTAATTAATACTTTCCACATGTTTGGGGTCTGTTTGTTAACGACCAATAAAGACGGCATCCAAATTTAAATATTATACTTTTTAAATCCTATTTATTATTTAATTAATCATTTTTGTTTTACGAACTTTATTTTAATTTAATTCTAATACTCTAGTATCATATTTTATTAAATTATTTATACTTATTTCTTTTATAATATGTTAAATAACAAATTAATTTAATTCAAATAAAGCCCGTGTATCATACAATTTCTTAGTTTCTATTTTTTTTATCAGTTTAATAATTTAATTAAAATTTTATGTTAGATTACACATGTAATTATATATTTAGTATGAATCATTCTCCATCCAAATTTTAATTTATTAAAATTCTGATCAAAATCATAATTTTAATTATAAATATTTAAATATATATATTGTTTTTAATTATGAATAACTAACGTGACCAAATCAATCGAGTTCAGGATAAGTCTGGACAAATTTTTGATAAGTTTCAGGGTAAATTATTTTTAAATTTAATTTTACTATTAGTAGTAAACTTAAATAAATATAAAATATACCATTATGTCATCTTATCTATATATATAATAATACTTAATTTGAATGTTCTTAGTTTGTCGGGTCAAGAACTATAGTTAATTTGAATATATATATGAGAGTAAATGAATAATTGAGTTCGTGAGTTGACTCAATCATAAACTTGAAACAAAACAAGTACAACTATTTAACCAACTAAGCTTATAAAATTTTATATTTTAAATTTAACGCCAAATTTGATTAATGTGCGACATTCATAATAATATAAGTTCAATTTTGTAAATAACTAATCTATTATTACATTTATATATAATAATATCACTAGTAAAAAAACCATTAATAGTAACCAAAAATAGTAACCGTTTGTTCAGCGGTTGATATTAAAGAGGTAATATCAACCGTTTTAAAAATCGTTGATATAAAGTGGGTCAATATCAACCGCTCTTAAAACGGTTAATATTAACTCATCTATATTAACGGAATTTTAAAACGGTTGATATTGACTCCACTCTATATCAACAGTTTTAAAAACCCTTAATATAAAGGGGTCAATATCAACCACTTTTAAAACGGTTGATATTAACTAATCTATATTAACGGAATTTTAAAACCGTTGATATTGACCCACTCTAACGGAATTTTAAAACGGTTGATATTGACCCACTCTATATCGACAATTTAAAAAAAAATTAATATTAACCACAACTATATCAACCACTTTAAAAACCTTTAAAAACGGTTGATATTGACCAAATCTATATCAACCATTTTAAAAATGGTTGATATAAACGTGGCAATATGTATTATAAGACTTATTCTAAAATGTATTATTTTAAAAAAAATTTATTTTGCATATTTTATTATTGAAACTTTTGTATAAATTTTATTATATTATATTTTATTATTGCAAGCAAAATGTTTGAATAAATTTTATTCTTTTAGTAAAAAAGAAATTATTCAATATTTTTATTAAAAGTTGTTATGAGAATTTATTTGTAATTTTTTAGTTATTTTTATTTATTTTATATGAGGAATAAAAGTGAGATAAAATAATAAAAAAAATAAACACGAAGGAATATTTTTTTGGGGGAAAATAAAAATAAAAATATTAATAAATTTAGTGTTTATGAAAAATATAAAATATTAATAAATTTTAATATTTAATAAGAATAAAAAATACTATTAAAAATATTAAAAAGAAGAAATTAAAATTTAAGATTTAAAGAAAAAAATTAATGAGTGGAGAGATTAGAGAAACTTGGAAAGATATATAATCATATATTTTTATTAAATTTAAAATATAATTAATAATTATTTATATAAATATACATGAATTTATTAATAATTAATTATATGAATTATATATATATAATATAAATATTATATAATAATAATAAGTAAAAAAACTAAAATTTTATGATAATAAATTTTAAATTTAAAAACATAATATAATTTTATATTTTATGTAATAAAATAAATATATATATATATATATATAATTAAATTTTAAATATTCATATTTATTTAATAAAATATACATATAAAATATTTTAAATTTAAAAAATTTATATAAATTAATTTGATTTGTTATTTAATAGAGTAAATATATAGAATATTACCATTTTAAAAATAGTTGATATTAAATATTTTTTAATATTTTTAATTTAATAATTTATATTTATATATAATATTTAATAGTTAATATATATATAATATTTAAGTAATTAAATTTGTTAAAATATAATATATATATATAATTAAAATAAATAAATAAAATATCATTAAAATTAAAATCGAGGGTAATTATATAAATTAATTAATTAATTAATTCTCAATCATCTGATAATTTCTCATCAACCTTGATAACTTCTTCTCTCCTCAATCACCTCTTTTCCCACAACCTTTATTTTTATAACCTCGATTACTTATTCTATCCTCAATCTCTCTCTCATCCCTTAACTTATGCTCTCAAATCCTAGCGACAACTCTCTTCCTTCAAATCAATGCTCTTAATTCTTTTCTCATTTACCTTATAGGTAAAATTATCATTGTATAATCAAGTTTTTTAGGTACACTAAGAAAATATTAAATAGATTAAACAGATTTCTCCAACAATGTTTATATTATTAACTTTAGTTTTTAATTATTTATGTTGTAAATGTCTTTATGTGTAGGTGTACTAAATTTGGACGGAATTAATTATGAAGAAGAGGAGGTAGTTAATTATGAAGAAGAAGAGGTTTATGCTGAAGGAAGAAGAAATAGATGATGATAGAAGATGAAGATCGAATTATTATTTTTTATTTTTTGTATTATGATTTTTTTATTTAAATGTAGTATTTGTATGTATTGGAATTAAATTGTTTTAATGTTAATTTTGGAATTATATTTAAAAATTATATTGTCATTTGAAATTTTGTATAAAATAATTAAATTTATTTTAAAGTGATTTTTAATTAAATAATTGAAATAATTTTTTTTTTTATAAATTCAGAATAAAAAATGTCAAACAACTATTATAATTAAGAAATTACAACCATTTTTATAGTTCTTAATAACAACCGCCTACAAAATGGTTGTTATTGATTAATAAAAACAGGCTTTATGTGCTTTATGTCCGTTAATATTGAGTAATGATAACATTTTATAAAACTGTTGATATTGCTTAATAACAATTGCATGTAAAACGGTAGATATTTCTTAATAACAACTGCTCACAAAACGGTTGTTATTGAGTAATAACAACAAAACAGTTGTTATTGAGTAATAACAACCGCCCCAAAATGGTTGATATTTCATGTTTGAGCAATGCCTACGGATGCTCTGGTAACGGATGTCAACCGCTTTTTGAGCTGTTGTTATTACTCAATACTAACAATTTTTTGTTCAATAACAACAGTAAAAACCATTGATATTGATCTTTTTTTTACTAGTATGCTTAATTTGAATTTGTTTGGTTTGCCAGGTCGAAAAATATGGTTAATTTGTATACTTATGTGAGAGTAAATTGATAATTGAGTCGAATCATGGATTGATCTGCTCATAAATTTGCAACGGTTAAAAATAAAATTAAAAATGTTATATATATGTTTTGAAATTATAACTTAACAAAAAAAAATACAACATTTTAACTAAGTGTGATTGGGTGTGGTTTTCCAAAGGATAATAGGTCGGTAAAATTAAATGAGAGTGGTTAAAAAATATGAATCAAATATTTGTTTGACCAAAGTGTGAGCTAATGAGGTTAAATGTCGATTGAGATTTGTGGTTTATTTTCCTAAAGATAAGAGACGTGTGAAAGTATGATTGAGATGTGATTTGCTAAGAGATAAGAGGTGGGTAACAAATGATTATTAGGTCACAATATTAGAGGTCGATTGAGATTAGTGGTTAATTTGCTAAAAATAAGAGACGTGTAAAATTGTGATTAAGATTGCTGGTGGATTTTCTAAGGAATTAACAAGCTTTTAAAATGTGATTGAGATTGGTGATTGGTTTACCGAGGAATAAGAGGTGTGTGAAAATATGATAAAGGGGAATATGAATAAATGTGATTCACAAGATGTCGACTAATTAAGTAATTGTTAATAAATATTAAATACAAAATATATATAGATACACAAAATTATAAAAAAAAATCAACAATCTCAAGTGGTCTAACGACTAAGGTGTTCATATTTCATGTTTAAGACAAGTGTTTAAATCCCCAAAATTGTAAATTTAAAAGTGAGTATTATATATATTTGAGAGATCGATGTTAAATAATGCATTCTTGAGTCTAATATATGGTGGCACAACTTTTAAACAAATGATAAGAGGCATGTGAAAGTGTGAGGTCAAATTTAATGGTTAGTTTTACAATCATTTGAAAGTGTGAGGTCATGAGATGGAGGTCAAGTGGTGAGTAGTTTGTCAGCCAAGAGGATAAAGAGACATATGAAAAAGTGTAAGTCATAAGATGATGGTCAATTGGGAGTTAGTGATTGGTTTAACCGAGGTGTGTGATCAATTGGTTGATGATTTGTTGAAGTGGGGGTAAAAGATGTTGTATATGATTGGTGAGTTATTTACTAAGGCGGTAAAGAGGCATATGAGGGAATAAAGAGACATATGAAAAAATGTGAGTAAAAAGATGAGGGTCAATTGAGAGATTAATGGTTGGTTTGACGAGAGGATAAAAGGTGTGTGATCGATTGGATTTGGTTGTTGATTTGTTGAAGTGGGGGGTAAAAAAGGTCGACTATGATTGGTGGATGGTTTGCCGAGGGAATAAAGAGGCAAATGAAAAAGTGTGAGACACAAGAGGTCGACTAAAATTTGGTGGGTGGTTTACCGAGTGGATAAAGATGCATATGAAAAATTGAGTCACAAGAGATCAGTTAAGATTGGTGGGTGGTTTGTCGAGGAGATAAGAGATGTATGAAAGTATGTAAGGTCACGAGATGAAATGTCGATTGGGATTTGGTGGTTGATTTGTCGAAGTGAGGGTAAATATAAGAGGTCTACTTAGCAAATTAGATATTAATGGTTAAAAATATATGAATGAGATGTTAATTGACCTAAGTGGTCGATTGAGGGATTGATTGTTGATTTGTTGAAGTAGGGGTAAAATAAGTCGTGATAAGAGTAAATATGATTAGATGCGAGGTGGGGATTTATGGTTAATTTGTCGGGATAAAAAGCCAATAATAAAAGGAGATATCGACAGTTAAAAATATATAAATGATATATTTGATTAACCGAAGTATAAACGTGTGTGTGAGGTCATGAGATTAGAGGTCAAAATTAGGATTGATGAGTGGTTTGCCGAGGGGATAAAAAGACATATAAAAAATTGTGAATCATAAGGTGAAAGTTCGATTGTGGAGATTGATGTTTGGTTTGACGAGAGATAAGAGGTGTGTGAAAGTGTGTATAATGTAATGAGATTAGATGAGATGTCGATTGAGATTTGGTGGTTGGTTTACTAGAAGTGGGATTAATTTAAGAGGTTGGTAACAAATGAGATATTAATGGTTAAAAATATGGAAGTGAGATGTTAATTGACCGAAATATAAAAGTGTGTGAGGTCACGAGATTAGGGGTCAGTTGATTAGTGAGTTATTTGTCGAGGGGACAAATAGACATATAAAAAATGTGAGTCATAAGATGAGAGGTCGATTGAGGGATTGATGTTGGTTTGACAAGGATAAGAGGTGTGTGAGATCACGAGATGAGATATCGATTAAGATTTGGTGGTTGGTTTATCGAAGCGGGGGTAATAAAAGAGATCACAATAATATAAAAGATGATGGTAATAAATGAGATATTATTGATTAAAATATATGAATGAGATGTTGATTAATCAAATTGTAAAAGTGTGTTAGGTCAAGAGATTAAATGTTTGATTGGGATTTATGGGTAATTTTCCGAGTGGATATAGAGGAATATGAAAATGTGTGAGTCACGAGATAAGAGGTCTCAATTGGTGGTAATAGAGGTCGCGGTAAGGGTAAAAATCATGAGATGAGAGATGAAATTTGTAGAGATAAGAGGCAGATCATAAAAGAGATATCGATGGTTAAAAATAATATGAATGAAATTTTGATTGACCGAAATGTGAAAATGTGTGAGCTCACGATACTAAAAGTCGATTAAGATTGGTGGTTACTTTGTCAAGTGTGATGAGAGACATCTAAAAAAATGTAACTAACAAGATAAACGTTGGTTGATTTGACGAGAGATAATAGGTGTGTAAAAGTATATGATGTCACGATATGAGATATGGATTGTGTGATTGGTGATTGCTGGTTGGTTTGTCGAAGTGATAGTAATAAAAAACACATTAATAGATAAGAGGTTGGTAATAGTGTACAACACGTATAACATTATTTTGGATAAGAAAAAAATGTATGATACAATTTTAAGTAAATATTTAATCGATCTATAGTAACTAATAAAATAAATTGTGTAATTGACTTAATTCTTATTAAAAAAACTGTTTTTTTTTCAAATGTTTTTCGAACTTATAAAATTAATTTTTTTAACTTAGATATTTACTGAATTTTAAAATATATATTAACATTAAATTTTGGATTAAATTTAATTTTTACAAACTAAAATTAATTTTAAATTAATTAAATTTGAATAATATTATTTTTATTTAAAATATTTATATATAAATAATACTTTATTTATATTCTTAAATGTATAAAGGTACAGAATTCATGCTAATCTATATATATATATAATGATGCTTAATTTTTAAAATGTCCGGAGAGCTGTGGTTAATTTGGATATATGTGAGAGTAAATGGATACTTGGGTCAGATTGTGGGTTGACCCGTCCATAAACTTAAAACGGTTAAAAATAAAATTAAAAATGCTATAGGTATGGTTCGAACTTGCAACCTAACAAAACAAATACAACCATTTAACCAACTAGGCTAATAACACATTATATTTTAAATTCAACCCAAAATTTGATAAACGCGTGACATTTTAACAATATAAGTTCAACTTTTTAACTAAATATTCTATATATATATAATGATGCTTAATTTTTAAAGTGTCCTGATTGCCAGGTCGAGAGCTGTGATTAATTTGGATATTTGTGAGAGTAAATGGATACTTGAGTCGGATTGTGGGTTGACCCGTCCATAAACTTAAAACGGTTAAAAATAAAATTAAAAATGCTATAGGTATGGTTCGAACTTGCAATCTAACAAAATAAGTACAACTCTTTAACCAACTAGGCTAATAACACTTTATATTTTAAATTCAACCCAAAATTTGATAAACGCGTGACATTTTAACAATATAAGTTCAACTTTTTAACTAACTAATCTATATATATATATATAATGATGCTTAATTTTTAAAGTGTCCGGATTGCCGGGTCGAGAGCTATGGTTAATTTGGATATATGTGAGAGTAAATGGATATTTGGGTCGGATTATGGGTTGACCCGCCCATAAACTTAAAACGGTTAAAAATAAAATTAAAAATTCTATAGATATGGTTCGAGCTTGCAACCTAACAAAACATGTACAACATTTTAACCAATTAGGCTAATAACACTCTATATTTTAAATTCAACCCAAAATTTGATAAACGCTTGACATTTTAACAATATAAGTTCAACTTTTTAACTAACTAATATATATATATATATAATGATGCTTAATTTTTAAAGTGTCCGGATTGCCGGGTCGAGAGCTGTGGTTAATTTGGATATATGTGAGAGTAAATGGATACTTGGGTCGGATTGTGGGTTGACCCGCCCATAAATTTAAAACGGTTAAAAATAAAATTAAAAATGATATAGGTATGGTTTTAACTTGCAACCTATCAAAACAAATACAACCCTTTAACCAACTAGGCTAATAACACTTTATATTTTAAATTCAACCAAAAATTTGATAAACTCTTGACATTTTAAAAATATAAGTTCAACTTTTTAAGTAACTAATCTATACATATATATAATGATGCTTAGTTTTAAAGTGTCCGGATTGCCGGGTCGAGAGCTGTGGTTAATTTGGATATATGTGAGAGTAAATAGATACTTGGGTCGGATTGTGGGTTGACCCGCCCATAAACTTAAAACGGTTAAAAATAAAATTAAAAATACTATAGATTTGGTTCGAACTTGCAACCTAACAAAACAAGTACAACCCTTTAACCAATTAGACTAATAACACTCTATATTTTAAATTCAACCCAAATTTTGATAAACGCGTGACATTTTAACAATATAAGTTCAACTTTTTAATTAACTAATCTATATATATATAATAATGCTTAATTTTTAAAGTGTCCGGATTGCCGGGTCGAGAGCCGTGGTTAATTTGGATATATGTGAGAGTAAATGGATACTTTGGTCGGATTGTGGGTTGACCCGCCCATAAATTTAAAACGGTTAAAAATAAAATTAAAAATGCTATAGATATGGTTCGAACTTGCAACCTATCAGAACAAGTACAACCCTTTAACCAACTAGGCTAATAACAATTTATATTTTAAATTCAACCCAAAATTTGATAAACTCTTGACATTTTAACAATATAAGTTCAATTTTTTAACTAACTAATCTATGTATATAATGATGCTTAGTTTTTAAGTGTCCGGATTGCCGGGTCGAGAGCTGTGGTTAATTTGGATATTTGTGAGAGTAAATGGATATTTGGGTCGGATTGTGGGTTGACCCGTCCAAAAACTTAAAACGGTTAAAAATAAAATTAAAAATGCTATAGATATGGTTCAAACTTGCAACCTAACAAAACAAGTACAACCCTTTAATCAACTAGACTAATAACACTTTATATTTTAAGTTAAACCCAAAATTTGATAAACGCGTGACATTTTAACAATATAAGTTCAACTTTTTAACTAACTAATCTATATATATATAATGATGCTTAATTTTTAAAGTATCCAGATTGTCGGGTCGAGAGCTGTGGTTAATTTGGATATATGTGAGAGTAAATGGATACTTGGGTCGGATTGTGGGTTGACCCACCCATAAACTTAAAACGGTTAAAAATAAAATTAAAAATGTTATAGGCATGGTTCGAACTTGCAACCTAACAAAGCAAATACAACCTTTTAACTAACTAGGCTAATAACACTTTATATTTTAAATTCAACCCAAAATTTGATAAACGCGTGACATTTTAACAATATACGTTCAACTTTTTAACTAACAAAATAATATATATATATATATATATAATGATGCTTAATTTTTAAAGTGTTCAGATTGCCGGGTCGAGAGATATGATTAATTTGGATATATATGTGAGAGTAAATAGATACTTAGGTCGGATTGTGAGTTCACCCGTCCATAAAAATCTTACCGTAATATTTTTTCCACAATTTTTTATATTATTACTCGTGCAAATGCACAGGATACATGCTAGTTTAATTTAATAGCGACATAATTAAATAGAAAATATAT
The DNA here is from genome assembly GCF_907164915.1 of Impatiens glandulifera. Classification (NCBI taxonomy): domain Eukaryota; kingdom Viridiplantae; phylum Streptophyta; class Magnoliopsida; order Ericales; family Balsaminaceae; genus Impatiens; species Impatiens glandulifera. Next base: position 78,994,904 of record NC_061862.1, on the reverse strand, counting down.
AGGTCTTTTAATAATAATAATAATAATAATAATAATAATAATAATAATAATAATAATGTAAAACTGACGTAAATGGATGCTAGTGTGAGGTCAAAAGAAACTGACAGTTGGATCGACTTAATTGAACACGTGTCGGGTCCCAATTGAGTCTCATAATTTTTTTTTTGTCTTTTAAATGGGACCCTACTCCGCTCGATTCCAAATGAGTTTGTGGCCTTCCTTTTAAGGTTTGTTTGATTTTTTTTAATCACAAATCTGAGTAATAAATGGGTTTTCAATTTTCGTTATTATTAGTCTAATTGTTAATTTAGATTCTAACTTATATAGTTTTTAGCAAATTTAATTCTATATATCACAATTTTAATCGTATTTTTTCCCCCATAATCATATAAAGAGGCAAATATATGCAGGGTTGTGTTCATGTGGCTGAAGTCCACATAGAAAAAATAGAATATTTTTTTTATAAAATACTTTAAATTTTCAATTTAATTTATTATTTTTTTTATCTAATTTAAAAAAAAATAACAAAACTACTTTTATCCCCTCGTTTTATCCATAAATTTATCGTTATTTTTTTAAGTCCACCACACAATTTTTTCAAATTCATCCCAACTAGAGTATTCTATCTAATATTTTTTTTAATCTTAAATAATTCAGTCACATTTGTTATATATATATATATATGAAATTATATATGATTCCAAATAGGCTCATTTTATGCAAAATCAAGTTAAATTTTAACCTAATAGAGGATTGGGATGTTATAAGAGAGTTTTTTTTAAAGTACTATCATATTAATTATTTACTTGTTATTAAGGGGCTATATTATTTAAATTTATTTCTATTCAAACTAATACACAAGAATATGCCTAACAAGCTTGTTTTTCTTTATTATGTTTGATCGGTAGTTTAAATATTATATACACGTTTAGGATTTTTCATCATAATGGAGTTCATTAGACTATAATATTTATCGTTTTCTCTTACTCATTATTTTCCGATTGTTTGCGCTTATTGCTCATTGTATTGAAATAGTCGCATTCCAAACATTTTACAAGCTTAAACAATTGATAAGTTAGTTTTTAAATATATATATATATATATTTTATAGAATTTGGTCCTTAACCTTTGGAATGATACAAAAGGCCATAATGGTTGTCAAAATTAAAAACAGGCATAATTCATAGTATAGAGAACGAGGGATACCAACTGTGACATCATGATCATGCTAATTAATTACAATTTGATTATTAGTTTTTAATTGTTTTGTGACCCTATATACGGTTATGAACAATTGTCAGCCTAATAAAAAATTATATATATTTATTTGATAAGAAGGAAGTTAGCACTATGGAGAGATTTTAAATCTATATGAACTTTCAAATTAATCCAATTCCAACAATTCGAAATGAAAACATTTTGTATAACTGAATATAAGATTTTGATATAAAAAAATCAATATATTAGGGTTGGATACATGACATTTAATTAAATAATCGAACCTAATTTCCACTCAAATTAAATTAACGATTTATTTTACATAGTTGAATATGAATTATTTGATATATATGGTTGTATATTCAAATAGTATAATCCTCTAGTTTAGTCTCCTCTATCATGACTAATAACATTATTTTTATTAAACTATTAAATAATAATTTTCAATATTATATGCAATAGTACTAATTGTATGCCTATAATATAAAAATATTTATTTTAAATAAATATTAAATCAAATAATTCCAATTTATAAGTTTGTAAACATGATGACGTTTTCTATTGGTGGATCCCAACTTGGAGAATATGCAAACAAAAAAAATAAAAATTAATGGGTCTAGGCGATGGAATATTCAAGATGATGCATACGTAAGAAACTAATTATTTATTCATTTCAAATATAATAATAATAATAATAAATCTAAGGGTATATATATATATATATTTTTTTTTTTGTATAATGTAACTGGAAATGGGAGTTTCAATTTTAATTTATTTAAAATTAAGATTGAAATTAAAATTAAAATTATTATTTTAATATTTACAATACGGTTAACTTGTTATATATATATATATATATTTTTTAAAAAAACGACATAGCGTTAATTAAAAAAAAGTCAAAAAAGATAAAAGAGTTACATGAGTTCAAGGAAAAATATAAATAAACAACTGAATGAATGACAACAATGAGGAAACAAAATAAAAAAAATAAATGACAAATACAAACGACAAATGACAATTAAAGCACCATGAAATCAGTAGTGAGGGTGACTTTCTTGTAAGCGATGTTCCAATTTTGACAGATTAATCAATTCTTCTCGCATGTGGAAATACGCCTTCACGTTCAGATGAGGGAGTTGTCGTCGGTGATAATATCGTTCCAAACCATATCAACATCGTTGCAGATTCTTGAAAGACTCTAGCGTTCCTCTCTATCCATATGTGATAAATAAGGTTGGCGAAGAAACACTTGAAATTATTCCACCGATATATTTTTTAATTTAGAAAGTTAAAATTTTGAACCGATATATATTTTATTTTAAATTTAGTAAGTTAATATTTTTATTTTTATTTAAAAAAGTTAAATGTCGAATTAATATTTTATTTTTTTTAATTTAAGAAGTTAATATTCAAACCAATATTTTTTTTTTTAATTTAGTAAATTAACATGTCGAACCGATATTTTTTTCTTCATGAGAATCGACCACTAAATAAAAATTCTTGATACTTGAGCTATCGAGTATGTTGTATCAAACAAATATCTTAATAATATAGATAATATATATTCAATATTTTTTGAATTTTTTTCAAACATAAAAATTAGAATTGAATTATAATTATATAATTTTTCAAACATAAGAATTAAATTGTAATTCAATACAAAAATTCTTAGAATTTGAATTTCAATACCAAATCTTATATATTACAATTTCACATATTCAAACATACCCTAATTTAATTTATAAATGAGTATTTTAATAATAACTTTTTATCTCAATTACAATTCATATATATGAAATTACTGTGTTTGATCTAATTTGTAAGATTCTTAAGTTAATTTGTATATGTTGGTATTGTGATATTTATTTTTCAATTAAATTGTGAGTTTGTATGATGAAACTAGGGTTTCATAAATTATTGAGAAAAAAAGGCTAAGGTCAAACTAAAAATAAAAAAGCATAGTATAACAATGTATTCTTGTGAATTTGTTTATTTTATTGTAGATGTATTCAAGGAATTAGTCACTTTGCCCTTTGGAATCCTCGTATAGTCTAACCAGGGTCCTACATTTCCACTATACTTATAAAATTATTTTACTTATGAACTTTTTAATTAATTTAATATTAGAAATTTTATTAATCAAGTTTACATGATGACGTCTTTTAATAATTAAAAAACAAGAAAGAAAAATACAAAAACTTCATAATCATGTGAACTATGAACCTCAAAAAAATGAAAAAAACAAATTTCAGCAATAAGAAGGTTAACAGGAATATTAATTGATTTTACCTCTTAAACCATGTTGTGGTTTTATTTTTTATTTTTAATCTTTGTTTATAAACTTGAAGATCATTTTCTTTTTCTATAGATTTATTTGTTGAACTTGTGATAATTCATACCACAACTTGGTTTGTATTTGTGGAGTTTTTTAATCCAGTTCTTATGATCTTAACGAGGTCGGAGATAAATGAAAAACGTCTTACTTAAAAAAAAAACAAATTTACAATAAATTTTGAATATATGATATATCTAAATTTGGAGGGTTAAAACCTTGTAGCTTGCTTGTAGGACATTCATTGAGTTTTTGGAGTTTCAAATTGATTTTATCGCATCCAATAACCTCGATGTGGAGTTTATAGGTTTATCTAGGACATATGTTATTTGATTTGATGTTATTATTTGTTTCTTTTGATTAATTTATGATATTTGCTCAACTTGTACTTAAATATTTGTATGTAGATTTGGACATGTCATTTGATTGTATGTTTGTATATGTATTTTTAACTAGTTTATTATATTTTCCTCCACATTTACTATAATTTTGATCTAGAGTTTTAAAGTTGATTTGAGACATGTTATTTGATTGAATGTTGTTATTTGAATTTTTAAGTAATTTATGATATTTTACATTTTGAAGTTAGTTTGAGACATATGTCAATAATACGTTCTTGTTTGTTTATTAAATTAACTTACGATATATTTTGTATTATTTTAACAGGTTAGATGTTTAACAATTATTCTAATGAAAACAATTATTCATTCAAAAATTCTTAATTATACCATTATAAAAAAAATCACTTTGATCAATGGATATTAATTTATCATACAATTCTCTTACATTGAAAACTAAATAAAAATAAATTTATAAGCATTTGGCACAATATAAGTTGCTTAAAAATTTAGTTATATTTTTATATATACAATTATGGATCATTTATAATAAATTAATTCTTAATATAAACTAATTGTTCTAAATAACTCTTTACATATTGTTTTCAAAAGGGTACAAACATTCCAACTCTTTACATATTAAAGAAAAATAATTATGGGTTTACCATTATAATATTTGAACTTCTCATTAAAAATAATAGCATACTAATAACAATAAAAAAAGAATTATTGTTGTCCCTTGGACTAAGGTTGATGAGATTCATAATTTAAATAATCCTTGGTTTATCATTATTGATGGATGATAAGGTTCTCCACATATATATTTTTATTTTATATATATATATATGATAGATAGTCATAGGTCTAGGAGGTGACATCAATCCATCTATTTCTTTACCTTTTCCATTTATTTGACTCATTTTTAATTATTTATTTCCTTATAACATAAAAACCTACATTATATCAAATGGGTTAATTTTATATCTTTTAATGGACTAAGATTTGGATTCATTTAATTATGTAATAGATTATATGTAGATTTGATTACACCAATGTTTATTTCTCCTCCAACATAAATTTGCAAATCATTGGTACTCATATTTATTGCAATATACAACTTAATTTTTAAATTTTTTAAATTCATTGACTTTTAATCAAATTGAAAGAGATGGGAGCATCATTGAATTATTTTATAGCATGCTCTAAGTTAGTGAAATAATACAATAGGATGGAGGAGTAATTGAATGATGCTATATTATTATTAATATATTAGTGAATAATTCCAAGAAAATTTTCTCTATAACAAATGAACAAGGGCAATAATTACTAGGTATGATTGTTAACTTGTCAATATCTCATTTCTTTAAAATATTATTAATGAGTTTATTTAAGTTTATTAGAAGTAAGTTGAGCATTAAAATGATTCATTTGAAATCCAATTCGAAATAATAATTCCAATTGGCTATTTTAGATTGAATTGAGTTTGGATGGATTGAATTCAAATTTGATTAATTACGGATTTAATTAGGATTATCTTAATATTTATATTTTCTATATTTTTTTACTTATTTCATTGCAATATATTATTTTCTTTTTCGCAATATTTAAACAATCAATTTTTTCAATATACTATTTATTTTACTTTTTTTCGCATTATTTAGGATTTTTTTTCGATACCTATAAAATTATTTTTTTATAAGTGATTTATATATATATATATATATATATATATAACATTAATTAACAAAATCAAAATAAAGTAAATTAAATAAACTTTTACACAATTAAATAAAAAAATTATATTGTATTATCCAAAATCATATTTAATTCAATCCGTATTAATCAATATTATTGATTGAATTACGAATTCAATTAATATAATTTGGACTTGATAAAACAAATTAAAATTTAACTATTTTGCTCATTCCTGGTCACAAAAAATAAATAATCTAGTTCGATTAATTCATGTTTATTATCCATCTACAATAAAAAAAAAAAAATTGTATTTTTTAGATGAAGTCATAATGTTGTTTAAAGTTAGGCCCAATTACAAGTTCAGTTGAATTGTATTATTTGAAATTTGAATTTTAATGATTTAAATTAATATTTTTTTTAAAAAAAAAAATGAACTGATCACAAAGCAAGTAGGGAGTAAGAATTAATTCATATTTTTCAGACAAAAATATATATTCAATAATTACGTGACAAAGAATATATGTATTGGAATAAGTTGACAAACGGTCAGTTAGAAAAAAGGAAAAAAAAGTAAAAAGTAGTTAAAAATTGTTAAAGTCATAGACTTAAATAACAAGATTTAAAATATGAGCCTCATGTTCTAAAATAGCTTTAACTAATTAAATTGGAATCGAAATGCAATTACTATTTTTTTTTTCCTTTTCCATTTTAATTTAAAGCTCAATGAGAAGATACAACTTCAAAACTTTAAGCCCTAACTTATCCTTTTGTATGAGCCCATCAAAACAAGTCCAAATTGTAAGACAAAAACATAAACCAAGTACAAATAAGAAAAAAAGATTATGTTCTTAAATAAACCAGTTGTCTGATTACAAGTGAAAACTTGGTTACATTATTAATTTTTTTTTTTATGTAATTCCAAGTTCTCAATTCTTCAATTTCCCCCCCCACATTTTTTCATAAAACCCACAATAAAGAAAAGTAAACAAAAGCCCTTGGAATTCATGAGTATTTGAAATCAAATCCTTATATTTAAGGAATGTTTCAAATCACCCACATGAAGCAAATGTTGTCCCAATGCTATTTTCCTATTCCCAACCTCATCCACCACACTCAAGTCCTTACAAACATCCACCTTAAAACTCACACTACCTTCCTCTTTTGGCCTCAACATCTTCACCTTCTCAAACCCTAACAAATGCTTCCTCGGGGCATTGTGCACCGAAGGCGGGCTCGTGAACAAGAACAAAGTCTGCCCTCCGCTCATCCCTCCCACGTTCTTCACACGCATTCGGATGCTAAACGACACGTTTTGGCATGTAGGCTCGTCTAGAATGTCGATTGATCTACACTTTGAAGACCTACACGTGTGATCCAATCCTAATGGAATGGATATCAACTTTGGTGCTTGTGCTATGTGGTGATTGAATGAAGTGTAACTTAGCCCATCTCCAAATGTGTACACGGTCTCTCCGGTGTAGAATCTATAAGTCCTCCCGGGATAGCCTGTTGTTGGATCCGGTCGCATGTTCATGTTTGTCATAGGTACTTTGTCTACGTAGGATTGAGGATACCAACTCATGGGTAATCTTCCACCTACAAAACACAAAACATCAAATATGTTTTTTTTTTTATCACCTTTCAATTTTGTTTCACAAACACATACTAGGGTTATAGTAACCGAAGATAACATCAGCAATGGCAGCTCCACCAGCTTGGCCCGGGTAACCGACCCAAAGAATGCTAGCGATGTTGTCACTTTCCTTTGCGAACGTAACATCCATGCCTCCACCCGACATAATGACAAGAATAACGGGTCCCTTAGCGACACTTGCAACTTGTGTGATCAATAGTTGTTGTTGCCCCGGAAGTGTAAGATCTAATCGGTCTCGACTCTCTGCCTCGATGCTCTGGTCAGCGCCCATAACCAAGACTACAGCATCGGCCGAGGCTGCAATTTTCTTGGCATCATCCAATTGGGCGGTGCCACATGCAGTATTGGCACAACCGAGTGCGTAAGTTGTAGCAACCAAGCTTGTTAGACCTTGCAAAGGGGTTGTGTATTTGCATGGCTTTCCTACAAACCGCATAAATTATACTTTTAGTATTCTGTTTCAAATAGTGGAGACTCATAGAACTTATGTCAACATGATCATGAGTTCGAGTCCTCACATCGGGACCATTTATAAAAAAAATATTCATTTTCAAATAATATCCATACGAGTTGAGGAAACAAACTTTCTTACCTTCGTAGTTGCCTAGCATTGTGTGAGTGACATTAGCGTTGGGGCCAATGACGGCTAAAGACTTGATTAAAGTGGTAGAAAAAGGAAGGCCTTTGGGAGTGTTCTTGAGGAGAACAATGCCTTGCCTAGCCGCCTCTCGAGCCAATTCTTGATTCTCTTGCGTGCATACATCTTTAGGACCGAGCTTTCCATATAGTTGCTTTCTCGGATCTCCTTCAAAGAAACCAAGCCTCATCAACGTACCAAAGTTATTGCTAATGGCCTTATCAACCACCGATTCGTTAACCAGCCCTGCTTTAACCGCCCCCTCCGTGTACTTCCCCAAGTAATCTCCGCAGTTCAAGTCCAAACCTAACAAAAACATAAAAGAAAATTGTGGGTTATAAGTTATATAACCATATATACCAAGATCAAAACTCAAAAGGTTGTTGTCTTATTCTTGATCACTAACCTGCCAAAAGGGCCACTGCTGCAGCCTCTTCGGGTGTCTTCGTATACTTCTGGTCGTTATAGAACACCTCTATCGAATCGCAATCGGAAACAATGTACCCATTAAGTTTCCATTGACCTCGGATGACCCCTGCTAGTAAGTCAGGGTCAGCACAAGTTGGCTTGCCATTCACTTTGTTGTATGAACACATGACACTAGCCACATTCCCATCAAGAACACAACTTTTGAATGGTGGCTGAAATGTATCATCCAAATCTTGTTGGTTCACCTATAATAAAATAGTTAAGACACAAATTGTCATATAAAAGACATTCTTATAGCTTATTTGAGTAAATGATTAATATGTCACAATTTAACATTATATTGATATAAAAGTTATTTTAATATTTTGAATAATGATTTGAATGTAGTTTTGAAAATTTACCACGGCATTGAAATGGTAACGATCGGTGCCTTTCCAATTATCGACATCGTAGGCGGTGTAATGTTTGCAACAAGCGGCGACTTTGAGCTTGTTTATGTCACCATCTTCGGATTGTTGCAAACCCTTGACATAGTTGGATGCATATTTGCTAGAGAGTAAAGGGTCTTCACCAGGAGTTTCTTGACCTCTTCCCCACCTTGGATCCCTAAAAATATTCACATTTGGAGACCAATAGGTTAATCCAGCTGATCCTACATTGTACATTGCCCTAGCTTCGGTTGATGCCACCTGTAAAAAATTGATTTATCAAAGGGAATATTAATATGATCATGATTTGGAAATTGGAAATTGGAAGGATGCCCACTTGTGACTCAAAAAGTGATTTTTGTAAAGAAAAGTAAAAGCTCAGTTCTTTGACTCCTTTTCTATCAACCAAATATTGTAAGTTTACAATCAAACTAATAAAAAAATAAAACTCATCCATCCAATTTTACCAGGGCATAATTTCAAATGCCCATTTAAAAATACTTTATTAACATTTGGAATTTGTTTGATATGAATTATTTGATGGGTTTTAATGATTTTTTACAATATTGTTTTAGAAAAAATAAGTTATTTGAGTTTTTAGTGGTCTAAATTACTATAATGTCTTTTATCTTTAAAATTTAAATTTTATAAAATAAAATAAAAATATTTTAATTAATAAATTAAGTAATTTAATGTTTAAAAAATTATATAACGAAATTGTTGAGTTTTAGATAATTTAAAAAAAAAAAAACTAACATCAAACAACCTCTTAGAGTTGAATTTAGATTTAACCAAAAAAATAATGATAAATTTTATTACAACACTTTTTTTTATTAAATATTTCATCTTAATATTGATTTAAATTATATAATATTATAAAACATAACTTAAGAAAAAAAATTTACACACATTCTGATTGAGTTTACAAAAGTATTAATAAATGAGTTGTGTGTTATTTTTAAAGTATTATGTGATAAAAATTAGTTTATTCAGAGATTAAATGAAGAAAAACATTACAAGATAAAGAAATAATTTGAAGATCTAGATTCTTTTGGTCATAAATAAAAAAACAATATACCCATTGTCTTATTATAAAAGACAAATAAGGATAAATAAAAACTATATTAATTAATAATATTATTATTTTTGGTATCTATAACCTATAATAAATAATAATTATTAACAAATATATATCTATCTATATATATATATACCTTAAATGTCTATCATTTTCCCTTTAGTTCTACGGCATCTCATAATGCGTGACAGAAGAGTTAGATGGAGCATATAATTACAAACATGTCTATTCACAAACCAATTATTAAAAGTGTTGCCAAAAAAAAAAAAAAAATTAAAGGCAATTTTATATTATTATTTTTAATAATAAAAATTCATACTAAATGGATGAAAAGTTGTTTGGCAATGCGATAATCATGATTTATTTTAAAATTAATACTTACTTACAAACATTTTCTTTTTGAGCTTCTTTCATGTTTTATTTTTATTTTTTATAAGGTTAATATGTCCCACTTTTATTTAAATAGTTGTTTATAATAATGGAATTTGAAAACATTAATTTTTTATACAAAATTCTTATGTGTTATTGGTTTCATTTACTCAATAAATAATCAAAAAATATAAAAAAATTAAATTTGTAAATACATGATTATATTGTAATAATTTAACTAATTATTTAAAAATAACCCAAAAAAAATCCTAAATAACTTAAAAATTAAATAGTTTTTTTTTTCTTTTCAAAAACCTAATCAATCACTTAATGATTCTTTCAACATTCAACCACTTAATTTATTAATTAAACCTTTAATTTAATTTTTATAAAATTTAATTTTAAAACTCAATAAAAATCCCAATTAACCCAACACATCAAACAAGCTGACCAATATTTCTTGTGTTTAGTGTATGCATAAGATATTAACTTTTTACTTCTCCCAATAATAAGTGTGAGTTATCAAGATTCTTATAATAAACATTTCAAATAACCCAATTAAACAACTAAATTAAAATTAATTACCTTTCCAATGGCTTGAAAAAGAGTAACATTGAAAGAAGCCGCAGTCAAAATAACCTGAGGAAAACTAGTAGCTCCGGGGACCGGACCGGTGAACCTAGTACCAGGACCGACATCAGAAACCCCATGTAACATCTCCGACCACCATTCATATTTCGGAATCCCAAGTCTTTGAACTGAAATAGCAGAGTTAACCAAAAACCCAACTTTTTCCGACAATGTAAGTCTCTTTACTAAATCATTCACTCGATCTGCACTCGTCGCCGACGAATCGCAGAAAGTGAAATTTGCTAGAGATGGGTTTCCGGCGATATCGCAGGCGAAAACTGGGGTTGTTTGGGATTTGACAGAGATGAAGAAAGAGTATGAAAGTAAGATGATAAAGGTGAGAGCTTGTGAATGGAGAAAGAGAGAAGATGAAGATGAAGATGATGCCATTTTTGGGTCTGGTAACGAAGAATTGGAAAAGTGAAATGTGATTATAGTGAGAGAGTGGGAGATAAAGACATTGTTTTTAAGCTGCCCGTGAGGAAGGAAGGACAGTTTTTTAAGATTGGGACTCTTTAATTACTATGAATCATGTTTATAGAATCTCTATCTTCTCTTTTTCTGATATTGTAATATAGCCCGTGAATGATTTTCTGTCATTTGGTTGGGTTTCTATTGTGTGTTTCAGTGTGTGTGAGAGAAAATGTGTTATGTTATATGGATGACAATGACTCAATGTATTTAGTTAGATTGAGTATTTGAAGAATTAATTTAAATCCAAATTCATCCCAATCTAAAATATTAATTCTCATCAGATATTTTGGATTTGATATGAGATCGAATTGGGTTGAGTTTGAATTTGATTAAATTCGTATTGGTTTACAATTATCTAAATAAAAATATATTTTTTTAATTTTTTTTTTAATTTTAATTTAATATAATATACTTTTTGATTTATCTTCGCATTACTTTAGTGAATTTTTTTTAGATTCAAATTTTTAATTAAATATAAATAAAATAAATTAATAAATTATAAAAAAATTATTAAATAATTTTAAGTTGACATTTACCAAAATAAAAAATATATATATTTCTTCTAATTTGGATTTGGATTTAGATTTGGATTTGAATTTGGATTTGAGTTTGGGTTTGGGTTTGGGTTTGAGTTTGGGTTTGGGTTGTAGAAACCATATTTAATCTAATCAATATACTATCCGTATTAATTATTAAAATGGTTTAGATTACGGATTAAATTAATTTAGTTTGGATTTAATACGGAAAACAAAACGAATTGGTTTTTCACGTTTGCTCACCTTACAACCATGTAATATTTGTTAAATGGTTTTAATTTTTTATTTTATTTTTTTGAGTTTTGTTGATATTTAATTAAGATATACAATTGATAATAGTGTATTATTGTTTGGTATAATTTGTAAATTATGAATATCATTTGAAATCTTAATATTTAAATGTGGTTTGTTTGGAAACGGAAATTGAAAAATCGAATAAATTAGTTTTAAAAAAAAAGTAGCAAGAAAAAGAAGGGAATTGAAGGATGAAAATTTGATCTAGAATATAGAAATAATTATTAGAATTTCATCAGTTTTTTTCACTCACAAATTTCTGGTGAGTAGGTTGTCCATCTTCATGTCTTACATATGGAGCTGATACATTGTGTGTAATGTATTTATCATAATAAAATTCTTAAAAAAATAAAGGATATAAAATGATGTATTCATATAATATATTGTAATATATTTAAAATTAATTTTATAAAATATAAAATAAAAATATATTAATAATATTATATATTTAATTATATTTATCTACGAAAATTCGAGAACGAAATTATAATTGTTATTTTTTCTCTATTTGTGTGCACACATGGTTCTGAAAATTAGAGTTTTTAAGCGATTTTTTTATTAATATTTTTTAATTATATACTTATATTTTTATATTATATTAAATAAATAGAATGAATTTATATTATTTTTAATAAAAATAAATATAATTTAGTAGATTTTTTAATATATATATATATAATTTTGTAGATTTTGAATTCTCGGTGTGGAAGGGAGTCTAAGGCGATAGATCGATCTCGCTTTTGCATCCTCTTAACCAACAATGTTTCAACTTAGTTCACCCAATGTTATTCCACATCATTCTTATTGATTAGGTTTACTCAATTTGCTCTATATTGTCACAAATCATCATAATTAAACCTTGAATGTATTAGACTTCAATAATATGGCATCACCCCCCATTATTAGGGAAGTTTGAAGATGATCATCCATATAAATATTGAATGGGGATTGCTCCAACATCACATGTTTGTCAAATATATTTTTTGATTTAGATATTCATAAATTTGAGTTGTTTATGTTTGTGAAAAATAATTAAGCATAACTTTAGGGCAGGTATAGAAGATTGGGCTGTTGGTTTCTTCTTCTTAATATATATATATAATAAAAGAAATGACCTGTTTAGAAAAATACTATACTTTATTTGTTGAGTTACAAACATTTTTTATACCTAAATTATTTTAAATAAATAATTATTATAATTGGCTTATCCTTGGGCCAGCCTGATCCAATCATTCATGTTCTAACGAAAATTATTATTAAAATCATCCACTAAAATAATATTTATATTAAAATATATATTTTTATTATTAATTAGAAAATGTTTGAGAACCAAAACAAACATCAAACGGATCTCTCTAATAAGTAATTTTAATGTGGCTATTTTATTTTACCATAATTTCGATGTAACATTCCATTAAGCTGTTTCAATAAATAATTGATCTCTATTACAAAATAAAGATATTAAGTAATTGTTACTTAGATTAAAAGATTAATACACACTTTAAAAGGAATTGATAGTTTTTTATTAAAAAAATATAGACTAAATATCTAGAATTCAATCCGCATGAGTCAAAATTAAAGTTTGAAGATAATTTTAGGTATCTTTATCACTTCTTAAAATTTTAAAAATATATATTAAAATCTAATGAGTTTTTTTAGCATATTTTTTTTATGATTTTAATTTTTAATTTATCTAAATATAACTTAAAAAAAATAATATATACAAAGCCTACTAGGGTAATCAAGGGGGAAAAAATACATGAGATCAAATGTCACGAGATTTGATTTGTATTAGATAATTTATAATAATTTTACAAATTAATAAATTATTTAAATCTTATTATATTACAAAAATAAAATGAATTTATATTTAAAAATCTAAAAAATAATATTACTTATTCAAATAAATTAATTAATTTTCATAAATATTGAATTAGGAACAAAATTAATTACAAATAACTATCAAAATAATGTCATTTATTTCTTATAAATAAATATATAAGTGACAAACTACATATGGGATTTATTATTTTTGTATTGATGACAATAATGTTGTTTGTTAGATGTATTTGTTTGTACCCTTAACTTTTGTGTTGACACTTCATGATTCAATCTGAATAAAAAAATTATATCTGCTAAAAGAATCAATAGTTTATAAAATAATTTAGATTATTATCTATAAATTAATATATACCTTGATGTATAAATTATATTATATATTTTTTTAAAAGTGCATTGTATATTAAAAATAAAAAATAAATTGTGTAAGCACACCCAACAAAATGAATTAAATGAAAAAAAATTAAAAATAAGAAAAAACAATTATCAGAGAGTTAAAATTATATTATATTAATCATATTATTTTATTACAAGTAACTATTTTTAAATACTGGATAATGAAAGTAAATATTAATGGATTAAGGCCACTTATCCAATGGGCTCTTAACCAAAAAATTTGGCCCATTTAAATCTTTATCTATTTAATTGTTAAGATTTAAGTTGTACATTTGTTAACATAAGGGGAGAAAAGTATAAATAATTAAATAGTATTTTGTAACAATCCATTTCCAAGGTTTATAAATATTGAATTTAATATAGCATATTTATTTTTTTGATACATGTTTAAAATTCAAAATGACTCACAAATACGTTAATTAGATAATTCTTTCTTATTTTTATATTGTAATTGAATTTTTATTTTGACTCTAAATTTATTCCTTTCACCACATATAATTAGAAGATCTAAAAGAGTCAAATATTTGTAAAAATAAAAAACCAAAGAAGAAACAACAAAAATATTTTTTTTTTCTTCAAAAAAAACATTTGCATTTTAATCAATTTAATTGAGATTGATCATTTCAATTTGGCCTTTTCATGTTCTATGTTAGAGAACCTTTTTAGGTAACTTTTAAATTATTAGTTTGTTTTTTAAAAAGCATATTAATATAATTAATTTGTAGTGTTTGGGTATATAATTTATTTAAAAAAATAAAACTAAAGTAAGTATCTTATTGACAGCTGAATGGCTAGTTATTAAATAATTAATTTAATTTTTGTTTCAGTTTTATTCTCATAAATAAGTTGAGATTAATCCAAAAATATTATTAAATTTGTTAAGACTATATAACTAAAATATATTTTAGAATATTATTTTATTTAAACCATTTGAATAAAAAATTATTTTTTTTTCAAATAAACTTATAATTTATTTATTTTTCAAACCATATCCAACTCCAGTCTAAATAATTTTAAACAAAACTTTAACAAGAATAACTCTAAAATTATGACTTTTACTTCTATTTTATTTTTTTAAGTGAAATATGTCACATTTAATGGATCATAATCCACTTTTATCATTTAAATTCCCTAAATGGTTTATTTGTATCTAAAATACTTTTATTAGATAAGTTGAACATAATATAGTTCCTTAAAAATATTTTAAATAATATATTAATATATCAAAAAATTCAATTTAATTCCTCACTAAAAATATATTAAGTTGAAGTGAAAATCATCTCACTAACAAAAATTTATTTTTGTATATAGTTTATCTTGTATAATTGTCCAACTACTTTGTATATTTTTTTCCACTTTCATGTACACAGTCAATTTAATTGAGAATGATCATTTCAAATTGGCTTTTTCATTATACCATTTTCAGCAACCTTTTAAATGATTAATTTGTCTAGAAACAACTTATATAATTAAGAGAAAAGATAGAGGGTCGAAATATAGAAAAAAATAAAAAATTAACAAATAATGTGTCAGTTTTTGAATGGATTAAAAATATGAAAATTCTATTTTTATTAAATTTTTAACACACTCAAGAAATGACATATTATTAGTAAACTTTCTTGTCAATATTTTTCTCGTTAACCTATCATTTTTATATAATTAATTTAGTTTTGTTCCAATTTTATGCTATTTTCAAACCAGCCAAATCTGGAAAATAAAAATAGTCACGCAATCATAATTATTTCCTTAATTATTCATTTGAAATCGTGATGACAATTAATCCATGTAATGTTTCTTCATCAACTCCACTTATTAATGTCTGCTAACCTTTTTTCTAATTCCATGTTTGTATCCTCATGGAGTTACTAGTATGCAATATTTACTTTTATTTTACATAAATATTGCCTTTATACAGTATTATTAATTACTTTTAGAGAAATGATTAGGTGAAGGAATTTGGTGAGGAATTACGTGGCATAATCTTATTCGCTGAAAAAATCAAATAATTTCTCTCTTTTCTCTCTTTCCTCCCACTTTTACATTTTCCAACCAATGAAGGTGATGCCACGTCATTCCCTCACCAAATTCCCTCCCTCTATCACTCCTCTTACTTTTAATAATATTATATCTGTAAAGCAATTTCAAATATGTAACTTTTTATAATGTTATATAATGGCCTTATGTGTAAAGCTACCGGCCAAATATGTAACTTTGTAAGTGTCAAAATTAAGTGAAACACACATTAGTACAATTAAGGTTAAGAAATAAGCAATTGTTCTTTTACCACATGTGTATCTAATTCTCCAATATAATTTTACTCCACCACAAATTAAATGTCAACTTATAAATCATAATTTTTTTAGGAGGACCGAATACTCCTAAGCTCCATAAGTCCTCATTAATTTCTAAATGACTATAAGTCCTCTCCAAAAAAAAGTTGGTTTGTTAAAATTTTTAAATAAACTCGGGTCGTTAAAATAAATTTCTAAAACTTATATTATCATTAAGGGATTAAAATTAATTTAAGTAATTGTTGGTGGAAAATATTATATCCATTCATCCCAAATTAATTAAAATAAAGAACAAAATAAATTAAATAATTATTTAAGAAAAATATTTTAATTTATCCCAAAATAATTAAAAATAAATCCCTAAAATATACAAAAATAAATAAATAAGATAGGAAAAAAAAAATTATATATTAATTAATTTTGTAAGTAAAAAAAAAAATGCAAAACGGGTCAAAAATGTTTGGCCCAAATCAAACAAAACTTGATATGCCTAGACCAATCAGAGCACGGTCATGGAGGTTAATGCCTATACTAACGGTCAAGGCACAAAACACCTTAGCCTCACAGAACACCTTAGGCTAACCAATTATGTTTTATTTTATTTATCTTATTTTTATATTTAAATGACTTTTGAACCATTTTTTATAAAAAAAAACTAAAAAAATCTAAAAAGTAACATAATGTTTTTAATAAAAATAAATTTTTTGATTCATTTTTAAATATTTGATTTAATTTTTGTGCCACTATTATAAAAACTCCAAAAAATCGTGGTTAATTTATTTATAATCATAAAATTAATTTATAGATATAATAAATTTTAATTCTTCTTTCATTTTCTCAAGTTTATTAATTTGGGAATACTAATTATTATTATTATTATTATTATTATACTTAAAATTATTATTCTATTTAATATCTATTACTTTAAATTTAATATTAAAGTATATTGTAGATATTTAGATCATATAGAAATTGACAAATAAATGAATAAAATAAATGTAAAATATTTTTTAAAAATAGCAAAAATATTAGAAATAGAGACTGTTTTTAACGGGAATTTGAGACATAGCGTTACATCTATTTTTCACGTATAATCAAGCACTAAAACTCTAAAGAATCTATTTTCCAAAGGCGTTATTGCATTAAATGTCAATAATTTATTTATTTTCTCTAATTTTGTAAGAAAATTTAGGTGAAAACTGTTTAGTCACAAACTAGTTTTTTAAACAATTCCCAATTTGATTTAATTTTATTTCAAATTTTCAAAGAGATATTTATATTTTATATTTATTTTTTAAAAGTCAGAAAAATCAAATTTTCAGACAAACGTTTTTAAACGTGCCCAATGTGATCATTTCTCATACAGTTTTAGCTCGTCTTATTCCACAAAAGGATGAATTTGGCCAGGCTAGTGGAAAGGCCATTGCTGATTTTGTTTGAATTTGAACAGGCCTTGGCCATCAACCGACTTTGGCCAGCTATAAAAAGGATTCATGGCCAAGAAAAATGACAAGAACCAAGCCTTATATCACCAATTAATTAATCTCCTTCAACATCTGCCATTAAAAAATCTCAATTTTTTTTGTGAGTTTTTACGAAATCTTGTTTCTAAGCTCGGTTTTGGCTCATCCTATAACTTTGATAAGACTCTAAGAGTATTTTCCAACACACGGTAAGATGTCATTTATGTTAAATTCATGTCATGAACCAAAATTGAAATTTTTACATTTCACTTCACGTGTTCTTCAATGCCGCGTGGTTACTCAATATCTTGATTTGAATTTGATCATAAAATCATTTATAAATTTTCTATCTAGACAAATTCAAATCAATCAACTTAAATTAGAAATACCCAATTTTGATTTTAAAATTTTAAAAAATCGAGTTATTTTAGCTCAATAATGACAACTCAATAATCATTATAACAATTTGTAAATGATGATGGACATGTTTGTAAATCAATCTCGAGTGATTTGACGTATATTTGCTCGAAATCAAGTTTTCTCAAAAAGCTCTCGAATTTCAAATTTAAAATCTATCTAAAGGTCAAAATTGTTAGAAATTAAAGTAGTAATAATAATAACAATTAAGGAATCTTTTTGTTATGCAAGAGTCTCTTGGATTGTCCAAACCTCTTGATCTTATCTCTAGTAAATGAGACTCTTCATGTCTCTTAGTTATGCTTTACTTTATTTAAGTTTTGTAATCGTGTTCTTATTCTAATCAATTTCAATAGACAAATTTTTATTCCAGTTTGTATTTCATTCTCTAATTTTTTTATTCACTTTCATATATATATATTTCTTCACGGTTCGATTATCGAAGTCCTGATTGTGACTTCGTTACATGGTATCAGAGCTTTGGTAACATTATTGAAGAATGTATCGTTGTTATTCGATATGGAAAGTGGTGGTTGTGTAGCTGAACTTGGTTGGATTTATTAAACCAGTCAAATTACCGAATATGGAAAACCTGTATGGAATCGTACCTGGTTGGGGAAGATTTGTGGGACAACGTTGTAGACGATGATGATGTAGCTCATAAGGATGTTGCTAAAAATGCGGAAACATCGAAGAAGCGGAAGAGACTCAACACAAAGGCAGAATTTGTGTTAAAGAGGTCAATCTCCCACAATCTGTTTGAGCACATCATCGGTTGTGGATCTGCTCGCGAGATATGGGAAACGCTTTATCGTCTTTTCAATAAGAAGAACGAGGCTCGTCTCCAAATACTTGAAAACGAGTTGGCAGCCGCAAAGCAAATCGGATCTGTCTCGGATTTCTTTCTTAAGGTAAAGAATATTTGCTCAAAAGTTTCTTTATTGAACCCAAATGAGAAAATATCAGAGGCTCGAACAAAGAGGCATATTGTTCGAGGACTTCGACCCGAATATACACCATTCATCACCTCGATTCAAGGTTGGTCTCAACAACCTTCACTCGAGGAGTTTGAAAATCTCTTGTCATCTCAAGAGTCGTTGGCCGCACAAATAACTAGAACGAGTATAAAGGAGGAGTCGAATAGTGCGTTGCTCGTGAAGAAATCGAGTTGGAAAAATGGAAAGTCAAAGAAGGAAGAAACATGTCAAGATTCTTCAAATATTCCTAAGAAGTCCCTTAAGTGTTTCAGGTGCGGCAAGACTAGACACTTCAAGAGAGATTGTCGAGTAAATTTGAATGGAA